>NC_142206.1:18025898-18337357 GCF_049639895.1 Pseudopodoces humilis
TTCCCACCAGCTCTGCATGGTCTAACTGACTGAGACAGCATCATTGGCACAACGGAAGATTAGAATATTCCCATGACCTTGGCTGCACCCTGAAGGCCTGCCCCCATAACATATTTAGCTCAAAATGCCCAGTACTTATTTTTGTCAGGCCCTTGAGATTCATGGTCCCCATGAAATAGCTTTTCATCCTAAGCTTCTAATTATATCCTAAATAAAATGTAATTTACATGGAGGCAGTGATGGGCCTTCATCTCTAGTAGCAGATGAGGGTCAAATGTGTCCTCTACTTCTCTGGTCCTCACCAACACTGCTGGTAACATCTAGATGTATCCCATGCTTTTGAAACTAGAGGTCTGCAAATGGGGAACCAGTGTTCACTGTCACAAAAAGCTGCACAATCCCTCTGCCAAGGATTATCACTTCCACAAGTCTATCAGCAGAAGGGACAGTGAAAGGGGCCAATAACCTCACTGACGGAGTCCAGCAGGGTAGTTCAAATCACCTTCACCCAGAGGTCATGTTAATTCAGCTGGCTTTGACAGCTGAACCAGATCTGGAAAGGTTCACAGTCCTTTCCACTCTGTGAACTCCATGACATACATCTATGCACTGACTGCTTGGAGCCACAAGCATGCAGGTCAGACACACGGAAAACTACTTTTCTGTCAATCCTCAGAGCAATCTCTCCAGGCCCCGCTTCACAGTCACAGCTTCTAGAAATCTCGAAGAAACCTTTGCTGCAGGTTCAGCACTGGCATAGCTGTCATGACCTGTCTGGTCCTTCTGAAGCTGATGGTTTTCCCAGGGACAGCAACCAGCTACATGCTCTCTTGCCCTTTCCTCCACTGAGCCTGGCAGAGATCACTTACCTCTCTTGTCCAGCTGTATCCCACAGCTGTAAGGCAACCTGGGTGTTATCCACCATTAGGCTCTTCACCTGGTAGTCGATACCTGTCGGGAAGGTGACAACGACTATGAGGAAGGATGGGGAGAGAGTAGCTTGCCATTATAATGGCCAGAACAACTCCATTTAGTTCAGGGAAATGGCAATATTGATTCAATACTGGGACAGGGACCATCTTTACCTCTAGCTGGGCTATAATACAGGCAAAAAAGCATTTTCCCAACTTCCTTATCCAGATGAGCCAGGCACCCTATTACTTACCAATGGTTGCATTGAGCTCAGCCAAGAACCTGTCATAGCAGAAGCGGTGGATGAAGGAACTCTTCCCAACACCGGAATTCCCTACAAACACCACTTTAAAAATGCGATCTGGGGAACAGCTGGCTGGTTCCAGTGCTTGGAGCTACAATGGAAAAAAATCATGAGGCTCTGAACAGCCCAGCTGCAGGCAGTGCTTTGATTTAGGGATTGGACCCCTGCACTGTAAATCTGTGGAGCTGGAATTTGATAGGAAGAGAGTCAGACACCCTCAAGTCCCTAGCAGCTAGCAGGTGTTTGAGGAATAACCCCAGGTAACTGCACTCACCCTGGTTTCGGTGCCAACAGGCTGGGCTCGAGGAGGCAGCAGAGCAGCATCTAAGCCATCTGCATTTTTTCTGCAGTCAGAGTCACCCTTCAAAGTCATCTTAAACCACTCAGGATCTGCTGCCAAGGGCCATCTCTCCTCATCTCGGCTGTTCTCTCCAAAGTTTGTGCTGCCTCCTTCTCCTGTCTTCATCCATACCCCATTGCCTGGGAAGTATTTACAGTTCTTTCTGTTGGGTTCTTCCACTGCCACATCCACTGGGAAGGTGAAGGGAAGGTCCGCAGAGGCCAGTTGTCTGTATTGAAGTCCACAGGCAGCACAGATAGGGTGGGAGGGGGTGAGGAGACAGGGAAAGAAGGAGGTTGCAAATCCCCAGCAAACCAATGCAATCCAATTAGTGTATATGAAGCTCTCACAGGAATTCTATATATTCACTCCCCACACTCCCTGTGACCAAAGCACCAGTGGCTCCCCTAGGAAAAGAGAGACAGTTCACCAGAGCTGTGCTGTACTCGTATGTGCTGACAAATATTTCATACATTTTAATAAAAATTGCCACTTTGGTTTTTCAAGAATTCTTATTGCTTACCCTGGGAGTGAAAAAATGAGGCAAAACACACAAAATGAAAGCTCCTTTTTTAAAAAAAAAAAAAAGAAAAAAACCCCCAATAATTACCCCTGTGTTTTTGTTGCTAAATACCATACAAAAAGAAATAACAGACTGTGCCCACACAAGAGCAGGCCAATGCACTGGGGGTAGAGCTGATGTAGTAAGTTGGAGGAACAACCTTCACAAGAACACCTAAAATAACCAATTTAAACTACTGGAATCAAAGCTGGAGAGCAAGACAGCATCACTGGTTTTCTATGGTTAAAGAACTAGACAAGGAGTGAGAAGACCTAGAATTAAGCTGAAGATATTTAACCACCACAGATCTCTCCATTGCTTTCACTAGTCAGAAGACTGACTGCATTTGGAAGCAAATTAGAGTGACCAGAGTGTACTACAGTCAGTCTCTTCAGAGGCAGGACATTCCACCCTGCTCTGCAACATTTTTCTCTTTCTATTAGTGCAGGAATCCAGATAATTCTTCCTTCTCACTCCAGCAAGTACACTTCATCTGGCTTGCAAAATTTACCTGCTGCCCATGCCTATACTTTTTTCTATGAAAGGGAGCTCATATTCCTGGTTGCTCTCCCTGCATTTACCCCAAATACCAATCCAGAGCGAGGCCAGCTGGAACTTCTGCCTCTTGAAAATGGACACATACTCTCAGGCTCTGGGGAATGATAGCCATCTCCCAGGGCTGGCAAAATCACACAATGAGTGGTATCAAGACCCTCTTTAGTGGGAGCAAAGGGACAAACACAAAACACTTAACAGTGACCCCAGATCTAATGGATTTCTTTTCATGTTTCTCAAGCAATGTGGTGTGACACAGCACTGGGACAGAGACAGAGCCAACAACTACTTCTCCCCTTCTCTCATCAACTTCATTGCCAAACTTCTCCAGCTATTAAAACTTTCCAGGAGGTTTATTCCATGCAGCTAGAAGGATATTTGCAAGAAATAATTGGGAAGGAAGATGGGAGAAATTGGTTATCTGATTCCATGGATGGAATATGCCAGTCACACAACCATGAAAGAGCTCTGCCTTACACCTCACCAGGCAACCTCCCACCATGGGCTCAAGAATCAGCCCTCCTCCACAGTCTACCCAGTTTTCTATAAGTCCATGAGCCAAGAAGCCTTCAGCTAAATCCTTAAACGACACTATCAGAATTGCAAGCATGAAGGGTGAGTCGAAGCTGGAAGAAACTGAGCCTAGACCTATGTCTGCGGCCGGCACCAGGAGAAACTGAGGAACAATGGAACTTTCTGCAGAGACCTGGTAAGAAACAGGGGAGCACGCTGCCTTTAAAACTTTTTTGGGGGCAGCATTGCAGGTGAGATCCAGCTCCAAGACAGGTCACTGTATATTCTGCATGTAGAGTAGAAAAAAAAAGAAAAGGCCTTGGCCACACAGATGTGATGCCTGTCTTGGCTTAAAGGAAGCCTGGTGTGCCAGGTGAGCACCTGCATAGCCATAGAGGGAGATGAGCACGATAAACCCACGTGGAGCCAGGCCCTCTCCTTGAGGCTTTCAGCTGCCAGAAAGAACCCAACCCTAGTGCAATTACTGCCCTCTCCTATGCCCCAGGGATATGGATTCTAGCATGATGCACCAGTGGACAGGCTTTGTGCCTGAGGACAAACTGGCACACTTGGGAGTTGTTCCAGTCATTTCAACAGAGCTGTCTGACTCAGAAAGAGGCAGCCTTTGTGACTCCCATCCCATTAACAGTCACAGACCTTCTGGTGATGCTTAGATTTGCTCCCCCATTGCTGCAGGCAGAAGCAGCAGCAGGGCCATGTGGAAATTAGTGAACAGTATCCTCAGCTTCATGCTGAGCCAACACCACCTGATTCCAAGAGACAGCTAAAGCCACCATGTAGGGAAAGCTACACCCCACCACATTCCCAAAACTAGCCAGCACCAAGGTGGGAGAACCAGACACAGGACACGGTTTGACGGACAGGGTACTGCAGTGGGCACGGACTAACACCATGGACACAACACAGACACCCATCTAACCGTTTGACAGGCTTGTCCTCCAGCAGGTAACTGCCTAGCACTGACCCTTTCTTCAACAGGGACTTTTTGTTCTGAAGCACCTGGAAGTTGAAAAGAGAAGGAATGAAGAATGTGATTACAGCCCCAGTTCAACCACTCGCCACCTCTTGTAGAGCACTTTGGGGAGGCAGGGCTGGAGCCCTGGCAGCCCCACACCATGCAGTGGTAATGCCTCACTGGAAGGTTCAAAGAGGTGAGCACTGGGTTTGCTTTGCCCAGTTCAAATAATTTAATTTTTGTAAGAAGCCATCACTGTTGCTGCTTTCTCCTTCACTTTTAAATCCATCCAAGTGGTGATGTCCCAGACTGAATTCTTCCTCTAGCTAGCCAGAGTTTTTATTTCTGTGGCTCGTTCTCCACTTGGTCTCACAGCTGAATCTCTCTTTCCCCACCTGCCTCTTTCTTATGCTGATGATTTGTGGGGCAGACCAATTGCCCCTTTCTCAAAAGACACTAGTACTCTTCTTCGACCTGCACATCACAGGAAAAGAAGGAGGGCAACATACATGCTCTGCCTTACACCAGCAACCCTCTCCATGCTTTCCTCCTGCTTACCACAGACTGAACACTTCCTATAGTCAGTATTTACCAGCTCCCCAGAGAAGGAGAAAGCAGGACAACACCTCTCCCAGCTCTCCTCCCCCCATACAGCAACTCTGCCATTCCCAGCAGTCAGTGCTCTAGCCACACACACAAAATGTACAGTGAGAGACAGCATGGAAAAGTGTCCACATCGGCACTGGGGGAAAGGAAGATGTATTCAGTCTGTGAATCTGAAGATTTCTAACATGTCCTTACAAGTTATTTCTGGGGGACAAGGTGGAGGAAGAAGGGTTTGCAGTCTGCCAGATCTGCCTCTCACAGCAATTTTGAACTGACCAAACACCTGCAGGCAGCTCTGGACAGGCCTTCCTTCATGCTTCCCACAGCCAGGAAGACTACAAAGATTATTTCTTCAAAAAATCCTTACTGTAGGCTTATTCTAAAAGGCAAAAAAATTAAGAAGCTGTTCTGCTGGTCAGAGCTCCCAGAGCTCTTTTACTGCAATGCAGTCTAACAAAAGGAGACACTCTGGAGTCCACAGAGGGCCTGACCCAACTAGAAGCTTTGCGGGGAAAGAGCAAAACATTTTTTACATATAAAACTGATGTTCAAGAGAATCTCCAGCCACAGAAACAATTCAGCACTGAGAGGCTCACAATTGTGGAGCACAAATCTTCCAAGACAAACGACCCCCAAGTGCATAACAATACTCCAGTAAACACAGCCAGACTGCGGTACAGACAACCAGTGGCTCTCCAGCAGGGACAGAAGGGGAAGTTTTCAGTGTTTGAGCAGCTTCACCTGAGGGAACCCTCTAGCCACACAGGAAGAAGGAAATACAGGCCACTGGAACTGAGTCACAACCTTCAAGTCAGCTGTGGAGTAAAAGGACTGCCGCACAATCTGCTCTGCCACCACCTTACCTGGAAAGGGAACAGCCTGCAGAACACATACTTGGGTAACAAAGGAGGAACAATGGGGCATGTTTTGCCATTGGTTCTGCCATGCTTTATTGGCCTGCCAGGTTTGTGTAACATTTGGCTTTTCACCAGGATGATAAAGGGACAGATGCGACATCACAGCTGTGTAAAACACAATGACAAGGATTCCACAAAGGCACATGTACAAGCGTTTTGGATGGGAAGGATTCTGGTTTACCAGTGAAATAAAAATACATCTCAAATGTAATCAAGTACCAAAACATTCTTCATGATGAACAGAAATGAAATTTGCTCTGTCAACATAAAGCATGCGAGCATAACTCCATAGCCAATGGGTCATGGGTGTGAAACTGAACCTGCAACCCCTGGGTCTTAAAAATACCCATCAGTGGTTTGCACATAGACAGAAATAACCATATATTGCTATCTGTGACACACCTTGTCTTGCCTGGGACAAGATAGTGCCCCAGAGTGAAGTGGGGCTAGGGTCTGCCCACCCTGGCAAGGCCAGAAACTCTTATGAAGAGCAAGGTATTAAGCTGGGAACTGAGAAGAGCAAAGGAGCAGTGACTGGGTTGCTATCAGCCACATACAGCCCAACTCCTCCTTCCAACCACTTCAAAATCTTTGCTATGAAAGAACCTCTGTTCACCACACCTTCATTTCACAGAAATAACTCTTCCCAGCACTAAGAGAGGGTATATTAAGGCCTTGGGTTTCTTTTTAGCCTGTAAAAGCACTGATAGTCTCTGGCAGAGAGTGTGTCGCACTCTAGGGATCCCCATCAGAAGGCTGGATTCTCCTTTTTGCTTCTGCAGGGAAGTATTGCCATTTCCTCTCCCCCTTACTGTGAGACAGGCTGGCAAGCAGACCTTCTGCAGGTATATGGTGATAGCAGCATCTCTGCAACCCCTTGGAGCCCTGCTTTCCTGTGGACTGAAACAAGAGCAGCCAAAGGAAAAAAAACCAACTTACTACAGCACAGGCTTCAACTGCCCAGCAAGACACAGCCTTGCCAGATGAGCAATGGTGGTAGTTCACCCTGTGCCTCATTCCCTATTGCCAGTGCTGGGAGAAGGGAGAAAGCAACCCCTCTGTGCTGCGACTCTCCCTACTGGGCTCTCTCTTGGGTCCATCTGCAGCAGCAGGTCTTAGCAGGGGAGCAGGAGGAGAGAATAGAGGAGAAGCAGGCAAGCTTTGCACGCACAGAGGTACATACCTGAGCTGTGGTCTCCACAGGCCACCCACCCACCCATAGGAAGCCACAAGCTGATGAAGCACAATGCATGCAAAGAGGAAAAGAAACCATTTTCTCTGCCTGCTTGCACTGGACTCTACTACAGAGTGACTGCATTTAAGGCTTTTCCAAGAGGGAGCAGGAAGCTCTGGTATACATCCACATAGTTAGCAGCTTTAAAAATTAAGACTTAAGAAAAAAAATCTTCCAGATTTTAGAAACACACATACCTCACACCTCTAGCCAAAATTTTTACTGAGATAATTTTATACAGCTCTCCACCTGGAGAACTCCAGCCTCTGGATCGAGCAGGGAATTTTGTCTCATATATGGACACAACCCCTGTTTTTCCTTCCAGAGTCCTTTACACACCAGTCAGAAAGGCTTTCACAGCCTATCACTGTCCTCCCTGCTAGGGAGTAGGAAGTCACCTACTTCCAGATCTTCAGGTGGGGCATGATGGCAGAGCAGGCAAAGACATGGTGGCAGGAATGGGTCCAAGAGGGCAGAGCAGCTGTGCAAGAGACATTTGGGAACACAAACTTTTTAATGAAAAAATAATAACTAAAAATAGACCACATATCTGTTCTTATCTTGGTGGCGGGGAAAGGTCAGAGATTGACAGTTCCAGGTGAGAGAGATCCGCTTTCTCCTAATTCTCTGACACAGGGCTCACTGCTGCACCCAGCAGAGTTCACAGGAATGGGGAGCTCCCCAGAGGAACCCCTGAAAACATCTGCTACAAACTCAGGGGGTCAGAAAAAACTTCAAAACCTTCCCATGCTACTCCATGCCCAGTCAGCCAGCAGCACATCTGAAAATCCATCTTCTTCCTCACCACGAGCTTCAGGATGCATCCAGCTTCTCTCCCCTCCTTGCATGTGCCCAGTGCCTGGCACAGCACACAGACCCCACATGTGCAGCAGGCAGCACCCACTGCAGCCCTGCACAGGGCTGTGTGACAGTCCCCAGCCAACATGCCTTGGGTTAAACCCAGGCAGCTGGCAGCAGCAACCAGCAGAGCTTGCCTCCAGCACAGACACAGAGGTGCTGCAAAGTCTGTATTAAGCACAACACAGGCCCCAGGTGCTCTTGTCATTGTCCCCCGTGGAAGTGACAGGCCCCCGAGTGGTGACAGCAACAGCAGCAGATGAAAGGAGGGTGGTTGGGAATTAAGGTTTTCTTTCTGAGACTAACCAGCTTCTTGGCTTCAAAAGCATCTCGCTCATCTCGAAGTTTCTTGTTCATTTCTCTGCTCCAAAGGAAAACATAGGAAAGACACAGTGAGATGCTTGTAAAAAATAAAGTAAACCCCAACAACTGAAAGTGAGAACAGAAAGACAGCTTGGGAACAGAGATTAAGATGTTGTTTACAACTAGACATGTTGGGATTTCCATGTATCCCAGCTGAGGTCATGGGCTCTACATGGTTGCCTTAGCCAGCAGGAAAGACTAAATTCCTCCAGAGAAGGGATTACCTCGTGAAATAACATAGCCTGTAACGTGAAATAACATAGCCTGTAAAGTCCCAGAGCTGGCTAAGTTGCACAACTCTGTCTGGACCTAGAAAAACAAGCACGGTTTAAACACTGCTTGGATACAATCCTGTAGCTTTCCATGGGAGAAACAAGCACAGTGCAGAAACCTCAGCCCCTTACAGGCACAAGAGCTCAGCATTTCCCTCCAGCCTTCACCAGTTCTCACCTGAGGAGCTCCAGCTGCCGAAGGAGGCTTTGTTTCTCTTTCTGCATGTTCTTGGAAACTCTAAACACATCCCTGGGCAAGAGGCATTTTAAAATAAGGGGAAATAAATTAATGGGATAGAAAATACAAACATCCCTCTCTCAGGGGCACTCATGGTATTCTCAAAGACAAGGGCCTGCCTTATGCTAGGAGAATTCAGAGGAAGCAGCACTGTTCTAGGAGCTGGGATGGTTGGGTTGTACCAGAGCTCTCCTTCTCGCCTCCAACATGACAGCAAGCAACTCATCCTTCTCCACTTCCTCAGGTGCTAGAAATGGGAAGGATGCTCACTGCCATCAGGATCTGAAACCTCTCAATGTTTTATATAGGTATCATTAGATTTAACCCAGAAATGAGAACAGAATTTATTAGAAGAGGATCTTGAAAGAGAGCATTATAGAGGGGATGGTGAACTGAAAAATAAATGGAGAAGCCTCCTTTAGGCTGAGGAACAGCCGTATTTTTGTACTGATTTTCTAGAACATATTTCCCACAAAAGGTAGGCAAAAGGTAGCTATATCACTCTCTGTTTAGGCCTATATGGGCCTAAACATATAAGGGATGTTTCTTCTTTTCCTCAAAAAGAGACAGAATCTTCTAACGAGACCAAGGCTCCTAACTAGGGATACTTATTCTTTAACTGCTGGCCCGCCTTTCTTTCTCTGTCCATGTCTTTGCCCTAACACCTCCCCTTTTCCTGTTTTTTCCTTACCTGTCCTTCTGCTCTTGCTCAAGCTGAGCCTCTTTCTGGAGCTTCTGTAACTGCCCCTTCACTGCCTCTAGCTCCCATTTGCTTTTCTCCAGCTCTTCCAGCAGGTTTTCATTCAGGTGCCGGAGCCTCTCATTCTGCACGCGGGTCTCCAGCTGCTCTGAGTTCAGCGACTGCAGCTGATGTTCCAGCTGCAATGGAAGAAAAGGAGGGGTTAAACACAGAGAAAGGGTTTTGTGCTTCAGGCACAACTGTCAAAACAAGCTGAAAAAGCAGATGTAAACGATGAGGCAGAAGGGGGTAAAAACAACCTAAGTATACAGAGCCACCAGTGGCATCGAGAAGGTGAACTGGAAGGAATTCTCTCTCATCATGGGGAACCAAGTAATGCAATTAAGCACAGCTGAGGAAGTACTTAAGGCAGCATGAGGAGCCCAATGCTGTCAGGCATTGTAGGAATCAGAGTTCAAATGGGGGTCAAAGGAGGACTGGAAAAATCTGGGTGGGAGCAGGGTTGCGTCTGTTGGGACTTATTAAGCAGAGGTGTTGGAATGCATCCTCTAGTTTAGGGGCTTCCTGAGCCCATGGCAGCCTAAAGGAGGATATACTGAGGTGCTAGGGGCATCTCACACTACACCTGGAAAGTGAAGTGATTGGGTGGCCTTTACTACTGCTAGAGACAGGACCTTGGGCTAGAGATGTCGTTTAAATGCCACCGGGGCAGAGCTGCACTCCAGGCAGCACAAGCCCCCAGCACAAACCTGATTTGGGAAATTCAAAGCCTGCTGCCATGTACTCAGCCAGTGACTCAATTCCTTACAAATTCCCAGGCATAGTCTGGGAAAGAGTCAGACAGATGCAGCTGCCAAAGCCTCCCATCTCAGATGACAAGTAGGGAATTCCAAGAGGGATCATAGCGACACTGCAGTATCCAGCCAGCCACACCCCAGCTAACCAGGGTCCTCTGCTGAAGATGCTGCTCCACAGAAACTGCAGTACCTGTCTGAGAAGTTACAGCCCAAAATAATAGTATGCAATCCATGCTTATAACCAGAGAGAATCACCAAGAATCAGGTCTGATCAGGGTAGCAGGTGGCAGAGTCAGCCTCCACATATACACCTTCAGCTTGCCTTTCTCTCAGCCTATTTTCTGCCCCTCTCAAAATAAAAGCAAAGCAGGACACCATGGCAGAAGATTAATTTTTTTCCTGCTACCCTCCTCTCTGCCAGCACACATGTACAACTGTCAAGAGTAGGAATGAATAGATCTCATCTTTCCCAGGTTCCTTGAAACACAAGCCTTACCTCTCGTCCCTGAGGCTAGAAGGGCAAGCCACACCCAGCTTTGCCTGGAGTCCTCCAGTCCTGTGAACACTGGGGAATATTTCAGCAAGACTACATATGCTGAGCAGTGGAGTTGAGACTGAAGCCAGCAATCCTTGCTTACAGCTTTTGGATCTTTTAATATGGCAAGCAACTGGCTTTAAATGAAGCACACCTGCTCCTCCCTAAAAAATCTCCATCACGCGCAACTCTCCCAATTTATGTGGTCTGTCTTTAGAAGCGATGCTGTGGCATAGCACCATCACAGTACTGATCTTAGGCCACAAGAGGGACCCGATTATCCACACAGCTCACTCCAAGCTTCAGAGTTAAGAGCACCAGAACTGACTATTTGAGTAAGTGTCCAAGCAGCCCAAGTGTTCTGCTCTGACCCTCAGCAAGAGCAGGTACTACCTAAGAAGAGCATGCCTGAGCTCCTAACTTATGGTCCATTCCCCTCATATACTGCTCCCATCTATGGTCCCTGGACTAGGGATGCTAGAGGCCACATCTCTGACTATTCTTCCTTTCAATGATTATTTACAAGCCTATTATCCATTTGTTTGTCCAATTCCTTTTTGAACTGCTGATATTGCCTGCATCTTGGGGCCAAAAGTCCAGCACAAGTGGCAGTATAAAGAAGTGTGTTCTTCTAAATCAAATTCATACTGATCTCATTGAGCGTCCCTCACCTTTGCTGTTGCAGAGCTTGGGGAATAACAGTTTGGTGAGGACCTTATCCATCACTTTTCTGAGTTCATAAAGCTCACGTGTATCTTCCCTTAGCCTGCTTCTCTCCAAAACCTAAAAGTCTAGACTTTCCTGGTTTCTCTTCCTAAGGCAAATTTTTCATTTTCTTAATAATATTAGCACTCTGTACTTTCATGCTCGAGAAGGACACAGTGGAATTAGAGGAGACCAGAACTGCACACACTGAGGCATATCAAAGATGTGGGCAGCAGGAAAAACACATCCTCTATCTTACTCTCAACATCCTTCCTGAAGGCACCTCAGTTGTGCTGGCTTTTCCAGCTGCTGGACAATGAGCTGATGATTTCAGAGAAGTGCTGTTTCATCCACATCACAGCTAGATATTCAACTGGGACACCCCCAGTCTCCAGCACCTTGCAGGTACCTGCCATACCTTGTTTCTGTGGGGGTCACATCTCAGTTCTTCAGACACCATGGAAAAAGACATCAGGAATGGACCATCCCATACGAATGTCCATGCCAAGGGATGGCAGGCTAAAGGAAAGCTTGTGCTTTCATCTTTTATGTGACTGATTAATCAGTATGTCATCAAATGCCCAAATGCAAGTATACAATATGTACCTGTCACAGAACTGTTCACTCCAGGTCATTTTGGAGCACCCAGAATATAAGAACTAGAGAAATCTGGCTCTTTTATGTCCATACACATCTTCCTTACACACCACAAAAACCCTCAAACTCAACTTTCAAATTTTTACCCCATCTTCTTTGCCAGCATTATACAATTGTTAGGAAGACTGTGCCAAGTGAACACAAAGCAGACAAGAAAATGCATGAACAAAACATTCACAGAAGAGCATTACAGCTAAAGACAAACCAATTATTTGACAAACCATCTTAGCACCTTCAGAGACATGGAAGGACCTCACTAACTAGAGCCAAATTATCCAGTGCTAAACTCTCAGCAGCTGAACACCACTTTCCATCAGAAAACCCCTGAGCAGAAAGCAGAGGGGGATGTGCTTTGTTAGAAAGGATTTGGATCCCGTTACCTTCTTCTGGCGGTAGAGGATTTTCTCCAGCTCCTGCTCTTTGTTGTGCAGCTCCTTCTGGAGCAAGTTACTCCTGTCATGCCTCAGTGCTTCCTGCAAAGGTAAAGATACACCCAGCACAGTAAGAGCTGTTTCTTGGCCAGACAAGCCACCACCTCTACTTCAGAACAAAGGAAGGTTGCCTTCAAGCCAAGAGAGAAAGAGAGAAGGTACCTGGCAGACCAGCTTCTCCCTTTCTACTTTGATCTGTTGTTCCATTTCTTCATAAAGGCACCTGACTTCTCGATCATGATCTGACTCCTTCCTACAAAACACAGTTGCACGCAGGTCAGGAGAGAAAAAGAGAGTACAGAAAGGAAAGAGGAGGGTGGAAACATATTCCTACTAACAGCTGGGTGGAACTGAGTGGGATTTTAACCAGGCTGAATGTTATGGGTGAGCACTGCTGCAAAGCAAACCCATGGGAACAGAACAAGATAGAGTCATTTTATTACAGCAAGAAATATCTTTTTTACTGGTGCATCCTGTAACCCAGTCTCTCCTTGCATCTGAGGCAGGATCCAAGCATCAGCTGGCTCCTGGCAGCAAATGGCCATGATGTTCTCCTTACCTCTTCAATGCTTGTTCCATTGACTCTTTCTCATGATTCACCTCCTTTATGTACGATGAAACACGCAACAGAAACTCTTCAAAATTGGATAAGAGCTCTGGACGCTCCTTTCGTAGGCGAGCCCAGAGCTCCCGAATCTCATGTGGGCTGGAGCAAACATACAAGAGAGAAAGAAAGAAAAAGAGTTACTGTGTCATCTTGTGGACTGTTATTCCAACTCCAACATGCACTCAGGGCAAACTGCCATTCTCCTGTGATGATCTCTGTTACACCATTACAGCAGAGAGGGAAATTGGACAGTGACAGAGCATGCATGCAGCGTGGGATCTATTGTGAGGACAAAATAAAAAAAGTCATCTGAAGGAAGACAGGAAAAATAATCCAGGAAGCAAACGTGGAATGACTGCTTTTCCAATTATTCATCGATAACACATTTGGTGTCTACATCAAGACTTGGAGAAATGAATATTCAGCAAATTTGCTGTGTGTTATAAAATCAAACTGTTATAGCATGAAGAGTTTAGCAAACATCACTGGTGGTTTTCTTACACTCAGAAAGTACTGGTGGCTGCTACACTCCTCATTTTTTTAAAAGGTTTGGAAACTGAGGCACAAAAAAAAAAGATGCAAATTTGCTCAAGCGTCATATCAGGATAACAATGGCGGAAGCCCTGGAGAACCAAAGAAGTCTCTGAACCTGCAATAACGATTACACTGTTTTAACATTTAATTCATTGCAACTTGAACATAGCACTTATGAACTTCATTCCCAAAGTGTATTGTAAGCCTGCAGACATCACTTCATGTTTCTTTTTAGGGAAGAGCTTTAAAATTTTTTTTTATCATGAAATACTTTTGAAAAATTGCCTTGAAAGATACAGAATAATTACACCTATAGTCAGTATCCAAACAGCTATTTTTCTTTGCCTATATATTTGTCCCCCTTAGTATTCTGTGGGGAAACACACAACCAAAACAAACCAACCAAAAAGCATGCAAAAAGCTTTTGATTTCCTCTGTCAGAATTGCATGATAGCCTTCTTTTTCTGTCTCAAGTTTAAAAAGTTATAGCATTTCATCAAATCTTCATATTTGAAATAAAAGAATATATTGAATCTTGTTATGAAATAAAACCATTTCTTTCTAGAGAAAGCAGTGAAAATATTTCAGATTCCTGCTCTCACCCCAATTAGCTTCTGTTTGATATTACTGCTTTACAACAGCTGGTTTGGCACAAAGATGTGACATGAAGTAGCTACTGAACTCATTGCATAAAAATGCCACTAAGTGGTCAAAATAAAACACAAGGTAATTTCACTTTGAGACTTCTGCTTCCCAAAGCAGAGTTATAAACAGTTGAGACTGTGTTCCCAGAACAGTAATATGGCCTTTCACAGTGTCATCCTGTTGTTTGAAGTATAACAGCTTTCCAGAATTTTTTCCAGACAGAAGCTGTTTATCACTAAAACATGCAGGTGCTTTGCATCACAATGAAAATAAGGGAAAAAAAGTCTGGTTTGTGACAGATGTGCCTCTGAAAGCAGCAAACTCCACCACTCTCAGCTTCTGTCTCAAATCCTGTCCACCTCTTTCCCTAACCTGGACTGCTCCTGGCAAAATGGCAATGCAGTTGGAGTACAAAGCCTGAACAGAAGGACAGCCACAGATGCAGCTGGGCACCCCAGGTCCTGCAGGTGTGCATCAGTAAGAACCAGTAATGCATAATGCCTCATGTTGGAAAGCCTAAAATAAGGCTGGATGACACTGGAGCCAGCAGACTCTACTGGAGCTACATGCAAGGGCATTAATACCAAGTTTCAAGGCTCACAGGAGCACCCCTTGGCCCAGTTTAGCCTTTCACACTCTTCAAGATCAGCAGAGCTCTAAGCAGCTCCTTGAACAAAGATCCTTCACAAAGACTCTTAGAACTGATTGTCTGAAAATATGTGAACAGTCACATACCATTTTGGAACAGAGAGCACACTCGTCCTCCTTACCTCATCTAACCCTCACATGCTTCTTTTCATTTGCTGCCTGTGCTGGACTTGTCTGTCACCAGCTGTTCCATTTTACAGCTGTATTACAAACTCAAATTTGGGAAACTGAAAGGCACTGAGCTAAAAGTAACTGGTACCCAACGAGAAAACCCAGACCGCAAAGCATTTGCTACCACGCATATGAAAACCCAAGGCAGCAGTACAGAGAGCCCAAGCAGTGCTTCAGAGAACAAGCAGCTCAGTTCATCTCTTTGGTCTTTTCTGGCACTTGGAAGTTTTGGTACTGAGAGATCAAAATAGGGTAGAAGCAATGCCATGTGACTCCCCTACTTACTCTTCAAACAACTGGGCTGCTCCAAGCTGCTCCATCATGGAGCAGAATCGTTTCTCCTCTTCATCATCATCTGCAGGGTCCAAGTCATCTGACCAGCCTGACTCAAAGGTCTCCTCATGTCTGGAGTGATCCGTTCTCCCAGCCCCTTGACACAATTCAATCCCTATTAACTTTCCTGGTGGAAGGTGAAGAGAAGAAGAATAAACAAAGTCAAATCGGATGTCATTGAATAAGCTGCTATTTACATGGCAGCCTGCCAGAGCTCCACGGGAAGCCTCGTGCATGCCGCTGCTGTAGGATACAGCTCCTGGTCAGTGAAGAGCCTCCGTTCTGACGTCCTGAGTGAGGTCAGTGTCCGTTCCGCAGTGCTGGGACTGAAACTGGCTCCCAGCCCAGCCACAGGCTGCCAGGGCTCTGCTCACATCTGCGTGCAGATGAGCCACCACCCACGGCCTCGGGCTGCCAGCACGGAAAGCTGTGCCAGGAGGTCACCGCGCTCCCACGAAGCGGCGCTCCGGGCTCAGCCGCCGCTGGTCCCACACGCTCTCCCCGGGACTGTGTGCCTGGCCCTGAATAGCTCCATGCTGCAGTTCCTCAGCTTAAAAAATGGAGAGGAGGGGCTCATTACCCCTCCCTCCTCATGTGCTACCTCTGCTCTGAGCCAAGCGCTGCGCAACAAGGACTGCCTCTTGCTAGGATTGTGTAGGACAGAATGAATTCCCTCCCTAAGCGCCTCCTCCTGCCCCGTCCCACCTTCAGATGGCTTCCAGCTAGCTGGATTCTGTTTCATGCTGAGGCACTAATGTCACAAGAACCTCCTGCTACGCAAGGCATGTAACAAATACTGGTGGCTGGGAACAAATCCTTCTCAAAGAAACAAATCAAGCAATCCTATCTAAAACACAGCCCCTCAATCTGTATACAGAGGTCACGCCTTCAGCAGCAGTTACTCTTCCTTTCCAAAACACATCTGCTTGGTTCAAAAGGCAGAAATGACATCCCAACTACAAGACCAGGAGTCAAGGATGTTCACATGAGATGAGAACAGGAAGCTACTCTAAGGGGAAAAATATCTATCGTTATTATACTTCAAACTTTACCTCTTCTTACCTCCATAAATCCAGAATTTAGCTGCTTCTCTCCCACTCTTAAAATGTGCTGTAAAAAACTTGCAATGTGGAGACCAAGACCCTACTTATCATCAGTTAAAACCTGATGATCAGACAGTTAATTAAGGAGAATGATTTAGATTAGGCACTTTTGATGTCTGCTTTTGACAAAGAGTCATTATGTCTCATTACCTCTCTTTTACAGATGGGAAAATTGAGATGGAGATGCGGAAATTGAGGTAGAAAATTATTTGAAGATTGTTTTGATATCCTAGAAGGAGCAAGGAGCCCTCTCAAGAAGCAGACTTTATTGCAGCTTGAACAACTTTCCCTCGATTTGCCCCTGCACACTCCACAAGAAAGACAGCCAGGCCAAACTCCTGAGTTAGGGGCAAAGTCTGAAAAGGATTTCAGTGATGCCAGACATAAAGAATAACCATAAAGAAATGCAGAAATTAAGTGTTTTGCCTAGACTGGAGCAAGTGCCATGCAGCCAGGCTATCAACACAGGGTGGTACCTGACTCAAAAAGAAAACTTGCCTAACCTCTGCCAGCAATGGCACCGAGTCAGATGCTCTCATGATGTCCATCTGAGGCAAATGCTTCTTACAATGAGATTTGGGAATAATCAAGTCACAACACAGAGGGAACTATGGGTGCCAAAGTGCTCAAATAGTGCCCGTTCATCTGCAACACAGTGCTGGACTGGAAAGCCCCCACTCCCGACAGGACTCTTGTTTCTGACAAAAGCAGTGGAACCAGCCAACAAGAGAGGCACAGGGCAGGAACAGGTGTAGTCAGCATGCACTCAGTGGGATAAAACAGTCCCTGAACAGGCTGGCCCAAGACATTTTACTGGGTTTATTTAGAGGAATTCTTTGTAACTTCTCTTATGGTGGCTGTTTCTGACCACTCAAATTGCAGCATTAAAAGGCTCTCCCTCCCAAGTTGTGAGAAAGCCAGGAGCAAACACAATCTGAGAAATCAGGACAGCAAAATTCAGCAGCCTCTTCCATCACTTCTGAAAACCCTAGACCACACAAGTGTTCACTTGCTTTGACCTGATCCACTTAACACTTCTGTATGTCCAAGGAAGGTGCTGACAGGTGCAGATTTTCTGAGAGCTGACAAGACAGATGAGCACCTGTGCTTTCTGGTCAAGAATTAGCATTCTCCTACTGTTTGGAAAAGACAACAGTAAGAAGGTAACAAAGGCTTATTTGCCACTGTTCTAGCCTACTAACAGGACTCCTACTAATGCCCTTGAACAGCACTGCTACCAGCTGGGGACAGTTGCCAAGAGGCATATTTCTGTGCAGATGAACAACTGATCAGATAGCCAGGCAGAGTTTGCACCATGTACCCTCTCCAGCAGGAGATGTTCTGGGGCTGGCTCTGCCAGGTAGGCAGGGGACAGCTGTGGGAGAAAGCAGCACAAAGCCTTGAGGGGAGGATACACACCCACCTTCTCCAATTATGTCCATGTGAGCATGGGGCATTGTCCTGCATAGCTGGTGCAGCTTCAGCAAAACCACTGCACTTTCTTACCAACAAAAAATATCCTGTCACAGGTGGGCTTTTTCCTTCCTCTGCCTCTGTGCAGTCCTTACCTAGACCCATGCTGAACTCCACAGGTGTCAGGTATCCTTTATTATTCTGTTCCAAGCTATCAAAAACAGTCTCCAGCTGCTCAGGGGTTAGGGGGAGTTCACTCTGCAGCCGCTGCAAAGACAAAAGAATGAACAAACTTGAGGCATAGCTCAAGCCTTCCTTGTAACTGTCCCTGCCTTCCTCAGCTGTGCCCCACAGCAATGTGCCCTTTCAGCACTGCATCCTGCCCAGGGTGCAACAGTCTGCCACTAGAGCTGAGTGATGATACAAACGCCAGCCTGGAGTCATTGATTTTTTCCATTAATGGATCATTCTACCAGGACTTCAGAGAGGGAATTTCAGGTTATTTTGTTTGGAGAAAGCTCAACCCATTTCCGAACCACTGTGTCTAGCTCACTGCCTCCCTCCGTTCTTGCTCAGAGGTAGCACTGCCAGCTCCTGTGACCACTGCTGCTCCTGGGAGAGCTCTGGGCATACCAGATACCAGCTCCATGTCTTTGGCCAGGGAGAGAGGTCAGACTTGAGGGTATCTGGATTCAGTTCCAAGCTCTTGCAGAACCTGAAGGAAATGTTCAGTCCATAACAGCAAGTTAGGTTTCCTCTGTCACCTTCTGCCTGCTGGGACCATACCCACAACATGGACAAGAAGCAAAACAATTCCCCTTCATAACACACGTGCAGAGCACCTAGTGTGGAGGAGCACCCAAAGAAACAAATAACCAAGGAGTGTAAACTAAAACCTCATAGCTGTCCTTTAACTGTGCAGCTTTAGATAAAAACTTAATAAAAAATTATTAAAGTAACTACAAAAATTAGACATCACACAACCCAAAGAAAAATGAGTCAATATTTAAAGTGGCATGAACCTGTCAAGTGTTATTTATAGATGTGGGGAGAGATGGGGCAGGAGAAAAACAATCCACATGTCACCTTCCTGATGAACCTTTAAAACAAAACTCACTAAGAAATACAGGGATTTTGTTAACAAGTACTTTTTTAACAGAAAGCAGCAAAATGTAGAGCAAATACAGCAAATATAGTTCAGGTCTAAGGTGAGCTTTTAGATTAGGCTTTAGCTAGGATTGTATAACTTTTTTGTCTCAACTGTTTTTTTGAGAGATTGATGTATTGTTCATCATGTAGGTTTTTTGGGGGGCTTGTTTTTGGTTTTTTTTAATTAAAACAATTTTTTTTTTTCTTCCAGATTTCCTATCTACTGCATGCTTGATTTTTGTAAGAAAAGTCATGACTTGTTTTATTTTATGCATTCCTTCAAAATTTTGAATTACAATCCCACTTGTCTCAGGAATTCCCTGCAGGTGCAAGGCACTCCTGGAAGTTTTAGTTCCTAGTAGCTGTGTCAGAGTTTGGTTCTTAGAAATATGAGTAAGACAGAGGCCACATGCACACCCACACTTGCCAAGAGTGAAGGCATGCCACACTGTCCCCTATTTTCCCACCCATGACTTTACAGATCCACCCAGGACAGAGGAAGAATTTTTTTCCCTCACCTGCATGTCCACCTTGGTGATAAAACCCTTCTTATCCTTGTCACACAGCTGGAAAAGCTCCCTTGCTTTCTCAAGCATCTCCACCTGCACATCTTCCAGTCTGCTCATTTGGCTGGGAGGAGAAACATGAGGAGCCACCCCATTCTCCTCACCCCCTTCCTCTTTTCCTTCCCAGCAGATGTATCCCAAGAGCACTCCACTCTGGTTCTCCATCTTCTCAAAGTCTTTTTCCCCAGGGCAGGGCCAAACAGAAGAGCTGTGGGGCAGGAAAAAGAGAAAACTCAGTCAAATATGACCCTCCGCTTCCAACCCACACGTGATATAGTTAAATGCCTCGAGGGTTTAAAGAACAACATTCAGCACCAGATCTGGACAAAATAACCTTTGAAGTCCCCTCCAACCCAAAATATTCCACGGTTCTATGAACTGAGCAGAGCGGGGGAAGGAGCTTGTGTCAGGGGCACACCACACTGAGGTACACACCTTATGTAGGAAAACCCTGAACACAACATGGGTGTAGCTAAGCCTTCCACACATCTGTAACCCTCCACCCAGCAGGGAGGCTCTGCTGCCATCTCTCCTCCTCTGCCTCAGACACACAGTGCAGTCCGAGTTCTTTGCTGGTGAAAGCCAGGTGCCAAGGGAAAGTGGAGACAAGAGGGTGGGAAGAGAACATTTAAAGCACACAGGTAAATCTGCATGGGAGCACAGCAATAGTCCCCCATCAGCTAAAATGGGGCTCAAACACTGTGAGCTGCTCCTCTCTCGTCTTGGTTCCTCTGGCAATAATATGTACTTTTCCTTCTCTTGTTGCTTTTCTGTACCATGCCTTTGAGCACCAAACCTGTATTAAAACTGCAAAATCCCACAGCAGGATGAGAGCAGATAGGAGGATGATCTGTGCAAGTGATAGAAGAAAGAGAAGAAGAAATGTCACTCCCAGCCCTCTCCCAGACAGGTCCTCTGTCTGGCCTTCTACCTCTGACATTTTCTTGTTAACGCTTTCCAAATAGTAGCTCCATTTTTATTTTTTTTATTATGCTGTTACAGTACAAAGAAAGGTCAGACAATTCTTACAGTGGGAAAAATTTAATAAGCTGGGCACTCCTGACCACTTTTCTTCAAGCCTCTGTTTTGAGAACTCATGAGCTGCCAAACAGTATTTTAATCTGAAACTCTCACCTTTATAGGAAGGAAACCACAAAACTATGGAGACATTTCAGAGGCCAAAGAAAATATTTCCCATCACTTACAAGTACCTAAAGCAAAAAGGATTGGGAGCACCCGTTTAAGCTTAGCACTGTAACTGTAAAAATGCCTACAATGCATCCCTACACCAAGCCACCTTCTTGACTTACTGATCTCATGGAGTCAGACACCTTCTCCAGACAGCTCCTCTTCAGCAATGCCACCACATTCTTGAAGCCTTGTTGCAGATTGCTTTAGATTTCTCTGTCTGCAGTCCTGTTTTCTACATTGCAGAGCAGAAAAGAGCTGTGCAAGCAAGCTGAGAGCAGATTTAAACAGTGCTGGACAAAGAGGGCTTGAGGGTTGGGTTGCTTGGGTTTTTTTAACCTCCAAGAAATTAAAAGCCATGTACAGATGCCACGATAACAAACAAACTAATTCTGTTTGCACTCTTGGTACAATGGGAGGATAAAGAGCTTGATGGCCAGGAAGAATGTCACATGCGAGAACGATATGAAGCTGACACAAAAGGAGAAGGCAATTATGCCCCACGCTCTTTGACTCTGTTTGTTACTGCTGGTCTGTGAGCCAGCGGGTGGTTCTGCTTCACAGAACAAGCAGAACGCTTCATGCCCCCTTTTAAATCAGTGTTTTTCCAGAGCACCTCTGTTTCAAATAAATATCTGCAGAAGGCTACCTATAAATGGGTACTATTATATGTTTCTAGTCAAGTAAACATCCCTGGCAAGCAATGGACACAGAGTTGGACCCAAGCTTTGGGGAACACAGCAGAGGAAAGGAAGGAAGAAAGCATAAAAAATAAGAAGGCAGACCATGTTTTTCCTCTCTTGCTCTTTCTCAAACAAACCCTCCTACCAAGCATATTTTTTGTTATGGAGACAACACAGGAAAATTTGGAGACTCTAGTTAGATTCCATGCATTAGCTGGACAGTCAGTTTGCTTCTGATAGCAAGTCTGTGTGTGAAAGTAGTAAATAAGTCAGAAGGAACACCAGCTGACTTTTCATATTCAAGTAAAAGTGGCAAAGCTGGCCTTGAAAGAAAAACAAGAGACCCAAATATCTCATGCTTCCTAGATTTTACAGGTGATTATAGTGAGGAATAATATTGATGAATGATAATTATTGGCTTCTACACGCCACCTTCCTGAAGGGTTTTTCCAGACCCATTCCTTTTGCAAAGATACAGCCTCAGTACATCACCCTGTACCAGACAGCAGCATGGGTGGAAAGCAAACGGGATTTCAAAGTGAGAGCCATGACAGGATTGCAGAAAATAGCCAGAATAAGCAAAGGCACAAGTAAGCAATGTTTTCTAAAACATCCCTCTAGCTGTCTAAGACATACTGAGTACCCCAGAAGTAAAGATGACCTTACTTTCTTATTATCAGCTTCATCAGTTCTAGAGCAGCCCACGCAGTTGACATCTCCCCAGCTTTGCTGCAGCAAACAAAAGGTGATGCAAGGAGGATGTTCTGTTCTCTCTCAGAGACATTTTTTTGAAGTTGAAATCCAACCCATTACATCCCTACCTCTAGCATTTCCTCATTTTTTCAAAAGCCCAGCTGCACTGTGGCTCCCAAACACTGTCTGAGTTAAAAGCCTCTTAATTAGTAGAGCTGGGAGCCTGACATGGACAAAAGTCTGAAAGGATTTCACTCGTGTAAAAGACCAAGCCCATTAATTCAATGTTCAGAGCAGGAAGTCTCTTGTCCAAGCTGCTTCAAGTGGCTTCAAGCCAGATGTGGCTTTTTCAATGGTGAGACAGCACTTGTAGAGGAACAAAGCAGCAAATAAGAGAGAGCCCCAGAAAGCAAAATACATTGCAGCTCTGATGGACTTCTTTCCCAGAAGCCTGTGACTGAGAAATTCTTCCTCTCTGTCCCTGTTTGTAAGGGCACTGCGTGGTGCAGGTGGGGCACAAAGCAGATCTCAGCCTAACAAGTGCTGTCACACCTTCCCTAGTTACAGATCATCACTGCAAGGGACTGGGGCAGCAGCTTCATCAGCACGATGCACATCACAAAAGGACCACTCTGAAAGAGGCTAAGGTCTATGGAGTAACAGAACTGTGGACCAGTCCCCAAAAGTGAGGCAAGCAGAGCTGGCTTAAGTGCAGAAAGATCAGCTTGGGAAGAACCATGCTTCCCTAATGCAAGGGGCAAAGGCCGAGAAGATATGTACAGGCAGCTAATGCTTTTGGCCAGACAAACCTGCCAGGCTCTGCCAGAGGGATGAAGTCAAGCCACCTCCAGCGACAAAGCCAGTGATTGTTACCAAAACTTCTTGTCAGGATTAGTTTTTCCCGGTCCCTTCTGGCAGGAAAAGGTCAACACCAGTAAGAATCAATTTCCACACCTAACCTGGAGTCAGGACAACGTCTGCATCTTGAGCTGTTGATTTCCCTCATAAAAAGATGCACAGTGGGTCACAGCAGAGTTTGTCTAGCCCAGCATTCTGCCCTCAACAGTGGCTGTGAATGGCTGGTGAAGGAAGAGTTACAGCAGGACAAACAAGGAGAAGACTTCCCTGAAGACATCTGCCAGCTAATAGTCACTGCCAGCCTGGCACAATTCCTTCCTTATCTTCCAAGACACTTGTCCAGCCTCCCTTTGAAACTGTATGAAAACATTCACTGTTCCCATGAACACACTGACAGAAACGGGGTGCCAGCTGTAGCCAGTGGGTGCTGACAAAGCTTTATGGGACTATTTTTGGGGTACATGGTTTGACCAGCATCAATTCCACAAGAGATGGAGTCCCAGCTTCCGTTCAAACGTGTTCTCAGCCACCTCCACCTCTGCAAACTGTGTTGGAGACCAAAACTTCCTTTCCCAGGGCCTGGGAGATCTAATGGGAGGATGGAAGTGCCAGGGGTCTAGAGGGCTCCAACACAACATGCACAAATCACCCTGGTGTGTAATATTTGACTTCAGCCCTGTCTTCCCCCATGGGTTTGGCTGCCTGTGCTCAAGGTCAGCTATGATACTGTACAGTCCAGGTTTGGGCAGTGTCCAGCACCTGAAAAACCTGATACAGAGCTATAGATTACACCAGGTAACTCCTGCCATACTATGTGCTGGAGCTTAGCAAGCAAAAATTCACCTGCTCCTGCAAGACAACTTTCCCAGAGCCCAGGAAAGCAAACACAGGTCGTCTCAGACACAGCACGGAACAGGAAGTTGCCTGCCATAAAGACAGCTAGCACCAGCACTCTTATTTCTACACTGAGGAAACTGAGACCAGTCTTACATGACTATTTTAACTACTTAAGGCATAAACTGTGGTTTGTCCTCTGTAAAGCTGTGGCAGAAAGTCAGCTGGCTCCCACAGGCTTGGCATTCTTTAGGAAAATCATAAGACTTGAATTTTAATCCTGACTCAGCTGGCCATATGGCCATGGATAAGTCACGTCACCTGCCTATGCCTAGAGACTGTCAGCTCCTCCAGTTTGGTTCCTGGTGCTTGTGACAGCTGGCACTGTTAGACTCAATATCTGAAGAATGATAATTACATGTGAAACTCAAGCATCCAAATAGCTTCAAAGCCTCAAAGCTGAAGATTGGAAAACTTGAACACAGAAACTGCAAATTTCAACAAACAGAAAGAACAGACACAAGCTGCTTTTCCTGGAAAATGGGGATACTACTTCCAAAGTAGCCACTACAGGGTCATAATTTCCAATTTATTACCTCAAAAAGCTTCTCCCCTTTCAGCTGTAAAGCAGTGTTAAAGAGGTACAGGAAAGTCATGGATAAATGCTGTCAATAGCCAAGCCCTTATCTAGGTGACCCTGACCACCATGCGCACATGACAACTTAGGGGTGTTGGTTTTTTTTTTCCACAGCCCTATGACAAGGAGGAAAGGAAAGTGAGGAGTGCAGCCAAATTTCCACAGCTGGTCCTTAGATGACCCTAGTCACTGCAGCGCATTGTGCATGCACTGAATACGCTGCATTCCTAGCAGTCCTCCCCAGTGCAGGACAATGGATCAACAGTTAATAAAGGAGGGAAAAACTAAGCACAACTGGCTGAGTGGCTTACCCAGGACTACAGAACAAGGCCAGTGTTTGGGTCCTATAGAGGGAACCTATAAGGGAAAGCTTTCCTGTACCACTGAATTTTTGGTGACAGAGCGGTAGAAGGGAAAATTAAAGAAGACTCGTTCTAGGGGTACCACAAACTGAAGTGCTCAGATACTTGCTGGGAGGTTTCCCAAAAGACATCCTCCTGTATCTCTGCCTAAGACAATATTATTAGAAACAACAAAACCACCCCCATACTAAAGCTAAATATTTAAGCCAGTTATTTAAACAAATCAGAAGAATACACACCCTTTCCTTTCTACTCCTGATGCAGAAAAATAAGTCTTACAATTTCAAAGGAAGGAATTCACCATGTGTTTAGGCACACAGGGATCACACTCCTGGTGCATATGCTGGACGAGACAGGTTTGATCCCATACGTGAGAAGCTATTACACCAAGAGGAGATGAAGGGCTGGGTAAGGGGTCACTGCTGCAGAAGGCTGTTGCTCCAGCACATTACAAATGCATAACAAAAGCAGGCCAAGATGCAGTAGGTACAAAGCATTTGTTGCTTGGTCATGGAATGGAAGCAACACTCAGGAGCAGGTGAGCAACAGCTAAGTTTTACAAGAAAAGGCCAATAAAAACTTCACAGGTCCTTATACCATCTTATATCAAACATATGCCACTTGCTCTGTTTGTTCTACCTACCTGTTGGTCCCAAGGTTTTGAAAGCTAGCAATTGCTATAAAATGTGCTCATTGTAGGTCACAGTCACATCTACACATTCCAGATTTTATAGCACAGTGAGATTCAGTGATCAAATATAGGTATTTACAACTACTGTCCTAGTTGCAGGCAAAAAGCACCTATTCAGTGACAAAAATCACAGCCATACAAAACTGACCAGGTGAAGGCAGAGCAGATCTTGCCAGGGAAAGACACTGACCCCTGTGACAAACTTCCACAGTTGCTAAATTTCCAAAAGCTGCTCAAAGGAACTGGGTACTCACTTGATGAAAATTATTTTAAAAGGCTCTGCCAAGGCTCAGCCTAAAGAGGTTGGGAGAAGAGCAAAAAGAAAGTAGTTATTTCTCTAGTCTACTTTGTTCAAAATTAATTTTTCTCTTTCCTTTCTCTAGGAAATTTGTTTCCGTTGTTTGGAATTTGTTTGGGTGGTTGTTGGGTTCTCCCTTCCCAAAGGGAATGGCAGGAAAAGAAATACACTGAAAAATGAGGAAAACATCAATTGTTTCGCCAAAGTTTTTTCTTTAAAAAAAAACCTAAGAAACCCATACACACCCTGGGCAGAAAGCCTGGAATCAGGTATTCATATCTAGAGCTACACTTTACTCTCTCTCTTTTAATTGCCTGCACTTGACTGTATCTGTTTAAGGAAACAGGAACAGATCCAGGAACCTTCGTGTTGTTTATTCAGCAGGGGATTAGCCCAGCCTGATAGCCCGGAGCTAACCTGTGCTGCCGTATCTTGGATGACTTCACCATGGGATATGCCAGTTAGGACACCAAGGTACATCCCAGAAACACTGATGGGTTCAAGAGCCTTCATCATTCTGAAGAGCAACTTAAAAAGGTGCTCTGCTGCAATTCACTAGTTCCCTCACCAAAGCTCATTAAAGAGGAATTTACCATCATGAACTTCTTGATCTTTGCTAAAAAAATCTTGCCATGGGGAAAGTTGTTTGATTCAGACTCTATTGCTCTTATCACCAAGCAACATATGAGTGGTAATGGTTTTCTTTTTCCATTTCAAGAGGTGAACAAATAAACTTGTTAAATCTGCAGTCACCCATGCTTCCCGACTCAACAGCACAACAGAAACCACCAACCGTGCCAACAACTATCAACGTAAGAAGTCTGCAACCCAGGTATCTACAGCATCCCAAAACAACATCCTTCACCCCAGAAATTGCCACAAATCCTCCATCACACCCTCGTGCTGCTCCCCAGCTTTGGCACTGCCAGCTAGTGGCATTTTGCAGCTCTCTCACGCTGGCACAGCATTGGCACAGCAAAGAGTGAGGGAGAGTGCTTGCACTGGAACCTCTCCTACTAATTGGGCTTTTGGCTTTGTTGGGTTGTTTTGCTTCAGGACTGGAGAGAGAAAGCATCAGATTTTCCTCTAATAATATTTGGGCCAAGAGTTAATTCTCAGCAATTAAAAACAAAATCCAAACCACATTTTTTCCATAAACAGCTAATGGTCTTGGATCTGTCAGTGTAACTAGCACACAGCTGATTTCTCAGAAAATAAAGAGCATGCCTGCAATAAGGCATGACAAATAACAACTAGTTTAAAAACAAGTCATTTTAGTGAATTTCTTTACTTTATAAAGGCTTACAGGTTTCCTGAAACTTTTCTTTAAAGAGACAGAACAGAGCATTACATCACATAAGGATTCATCTTATATACTGCAGCATTAGCTGAACACCACTAACAGTGCTGTGAAGGTGGAGGTAGATGCTGCTTGGAGTTCAGAAAAGAGATCGTGCCTAACACCAAGTATGTTGACAACAGAATATGTGCTCTGCAGGAGATACCTACAGACCAGGCAGGTAGGCAGGAGGCAAATAAACTTTATTTGCCAGCCTAGATGTGGGAAAAAGAAGATAGAAGACAGAGGACTCAGTGCTTGACATCAGATACGCCAGGTCATTTTTGATTCAAAGTAAAAGTTGAGCACTGAGAGCCCAGGCTAAGGAGATCCCTGCTCTCTCCTACTCCTCTTTTCCAGGGATTGTTGAGGCAGGTAGGAATGCCCCATAAGGAAAACAAGATCCAAATTTAATCTGGCACTTAAAGCTCTTCAGGAAATCCAGGGCAGATCCTCAGTTAATTTAATGGAACATGAGCAGCAACTCCCTCCTGCCCCTTTAGAGAAAGGAGCACTTGCATGCAGAGCAGGTTGTATCTGAGACAACAATCAGGATTCAGCACCCTTCTGCTGGCCTCATGCCACCTTTTACATCTAAGGTATCATCAAGCTAAAAAAGACCTCAGCTGCTGCAGCTCAGCAGGGACACATCAGGAGAAAGGTTGCTGAGAAGACTTCTTTTACACCCTGCAAGCAGTGATCAGGTACGTGCCCCAGCCCTCAGGAATGCAACCACACTTGGTGTTCTGCAGACAAAAAATTCAGGCTGAAAGCAGGCACACCTCAGTCCTCTGCTGGTGGAGGACCAGACACATTTTGTCAGTGTTCTTGTCAAAGGCAAAATTATACAGAAACAGCCTTTTGTTTAATAAATGGATAAAATATTCTAAAGGATACACAAAGCTTCAAATGCTAGAATTTAGGGGTTGTGGAGTTGCCTGTGTAGCCAATTCCCGAATGCCAAAGATGGTGAAAAATTTGCCTCCTTTAAGAAAAGGATCCAGGAGCCTCAGATTAAGCTGGTGATGGCATCTGCAAATCAAACAGGAGGAAGCTTCTTCTACAAATCCTTCAAGTGTGTCATCTCACTGACATGAGATGCTGAGAATGTCACCAGCATTCATGAGCTGCAGAAGTAGCTGTTTTATTCTGCTCTGTCTATTACAAAAGGACTATTACAAAAAATAGCTGCTTTGGTGCAAATTTTCTTTTCCACAAATAGCAAAAAGAGTGTCCTAGGAGTGGATCATCCCATTTTTATGCTGGGAAGATGAGGATATCTGCCATTAGCTGCTGCAAGAGACACAGAGCTGGTTCAGCCTGGCTGTTCCTCAGCATGAATAGAGGCTGCTCTCTCATCTGCAGAAACCCCTCTCAAAGGGCATGGAATCTTCGACCAAAAGGCAAAGCATTTGCTACATTTTCACCAGCAAAAAGTCTAATGAACTTCATACTCCAACAGCGAGAGGCCAGGCTTCTCCCCACAACTGTCATGGCCATCATGGGTACAGAAATCCACTCGGTTCTTCCTTTGAGTCCTCAGATTCTAGCAGCCTATATCATACCAGAACAAAGATTTTCCTTTCCCATAAGAAGCTGAATCTCTCCATGACAGCCTCACACCTGGTCTGACCACAGCAGGATCCCTCCCAGGCTGCTGTTATGTATGCACAGTCACCCAGCAGAGTCACTGTTTAAGTCAGTCACCGTCTCTAGGCTTCTTTTGAGTACTTTTCACCCCTGTTGTAAGAGGGAAAAGCATCTGGTGTTGCTTCATGGAGGATGAACTTTCTGCCATCCAGCCTCAGGATGCTGAGCAAAAAAAGTGTTCATGGCTTCCTCCAGGTGATTCCCAATCTTGTTTTGCCATTCTTCATTATATTTCCCAACAGCCAACCCACTGACCTTGAGCACAAGTCCCTCCTGGCCAGCTGCAAGTTTTCTTCAGCCACTTCACTGCCCTCTCGGTACAAAGATCCTGTGACAATGCCATCTCACCTGGAGTACCAAGGTGTGAGCTCAGAGAAGTGCGCAAGAGCCTCACCTTTGTTGATCAAGATCCTTTGTCTTGAAATCAGCCTCGCACAAACAAAAATTCAAAGGCTTATGTTGTCCTCAGATTGCTCCCCCAGCATGCACAGGCACAGATAAAATATCAAACCACAACATCAGATTGCCCAATCCTTTTCTCCTTTCAAATAAAAAACTTCTTTTTAGTAAAACATTCACATTGTTTACTGAATACATGTGGTAACCAGCAATTTCTTCTCCAGCTAAGACAGCAAGTTCTCTGCAGCACCTAAAACCTCCTTACCCAAAGGGCTGGATACAACTGCTGGGGAGATGCAAGAAATTCAGTATTTTCCTCATCCCAAGAAGTTCTCCTCCAATATTTTGAGAGCTGGGCACCACTATCTCACCCCACAATATTTTCTAGGCTACATGTTAGGGATGGGATCAGCAGGAAAAGCTTTACTTCACTGTTCTGAACTTGCAGGATGCACTTAAAAAACTAAAAAAGGTTTGTAAACATTAACGAGTAGGAATGAGTATGGACAGGATTTTTGGGCACCACAGCTCCCTGTGCAAGTATCTCTCTGGCTGATGCTGTATTGGTTTTGCCCAGGAGGGATGCATGGACAGTTTGACCTTTCTGCAAATGTTGCTAAAACAACAAACAGAGCTGAGGCAGGTGGGTGAAGCCAATTTCCAGGAAGATGGTTAACCCATTCTCTGCCTCTCAGAGAGGAAAACTGCCCTTTGCACAGGTGTGTGACACTTGGTTACCTCTCACCTCTTGATCTACCTGCCAAGAGTGAGTATAAAGGTAAAAATCCACTCCTTCCTGTGAGCTCAGGAGCTGTTGGCTATGCTGTGCAAAACACCTTTCTTGAAATACCAGTGTAACCTATGTGCTGGAAAAGGGTGAAGTCCATGCCCTGAGTAGACACCTCTTGGCTGTCAGACCATTGAGGGGAGCACAGGTAGAGTCTTGAACCCAAATACCACCACTCCCCATCCCAAAAGAAGAAAGGATCAGTCTGAATGTACAAGAATCCCAGGATCTAGTACAAGGTATCAGAAATATCCTCTCCTTTTCTCACTCAGAAGGGACAATCACAACAAAATACAAAAAAACCTCAGACTTCTACAAGACAAAAAACTAGAGAAGACAAGCCTTGAGCTTCTCCTCCACAAAGCAGGATAACACATGAAGGGCCACCTGTTCCTGGCATACCAGGCCCAGCTCAGCACAAGGAACAATCAAAGCAAGCAACAGCATTTGAAGCAAAGATGGAAGCAGATGCCATTTGAGAGGTGCTTTGGTTCAGCATGTACAGCTGTTCTAGGAAAAGTAAAATCACTGCAGGCTTGGGGGGATATTCCTCTCTTTGACATAAGCTGTCACTGAGTCAGAAGCCCACAGCAGGAACAATGATGTGGGATTACAAAAAAGGGTGGAGGGGAATAGGGGAATAGCTATGTTTATGAGAGATAGTGGGAAATTTCCTGCCAAATACTTCTAAAGAAAAATTTATAGCTGTCTTCAGAAAGCATCCAGCAGAAAAACCTTAGTGGCTTTTTTTTAAAAAAAAAAAAAAAATGGATGTCTTGAGCTGGTCTCATTAAAAACTATCTCGCACATTCTAATATTCATCTATTACTCCAAATCAGCAGTTTCCCAAATTAGTAAGTCACTAGAATCAGTTAAGCATCTTGCAGAACCACATCAGAACTGAGAGCAAGCTTCTTCAATGCAACATTTGCAAAGACCTTGAGTAATCCAAACTGAAGCATTAATTAATTAAGCACCCCCAGCTCTTGAAAACCAACCAATAATTTTTCCTTCCTCAGTCATGGGAATAATAACTGGTTTTTGCAGTGATATACAATGCCACTGCACTCAGTGCACTCAGAGCTCCACTCTGCTGCTTTAAAGCAAAAGCAGGAAGTCAGAACAGAAAATTCCTAGGGAGAAACTCTGCTGAGACACAGCAACTCACAAACTCGTCCAGACTTCCTGCTAAAATAATACTTTGCCCAAATGAGAGACATTCTTCCCTCCCCTCCACCCCCATTTTGTCTCTCTGCAGGTGTCCCCCAATACCTGGAGCAGCAGGACAGTGTTGCTCCCCTTCCCTGGAAGCAGCAGTATATTCCACAGCAGAAAGCTAGCGGGGAAGGAACACCGCCACTGTAAATAGAGGATCAGAGCCGGTCCAAGCCAGGAGGTGTGGTCTGCACTGCTCCCTACGCATCTCAGCCCTTTTCCAACACAGCCTAGTAGCCCTCAGCTCAGAAGGCAGCACAAAAAAAAAACCCTACCTTTGAGCTTCCAAGGTAAATTCCTTGTAATCCTGCCTTGCACACAGCTGTGAGGGAGAAGGGCTTGTTTCTGAGCTGCCTTAGGCAAGAGGGGAAAAAGGGGTAAGAAAGCAGATGATCCCTCACCTCACATTGAACTTCCCTTCCCTGAGAAACTCGAGTTGTGCTTGTACTTAGCTTGCTGCCTTGCCCCCAACCAACTTCCACTAGGGAAAGGCTGGAAACTACCTCTGTGAATCCTGCCTCAAGTTTAACTCCAGTTTTACAAGGCTGGCAACCTGTTTCATAAAGAGAAGCACAGAGGACTCAGGAAAAGAGAGAAGCAAAGCATAAAATGACATGGCAAGAAGCATGTTTCCAAAGCATCATAAACTACACACCAGGGGTGGGTGCACATCCCAGGACTGTCTCACTAAAGCAGCCAGAAATGCCATCCTCTATCCTGCCACTGACCAGAGCACCACCCTATCCCACAGCATCCCCAAAAGGAGGCAAAGACGTCCCTGCCTCCTGCCAGCTGGAGATGCTGATGAGGATTTGTCGCTCAGTGGCAGCTCCAGAGTCTCCAGGCAACACCAAGATGCTCTCAGCTGTGTCAGGTCCTACTCATTAAGCCTGAGGTCTTCTCAGGAAAGGTGACAAAGGAAAGAAAAAAACCTCAAAAGGCTGAGCCCCTGGCAGGCTGGCTCTTTACCACCTTGTAAGGTTTTGTGCCCTTTTCTCACCCCTACCCCAAATGCCTCTTTTTCCCAGGAAACAAGTTTTGCCATACAAATCACGAGCAGGCAAGGCTACCCTCTACAGAGGAGAAAATCCCCTCTTCCACCAAATTTCCACTGAGAAGACTCCAGCTGGTGTCTGAACAGCAGAGACCTCATCAATCTGCAAAGAGAGGAGCTCCAAACAGCCCCATTCTCTCAGCAACAAGCAAATGGGATCTGCAGAAGGCAAAGGCAGGTCCTTCCCTATTATTTTAAGATGGTTATTTCAAAACCCAGACTAAAAAATCGCCATGAAGCCTACTATAGACAATCACAACTGTCTTTACTAGAGGTTTAACAGGGCCAGAGAACTCCCCTGAGCCATCTTGGAGGTCTCTGTGCTGGCAGAGGGCATAATCATCTTTCCATTCTGCACAGGGTCAGCTTTGCCTCAGCTTCAGGACCCCAAATCACCTGGGACAGGCTCTAACAGTGCAGCTGTGGCAAATAAAACAATAAAACCAACAAACCCATCCCAAGTGAGGTATCTGCCTCCAAGCAGGAGGCTTTACTCACCATTTTGTTCACCATTGCTGCAGAAGTCTTGCTTGACACTGACCCATGGTCTTGGCTGGGATTCTGCTAGAACAGCACAAAAAAGGAAGCAAACTGCTTCCTTGCACCCTGTCCTGTCTCTAATCTCCCTCTGGGGTTCTTTATAAAGGTTCTCCTAGTACTGACCACAACAAAAAAGCTTATAAAACAAACAAAAAAAGTCCCAACACTCCACACTTTGGAGGCACATTAATGATTCCTTAGTGTTACACGGATAAAGGTCAGGAAATACAAAAAGTTGGGGTTCCCATAGTAATGCTAATTCAGCCACACTGTACATCCTGTGTATTTAGTGGTACACACTGAAAAGGAAAAGGCTTCATCTACCAATGCTTAAAAGGTTTTTGATTTAGTAAAGACACTTGAATACCACCCCCCACACACAACATTTATTGTTCAGAGCAGTGGATTTTCAGATCGAATTGGATTAAGCCAATCTCAGCATCACTCCAGCTCCCCATATCTAGGGCAATAGCATAAGAGCTCTCAAGCATGATTACAGACTGAACATTATTTGCCCAACCTGAATGGAAGAAAGGGATCCAGGCGTCAGAGTGGCTTGAGTCACCAAATCGCAGTCACACAGATTCTGCACTGGGATGCAGCAGGGACTTGGTAAGGAGAGAGGGGAGACAATAACCAACAAAGCCCCCACACCCATAACCAGCAGGTGTTAATCCATTTCTATAAACACTCATTTATTTGATGCTGACAGCTTATCCTGAAATATCCTGCCAGGTATCCCACCTCACAGGTCTGGGAACAGGTGAACTACAGCCACACTGACCTTTCCCCGGCACAAATCCGTGTATTGCTCTGCTCTCCCAGCTCCTGAGGGCTCATCTCCATGCTTTGCATGAAGCCCACACCACTCTTCGAGAGGGAACAGCTACAAGTGGTCCATTTGCATTTAGCGGCTTGACTGAGCAACCCGATTTGCATAGGAAGCGAAAGACTCTTTGTGCCATAGGAAATCCATTAAATCAAAGGGGTTTGAGCACCTCTACTGGAGCAGAGGTTTACCCCTCTGGCTACACTTCTGGGAGAAAGAAAAGGTAGATCAGGCATCTTGCAAACTCCTTAAAGAGGCAAAGAGGATAAGGAAGAAGGAAAGCAGCTCTCAAGCACAGGAGCAAAGTGTGCAACAGAAGAAACATGGACACTTGTGGGGGTGCCCACATGTCCTTTCTCCCTTCAGGATACCCGAATTTTTTTCCTAGTTCCCATGATCTCAGACAGAAGGACACAGTTCAGGACAACAGATATCTCAGAACTTCAGAAACCAAAGGAGAAGAGAGAGACACTGCTCTGAACTGAGAGGTTCTCAGCTGTGCTGGACACCAGATCAGCCACACAGCCCTGCTCGGAGGGCACCAAGCTGATGGAGTTGCCACGGAGCAACATCCACACCAGAGCCTGCACAGGACACAAGGACACAGCAGATGTATGTGTCTGCCCACAGGGTTACTGGGTGGCTGTTCCTTCACTCACGCTCCTCAGGCCCTTGCACTCACCTTCCCTGTTGGGCTCCACCATCAAGTCTCCGCGTTTTAAAGAGGCTTTGCCACCCTCCCCACGGCTGAAGAGCCTGGCTATTCCTCTGAGCTGCACAAATTCCAGCCAGCATCTAGCCACACCTGCCAATAGTAACAAGGTTTTGGTCGTGCTTTATCTTATCTAAGCAATGATGACGCTTGTCTTTCTTCTTGGGCAAAGCTCAGTAGCTCAGCACCTGCCGAGGAGAGGAGCTGGGCAGGGGCCAGGAGCTTCAGGCTGCAGCAATTCACTCCAGAGCAGGATGGCTCTGCTGGCCTGCCTGTCCCACCCCACAAAAAATGGGCATTTGGCCCACAAACTAGGGCTGTGGGGAAAAAAAAAGGCTCAGCAATATGTACATTTCTCGTCCCACTTTCAGCTCAGGTTCTGGCACAGGCACACAGCTCGCCTCCCCTAGACACAATATAGCCCCACTAGCCCTTGCCAGGAGACAAAGCAGTGTTTTACAGGGAGGCAGAAGTCTTGTCTGGAGATAAAACTTCAACATCTGTCATGCTGTCAACCTATCAGTCACCTACAGCTTCAGTTCCCAGCTGGAGATGAGCTTGGTTTCCTCATCTTCATTTTCTAGAGGGGAGAAGAAACTGAGGCAGATAAAAGCATTACTCTTGCTCACAGATGCTATGCTGAACAAAATGGAGAGGAATTTAGTTACTGTAACAGTGAGAGCCACCAAGTTGCTGTAGGATGTGTTAAATCTGCCTCCCTGCACTTGAACCTCTGCCCAGCTCCCACCATGCTCAGCCAAGGGTTTATAGCTAACCTGCAAGTTTGCTGTCTCCTTTTCCAGAGGCTTGACTCACCTAGCTATACCGAAATATAGCTTAATTTTTCCCAAAAGGTTTGCTTTCCATAGCCTAAATGACATATTTAGGCATTCCACAATTTTATTTTTAACAGCACACAGCTATTCCTCCAAAGGACTGCAGATATCCTGCATGGTATTCATTGGAAGAGCTTGAAGTAGGAAGCAATAAACAGGTAGATATGTTACCTTTATTGCACAGTTACAATAATTAGGCTTTTTTCAAGCCTTCACTACACTGCTTTACTTTCATCCAGCACATGTACTAAAAGCTTATTCTTTCACAAAGCTGTAGGGTAGGTCTTCAGAGCTTTCCCCTTATTCATGGTCTCATCTCTCCAGACACACAGGTTGCTCAGCCCATAATACATCACCTGCTGTGAGCAAGGACACCTTCACATCTGCCAGGATTGTACCAACAGCACAAGCTCAAGCCAGCCCCAAGCCCATACAGTGCTGGATCACCACAGCAAATCTCAGGAGGTTCACAGCTCCCAGGCACATCTTCAGAGCTCTCCTGCCATCCCCAGAACAACACAAGCCTTTCCTGCAGGGCTTTCAGGTATGTGTAAAGCTCAGACACCCTTCTGAACCAGGCAGTCCCTTCCACATACACGGGGCAGCAACTGGTGCAGAACAGTGATACAAAGTCTCATACCAGCAGAGATTGAAGGCACAGAAGCAGAGGCAAGAGCTGCTCCTTCAGATGTGGTCTCTGCTAAATTAACCGCAATTACACACTTCACTGGATAGAAAGCAGGGATGTTACAAGCCTCCTTGCTCTCACTCTTTTTACTTGACAGATTTTCCTCCAGTTATGCCAAGCATAGAAGAACACTGTACCCTTCCAAAGTGTTGCACCATATCTCATTTCCTCCAAAACAAACCCATGATTAGATTAAAGCCATAGTCTCTGAGAGCACAAGACTGTATTTGTTTCTGCTCTAGTGCTCTGTCACACAAGGTTAAGAGAAAAACATTTGGTTAAGAAGTCAACAGGGTTTCCCAGCCATGTTACTCCAATCCTGAACTGAGCACAGGAAAGCCCAGAATGGCTCCAGCCTTCATTTTAAAGTCCACAGTACCACAACACACCTCTACTTTGGGTGTTTTCTCCCAAAGCTCACAATACTTGTTATTCCTTTTGAGGCACTTAGGTCCTGCAGTCAGGTGAAATACTGAGATTCAAGCATTCCTGGCAGCTTATACAGACATGCAGAAATCTCCAAGAGAATCAGAAATCAGCAGGAAAAAGCAAATTAAGAACATTATTTAAAAGAAAAACAAGAAATTATGTAATTTTGTGGTTTGGGGTTTTTTAAATGTGTGGCTGGCGGTTATTTAAAAGCTTAGGGTTGGAAAACCTTTTGATCCTATGGCTGGAGAGGAGCACATGGTACTCCTTGCCACAGCAAAAGCCCATGGGAATACTTAGTAGATACTAAGTAGATCCACCCTGGTGCTCCTTGCACAGCTGCAGAGGTCAGGTTTGTTTAGCAAAATATGCATTAAGGCCATGTGGAGGGAAATTCTCCTCAGCCTCAGGCAAGAAATTAAAGGCTTGGGGTGCAGGATGAGGAGAACACTGCTAGGAAAATATTAAGAGGGTCAATCAGTACCTCCCTTTCAAGCTGCTGGGCTATGGGTACCTCTAAGGATACACAGTGACAAGGGACAGAAGCTCTTACTCATTGTTGCAATTCTGCTGTTCTGCTAGGAGAACAACAACCACAAGAGATTCAGACCTGCAGAGTAAACCAAGTATTTCCACCTCAGACTTCACACAAAGCCACAAGCAAGCCAAGGCACCTGGCAGGAAGGAAGGAGATGCTGCTCCACTCAGTGGAAGATGACACATTTACTACAGCTGAAGTTTCTTGTCACTGTACTTAAATCCAAGATGAGCTCCTGCAAGCAGGGGAGGAGAGCAGGGAGAATTCAGTCCCCAGAGCAGCCTTATGAAATCAAAAAAGATTTAGAGAGTGAGTAGCTGCATTATGGAAACCAAACCTCATTTGCCGCATGTAGGGATCAATTTCCTTAAAGCTCTCTGACCATGAAGAGCATTGTGCATGGAGCTGAGCCCATGTGATTTCTGTTGCTGTCAATTGTCCTCATCCCAATAGTTCATTTTCTGAGGCTGCCTGGCAAAGTCACGAGGAACAGCAGTTCCCCAGCACTGTCTGTGTGCTGCTAAAGACAGCCCCATGTGGAGCCCTCCTTTGCAGCACCATCTTCAGGTCAGTAAACTGGAGGCTGTAGATTCATCAGATACATCAAACTGGGGTGTGGGGGAGAAATTTTCCTGTCTGATGGTAACAAAACAACCAAGCAGACTTTCCAAATGGATACTTCACACTCCCCACTATAGCTTGCCGCAGGAAGCCAAGAGAAGAATGATGCTCCAGGGAATGAGAATATTTTTTGCCCAGCAAGGTAGCTTCAAAGACATTTTATACCATCTTATGAAGGATTCCAAAATTTTATCTCAGGCTTCACATCACTCTCTGTGGAACACGGTGTCCTGGAAAAGAGAGGATTCTTCCACCCCAGCTCACTGCAGCTTTTCAGAACCTCCTCTAGACCACCTGAAGCAATTATCTTCTTGATCAAGAAAAGCAATTTCCATAGCCCTCAGGAGATATAAGTGTATATATATATTTTTTTTATCTATATATAGCTAGTTAGGTGATTCTCAGAAATAAATGTTACCCTAGAACATGAAAAATAAGATACAATGGCCCCTGAGCCTGCATAAAGGCAAAGCTAGAAATTAAGATTTTCTGAGCCCCCTTTGATGCAGAGCAACCATCAGAATAAGCAAGAACTCAACAGGTCACGACTAAACAAGCAAGCTGTGTTTGGATTATCCTGCCTCCTCAGGATATTCCTGAGCACAGCCATCTCCCTGTGTGTGAGGCTGACCTCTTTTCCCCTCAGCTGTTTTCAGGAAGTCCTACAGGAAGGACTTAGGTTCAACACACAAGTTCACCGAAGTGCATCCCGTGAGTGAGAGATATTAAAGAGAAAGAGGCCGCAGTCTTGGGAGAGGGAAAGCTCTGGTATTTTTTTCCCTCTAGAGAAGGAGAAGCAGCACCAACACAGCTGCTGTAGGAACCTGAGGCATCTTGATATGGTGCAGTGTCATCTGCACCGAGACCACGACAAGAAAGAATATTCCCTAAACAAAGGAAAAAGGAAGAGAGAAAATAACAAGGTCTCTACTCAGGTTCAACAAGAAAGACCAAAGTTCCATGACCGCATATCAAAGGAGCCTGCAGACTTCACAGAGACAGGGGAGAAAAGGCGAAAGAGGCAGCAGCTCCCTGTCCCGGACCCCCCCAGGGCAGTGCTCCCCATCCCGTGGCGCGGCCGCAGCTACGCCTCAGGAGCGCTGTGTGCGAGAGGAGACAGCATCGCACAGGAGCGCGGATGCTCCACATCCCTGTCACCAGCGAAGGATCTCCGACAGCTGGGGACGGGCCAGGTGTGTGGCTGCGGCCCGGCGAGGAGCCCACAGCACGCAGGGCCCCCAGCCCTCCGCTGGCCTCTCCCCACAGCCGCGGGGGCCCTTCACTGGGGCAGCCGCTCCCCGACACCTCGGCGGCGGGAGCCGGCAGCTGCCCCGGGGAGGGGATCGGCCCCGGAGCACCGCACCCTCACCCCGCTGCCACCGCTGCCGCCCCGGACTCCCCTCACGGCGCTTACCTGGCCCGGCGGGGCGGGAGCGAGCGGCACCTGCGGCCGCCCTGGCGGGAGCGGAGCCGCCGCTGGCGCCGGGGCGGCCTCGGCCGGAAATGAGTGGGGCCGCGGGCGGCAGGGCCGGGCCGGGCCGGGCCCGCCGGGCGGGCGGCAGCGGGAGCCGGGCCCCTCGGGAGAAGCAGCTCTACCCCCAGCACTAGCACCCCTGAGGGGCAGGAGAGGCGCGCACCCAGCCCCGCTCACAGCCACTCCCCCGGCAGAGCCGCAGGCAGCGCCCGGGCGGCTTTATAGAAAAAGGATTCATTTCACTGATTAACGGCACCGGGCCGGGGGTTTTGTTGTTTTGCAGTCATTAGAGGTTAAGAAAGCTGTTTGCTTTACCAGCTGCAGCCTAGAATGCTAATTACAGCACTTGTCCCCGTCACGTGACAGCACATAACGAAGTCTCTTCCTAAAGTTTCCGGCTGTCAAAAGCCTGGACAAAGAGGAGCCCGAGCCCTGTGGCGCCCGCCAGACCCGCGCAGCTCCAAGCCGCAGCCTGTGTGAGGCTCCCGGCCCTGCTCCGGGCCATTCCAGCCGCGGCTCCAGGGCGGCCCTGCCCACATCCCTGGGCTGGCAAAGAAAAGCCCCGGCATTCCCCCAGCCCAAGGGCCGGTGGTTTCCGTGCGCTCCGGCTGGAGTGTAACCGGGGCAGTAACCTCGGTATCTGTCCTAACAGGCAGACACACAAGAGCCAGTACCGTCTATTTCACCAGCAAGGACTCTCTAGAAAGAGGGGTCAGTTTCCTCAAGAGGTGATCCTGTAATGGAGGAGTTTTAAATTTGTGAATGACTTTTTACTAACCCTTCCACAAGTGATAAACACCTGCTATTTCTCAAGAGGGTGCTTAATTCCTCCTGGAAACCCGTGTGTGCCACAAAGCTCCAATAAACAGAGGCTAACAGCACTTAAGGTATTTAGGCTTGAGTAAATCCGACCTGGACCAAAATGCACCCATTTTCCACCTCCAGATCAATGCCCCTTCAATTGTGTACTGATAAATGTTGACCCTGAGAGGAACTTGAATGGGCTTAGGCCTAGCAAAACAAACCTGCATCATACAGCACATCCAAAAAATATTTAATAAACCTTTAAACGGCAAAAGAAGCAGCCTACCAGAGCCAGGTAAATATACTGAGAAAGTTTTTATTAGAAGATATATTTCTGCCAAAATAAATAGTTACATTTTCTTCAGCAAAACATTAGAAAATAGAAACAGGAGGGGAAAAAAAAAAGCATCAACAATTTAATACTGAACTTTTAAAGTGACTGTGAACACTACTTAGTGACATTGCTATGTAAATACATAACTTCTGTATGCTATTGCTGGTCTAGTTGCTGCTCTGACACCAGTAATTTCCACAGGACCTCCGCCTATGTTGTGTGCTTAAGGGTCTTCTAAAACTCAGTGGCAGCAGTGGAGTCCCAGGACACACAAAGCTCAAAGAGCTGCTTTGGATGCTGTTTTCAAGAACAAGAGAAAACCCCAGAAGTGAGAGGTATTTATTTCAAAGTTATATTTCCAAGTCTTCTGTTTGTAACTAGAGTTTCATCCTCCCTGTGAAGGTGAGCTGATGTGGATCCACAGAGTGAGATGGATGCAGTTAGGTGCTGTCCTAGTGGAGCTGCCTGCAGGTTGGAAAAGGAGCAATGTCCCAGCAGCAGGCAAGGGGAAGGAGGGAGAGGAGAGGGGAGTCCTGCTGCACTCAGAAAGGCAGACACCAGGAGGACAGGAGGCACAGCATGTGTTTGGCACAAACAAGCTGGCTGACATGGCAGCCAGGTGAGCTGGTCCATTCTCTCACTGAGTTAAGGAGAAGACAAGATCAAAGCTTGAGAAAACTGTTGGCAAGGCCCTCTGACTTTGGCAGCCCTGCTAGCCACCCCAACCAGCATATATTTAGTAGAAATGGACCCCCCCCCAAAGGAATAAACACACACAGAGTTTCAGGTATTTCTCCCACAACCACTTTGGTGAAAGTGAAAGCTCTTTTCTCCAAGGAAGTAGTGAATTATTTGATAATTTTTATAAATTAATAAAACCACTGGGGAATATAAAAGTACTAGCAACACCCCAGCAGACAGCAGATTCTCTTTTATCCTCTGGTCTGAGTGTTGCAGGTACACAGCCATCCAAGAAGCCATGAGAAAACAATTCCTAGGTCCTATAAATAGTGGTCAGTATTTTCTCCTAGCCCTTGAAAATCAGCTTGCAACAATTAGCAGTAGGGCAGGCAGCAAACCAAACCAATTACACTACACACTAATTGTGGGTTACAGAGCATGCCATAGGCACGGACTGTTGTACACAAAACAACTCTACAGTGTTGTACAGGTTAGGGGCTGGTTAGATGCATAAGGTCACCATTAGCCTTGTTACAAGCAGCAAATAATAACACAGGAAGTAGAAAAAAAAAAGTAGATTCCTGAATGCACGGACCCTTTATGTGAAACAGTGGAAATGGCAAGGGTTGGGACTCCTGGAGTGCAGGAATCCAGCAAATGCTGTAAGGACTGTTGGACATGGATACAAGATGAATTTTTGTCCAGGAACAGGAATTTTTGTCTCACTCACCATACACTGGAGAGCAGACAGGCCCCTGCTGGGCTGCCCAGCCACACATTTTGGAGAAGGGACTGACAGCCACAGGTGACCTTGCTCCTACGGACTTGGCAAGTGGGGGCCCAGTGGACAGCAGTGGCTGTCCAGAAGGTAGCTTTGCATGCCATGATGTACACACAGAACAAGGGGCTGAACAGTTCCAGTGAGCACTATCACTATAAACCCTTCCATATCCAATCCAAAGCCAATCACAAGGTTTCCAGAGATTTCAAAAAGAGTGGGGTCTCAACTAGACAAGGCAGCACTGCATAACAAAAAGCCACTCACAAGCTGACACAGCCCTTTTTCTACATCAGTGGGAAAGGTGATCTTCCCTAATTCCTTCATTCTTTGCAATCTGTGATGAGCAGCAAGAATTTCAAGCAAATGGGTTAAACTTTTCAAAAGGAAAATGAGGCTACTTTGAGGTATTTTTGACAGATCTGCAGTTCCTTTATCAGAGCTCAGATCTATAAAGCCAACAAGCTATCACACAATAGCCATTGTAAAACTTGGGGAATAAAAACAGGCAAAGAGTTAATACAGAGTGGTGCTTTCCCAGTAACTATTCACACCCTGCAAATTAGCATAGGAAAACCAGGAATTTCCTTGTGAAGAGTTAGATCTTTATTTTTAAAGCCAGGCTTTGATTTGTGGTTATAGTTTGAAGTGTACAAAAAGTTTCTCATTGAGAAGTTAATATAAGAAATTAAACTATAGATGAGGTGAAACACAAAACAAAACTCGGGCCTTTTACCAGGCACAGTTGTTGGTCTCTTGAAATGCATGAACCAGAATCCCCAGCCCTTCTGGATCCACTGGAAGACAACGGCATCAGTCCAGTCGGCAACACACCAGTCAGTTCTGATGCAAAAGGCAAGGGATAAGGGTGCCAAGCTGCAACTTCTTAGCACACTTTATTGCCAAGAGCATTTTGTTTCATAGTTTAGTGGTTTACATAATCACTCAGTGGTTTTACCAGTCCAGGAAAAAGGGATAAAAAAATACTTGCATCATTTTTCTCCACCCATATATTAACTCAAAAAAAAAAAAAAAAAAAAAAAAAAAAAAAAAAAAAAGGCAGAGTCAAAAGGGCAGCAGCTTCTAAACACAAGATTTTCCTTATGCAGTTTTGCCTCTCTCAAATGTTTTGCTTCTGGATAAAATGCCTTTATTTCTTGCCACTAAATATCTCTATGTTCTTGCCAATTGCTCTGTGTGCACAGGAGATATGCATTTAGGAATCTAAGTAGCTGTGCATGTACCAGTCCCCCAGAAAGGTAGTCCAAAACAGTGGAAGAAAAGAAATCCCATACCAAACTACAAAATGAACACTTTTTCTCAGTTCCAATTTTCATCAAATTCATCCTGCCCCCACTAAGTGACAGTAGCTTGTTGCTGGTTCACTTCCACTAGCATCTATCATTTTTTTTCTGTGGGCTTTAAACCATCACAAGATTGACTTGTTTTGTAACTGAATGTTCTATACTGATTTCAGAATCCTCCCATTTTTCTCTTCCTGTAGTGACTTCCCTGTTTCCTGACTTAATTATGCAAAGCTTAAGACTAAATCTGACTGCATAAGTGCAGGCCTGCTTTGTAAGATACACAGGCCCTTGTGTTACATAGATCTAAGTTACATCCAGTAAGGGCAGTGGGGTGACAATCTAAGTCACAAGTTCATTCTTGCACTGGCATCCCCTGGGCAGAGACCCACTCCATTGCCTCCCAGCTTGGCACAGCCACTGCAGGAAAGTCCTGATGCTTATCAGTCTCCACACAAACACCAAACCCATGCCTAGTGCACAACTGTGCTTGTAGGAAACAGCACCCACCCCATCACCCACATTGCTCAAGAAGATTTACTGCTTTTTCCAGTTATTAGCACAACTTCTGGGTTTATTTTCCCTTTCTAAATCTAAGGCGCAAAACAGAGTCTATTAAAAATCACTATGCCATGTACAGGCTACATAATCAGCTTCAGATACCCTGTCCTGCTCCCCAGCAAAGACAGCATATGTTTGCTTTGGCCATTGCACACTCTTTGTGCTAGGAGAGGTAGAAGACGCCTCAAGCAGCAAGACAAGAAGCAGAAAAAGGTACCAGGAGCTGGGTTTGTCAGAGCGTGAAGACCTAAGCTAAAATCCATGCAATCCCCACAGGAAGCCATGTTTCACCCTGTGAAGAACAGGGAATTCATACTTCTCACACAAGCCACAGCCAGATCACTGCTGAGAAGGCAGTGCCTCCTTGCTCTGCTACAGACCCACTAGCTCTGGTCTTTCAAGGAGCAAGACAAAAAGGAGCCAGTTCCAAGTGGCTGCATGTGCATCAACAATCTTCACTTCTCATGCTCCCACTATCTGCAGAGCGGGACCTGTGAGCAACAACATGAGACAGGCAAGCTGTGATGCTTATGTAGCTCCATGCCTAAATCCTTCTCACTCCAAAGCCTCAACAACCAAACTTTCTGACCAAAAGAGAGACAGAAGCCTCAGTTTGGCAGGAGATCCATTCTGTATCACCCACTTGGAATTTGCCTCAATTTTACAGCCCCTTAAGGAGCAAAGCCCAACTGACCCCTGTCAGAGACAGCTACTTCCCCAGCACTTGCTGTGACACTCCACCACAAACCTCTGAAAAATAACATTCCCTGCACCATTCTCATCTTCCTACATGCACTTCATATTGCTTCAGCTGCTAAGATGATCCCGAGATAGCCTGGCTGAGCTTTTTTCAGGGCAACCCCACACCAATTCCATTCAGAGTCAGGAATAGGACCTCAAATTCAGCATGTTTCCCTGGAAAAAAAATCTGTCAAAATTATTTCTTTAAATAAGCTCAATCACTTAACACTCAGAGTTCAAGTTACAGCAGTTCCCTGAGGATCCCAGTCAAGAAGGGAGAGACCAAGACAACATGAATTAGGGGAAATACATAAATTTTCTACACTTCTGCAGTTCCAGTGTAGTCTGCTGCAGGACCAGCTCCAGCTTCCAGTGTGGACACAATTAAGGGAGAGAAGAAAGGACATGGTTTCAGCAAAGAAGAAAGTCAAGAGGAGATTTGAAACCCATGAGAAAAATTGGTTTGGCAAGAGGCTACCTCATCTTTCAGTAGCACAAAGATCTAAGGGTTGACAAATGATTTAAGGAGAGGAATCAAGACACATGCTCTGAAAAACCAGGGGAGGTAAAAGCTGAATGAACTTGAGAGCGTCATCTACATCCTGGTTATTTGGCGGTAAAAAACCAGTGGCAATTCAAAGTGCACTACTTGGGAGAGCCCAGCTGGGTCAGCATCAGCCTGGCCACAGGCAATGGCCATGCCTCACCACAAGTCTAGAGCAAGGAATCAGCCTGTGTGTGTGAACACAAAGGTCCCTTGCTTGGCCTAGTGGGCAATAAATGGCTACAGTCAATTCCACCAGTCTCCATCCCGGGGAAATCCCCTTTGCAGCATATTCAGGAGCACAGAGCAGCCTGCTGCTGAGGGATGAGACTGGTCCCACCCTATGTCCATTCCCCTTCCCACCCACCCTCATCCCCCGACAGCAGCAGGCTCAGAAGAGTGGCAGGCACTCTTTTGCACAGCCTAGAGGTGGAAGCTTTAACTGAAACCCTTCCCGAGGGAAGAGGGAGGCTTGCATGTCCACGTTGATGCAGAGCAAGCCCAGCATGAGCTGGCGCTGGTACTCCTCCCACTTCATCATGACATCAGAAACCGAGCGGTTGCTTCTCATCCACGTGGGCAGTGCTTCACCACAAGGTGGCGGGGGAGAAATTGGCAGCTTCTGGGGCCCTCCGAGCTCGAGGTGGTAGTAAAGCCTGAAAATACATGCAAAGACTCAGTACATGGGAAGACTTGAGCAGGTCACCAGACTAGAGCTGCAGTACCACAGTCTTGTTTTGTACTAAATTGACTACATGACTTTAGTGAGAAGTCTCAGTGTGCCCATTTTTCTCCCTCACATCTCTCAGTTATTCAGACCATGAACTCTTTTGGGTAAGAATCACACCTCTGTACTAGAATCAAATCACAGCTGCGACCCCCTGACTACTACTGTGAGAGTTTCCTATTCTCATCCAGACAGCAGTCTTGCCACAGCTTCAAGCCAGGGGCTATTGCAGGAGTTCAGTCAGAAGCACAGGCACACACACAGGCCCAGACAACTCAAGTCTCATTTGGAAACTCTCTTGTGTTCCCTGGCCACCATATTCCCTCCCCAAAAACCAGGCTGAGATATTCAGGTAGAGGAGGTCATTTGAACACAAGTACTTCTTGGAAAGCACTTTCAGGGGATCCTGGGCCAGAAAATGCCACAAACACCTCTGTCTTCTATATGGAGCATGAAATAAGCTGGCATACTGTTTTAATCAGACTTCTAACCTACTGCTATAGTGACAGCTCCATTACAGGGTCTGCCCTATAATAGGGCAAAGGAAGGGAACCACGTGCTGAGTCTATCCAACAGCTGAGGAAGCCAAGAAACAATGAACCAAATTTGCATTTCAGTGCAAGAGGTAAATCCTTCCGGTCAATTTGTGCCTTATTTGCTCTGCTGTAGAGACTAGAGTCTCTAGAATTCAAAGGTGTAAGGGGAAATGAAGGGCTCCTACAGAACACTGCTGTGAAGAAAAGCAGCCATACCTGGCTGAAAGATGGCTGCCCAGTTTCTTCTTGGCTTTCTTCACAAGATAGTTGCAGATTTCTGTCATCTGCTCCCTCATCCATCTTATATCCTCAGGGATATCTGGGAGCCATTCCAGCAACCTGTACAGACACAGGAGACAATCATTAGCTGGGCCATGCAAGGGAATACAATGAAAAGAACACCAGTGACATCTTCAAGTCTCTCTTAAGGCTCAAAAATTTATCACCATTTCCTGGGGCAAGTTCTAGCACACAGTAATCTTCCTTCAAGCTGGAAGCAGTGGCTGTAACTAAACGACATAGGAAGATAAGAGAAGTTTTGGGTTCTTGGTTTTTCTGGTTTTGTGGGGCTTGGTTTGTTTGGTTTTTTTATTCATGTCTGGTAATTGTCAGGAGCTCCTTCCCCAGGAAAACCCGCAGTGCAGAATTAAGAGAGAATCCCACTCTCTGTCCATTCAAACACTACAGCTACATCAAATATTTGTCTGCGCTGGGAAGAGCACCACTGAGGGACCAACCCAAGGCTTACCTGACAGTGAAGGAAACTGCAGACTCCAGAGGCAGCATGTAGGGGACCATCATGGCTGTGGCCACACGCACAGGCAGCATGTTGCTGAGGCCAGTCAAGAAATTTCTTCTTTCAGCACAGGCCTCCAGGAGAGCTGAAGGCAGAAGAAAACATGGTTGAATATCCCCAGTGGGACTCTCTTTTCTCATCATACCTCAGAAGTTACTCAGCCTGAGGCAGCTACCTCCCACTTCTTAGGAAGTCTTGCTCAGGTTAGCAATTCCTGCGCACAGCCAAAACCAGCAGCTTTCACCTTTAATCAGACTCTAAAGGAGTGAGCATCAAGACCCCCTCCCCTCCTTACCCTGCAGAGCACTGTCAAATGAATCAAGCTCTCCCAGTCCAGCCTCCACAGTGTGAGCTCCGACTTTATCTGAGACCCCCAATACATCTAACCTGCAGGAGGTGTCATTTCAATCCCAGCCATACACAATAACCACACATCCCAGTAATCTTCTGAGACAGACCAGGCAGCATGGGAAGATTACCTGTGATCTCTCCCTTTGAATCATACCTTGGTTCAGTCTGGGAGGCAAGTGTTCGAAGATGTGCTCTTCAACAACAGCAAGAGCAGTGCTGTCCTCTAGTTGGTCCTCAGCTTCAGTTTCTTCCTCTTTCTTCTCTCCTGGAGGTGCTTCTATGGCAAGGAGAGGACGGGCAGGACTTGGACGATTCAGGAGACCTGAGAAGAGAAGTTATACTGTAAGGATGACAGAAACCAGCTGCCCTGCCTGGCCTTTTAGAGTGTTAGTCCTTGCTTCACCCTAACTCCCCTCAGGCTGAGGTCATACCCAGCCTCTTCATCTTACATCTCTTGTAATGCTCACCACAAGCAGATAAAACATGCAGGCTTAAGTTCATTCTCTCCTTCCTCATTACAAGCTCTCACATTTCTCCCCTTTACGTTCTGCAGGGTGCTGTTTTGTTGCTATGATCTGCCAGTCACCCATCTTGTAGGCAAGATTTCCTTCCTGCAGTGCAATCCCACTTATCCCGGTCCGCATCACTGTCCATGGACACGAGGTGGCAGCAAGAGCACACCCAGCGCTGCAGGAGAGCAGCGCCCAAGTGTCCGGCACTGGGGCTCTGAGGGCAGCACCACTCAGACCCAGCTGCACACGGGGAGCTGCAGGGCATCTGCAGGACGTCCAAATGGCACTGCTACCCAGTAACTGTGTCGGTAACTGCAAAGGTCACCCCTCCACCTCTCCTCCCTAAAGGGCTGAAGTAGACTTACTAATGAGAATTCCATACCCTAGTATCTTAGGCACAGTTCAGCTCTTCCCTTCCTCCTTTCATATGCACCATCAACTACTCTCAAAGCCAAGGCACCAAGCGTGGCACAGAACAGGCAAGTCAGTGCACCCTGCAAATAGCTAGTGCCTTACCATTCTTCTTCAGGAAATGCAGTGCATCTCGATAGCCCTGCTTGCACATATCCCGCAGCACCTGTGGGCAGAGGAAGGACAGTTTCATGTGGAATCTGGCTGAGCAAACACCTACCACAATGCTGGCTTCAGAGGAATTTTCCTGACTCCAGAGCTATCCCAAGAACAAGTCTCATTCCTGCCAGCCTTATGCAGGCTTTGAGCAGGAATGGGAGTTATAGTATCAATACATTGGCTATGGGAATCACAAGACAATTTAGATTGGAAGGGACACCTAGAATCCTATTTAAGTGTGGGCATAGAGTTGCAGCTACCTCATTGCCCCATCTATAGCTGATGCTGCTGTGTGCTGCCTCCAGGCAGTCACTCTTGACAAGCAGCCCAGAATACTTCCCTGCAGATGGCAGGAAGGGCCATTGTGTTTGCAGATAAAGCCAGCTAAGACTAGAGAGGGGGTGGGAAAGAACTTGCCCAAGTAATTCAGTGCATGAATACATGCTTATTACGTCCAAATGTCAGGGCTATCTGGCACTTGCATCTTCTCAGAAGTACACAAAGTTTGCAGTGCCACTTGCTACACTGACACAGTAGAAAGGCTTCGTACTTGAAGCTCTATCCTTGCCTTAAAACACTGAAGTGCACATTGGTTCTGATGGCCAATACATCTTTATTTACAGTGAGCCTGATTTCCAGGCAAAGACTACTCTAGAGAGGGCAACATGGGAATACTTTCTAAGTAACTGCTACTACCTAAATTTCAGATGTTCAAGTAGAAAAAGAAGACAAACCCTTTTGCAGGTGCTCAAGGTTTAGTGAGTCACTGGGTTGATGATGTCAAGATTAAAGACAAAGCACAAGATACAAAACTAAGTGTCCTGAATCTTCTCCTGCTAAAGTGCACACAGTATAGCCAGTGCCCAAGATCTGCGGTCCCCAAGTTCTGGTGTGGCCAGGAAACTCACCTGTGGCTCCGGAGGAAACAGGGCCTTTGAGAGGCGGTAGAGGTTGCGAAGGTTGAATTGGATGCTGGTATTGGTGACTCTCAGCTCATGCATGTTTGTGGAACTGTCCCGTGGGCAGATATCGCTCTCTCCCGAGAAAGGAGACACCGTGATTGTGTTCTTCAGCTCATATTGGGGCAAATTGTCAGAAATCCCTCCATCAACATATCTCTGAAATCAAGACAAATGCAGCAATCGTCATTCTCACAACTGATAGAGTAGCTTTTTTACTCTGTGTCCCTTTTCCTTCCTGTTTGTGCCAACAACTTGGGAAGAGAATGGAATACATCCACCAGTATTGAAGGAGTAAAAACCCGTGATAGCACAGCTGTGATTTATAACAACCCCTTCTCTGTTGTTTATAACAACCCCTTTTGCTGTGTGCTTTTTCTTCATTGACTGTGCTGCTCACAGGAGTCGAGTAAGAAAGGCACATTCACTTGTGTGACTGCTGACTTGCATCTCCTATGCAGTCTGACTGCTGTTCAATTAAATAATAATACACACCAACAAGCACCTACAGTGCAAATTAGCACTGATCTAAGCTGTCACACTGTGACATTGTGCCATTTTTCACTTGTGTTTAAAACGAATAAGCTCAGATACAAGTCCCCACTGGCAGGTTTGTTACCTATGAATAAAGCCAGCTGATTTGTTGCTAGTGGGCTTATCCAGCAGGAATCCCAACACATGCATACACATTGGGAATCAGCTTGCTGTGGTCTGATAACAGAGCACAAGGGACTTGGGTTTTGCTCCTAACAGGCACCCTCTTATCAGAGAATGTTCTGTACTTCTGTACCATGAACACATTTGCATTACCCTCGCAGGAAGGGCAACCCCAGTCCTCAAAACATTCGTTGGATACTGTAATTGCACAAGAAGCTAAGCAAGATGATCATTATCACAGGTTTTGGCAGAGTAAGCAACATGCAAAAGATAAAAGGAAAAGGATGTCAATCAAGCCAAAAGAGAATGAAGCTGGGGGTTTTGCAGGGCAACAATTCCAGCTCTTGTGAACCTCAGTTACAGAAGAGTTCTGCTGGTTTCTTATCAGGGTTGATGCTGCAGTTTGCTGCCTGGATCCATTTCCTTCATACTCAAAGACAAATCATAGAGGGGCTATGCAGCCCCACAAGTAGCAACTGTAAACCTCTTTCAGCTCTCTGCTGGGTGAGGAGCCGATGAATGATGATTGAAGGAGGAAATGCTCCATTCTGCATCCTGCTTCCTGTTGTCTCACAGGCAGACTGACCACCAACATCGCTCTTTTGCTGCACAGTGCCTAGGAAAACACCAAAGGTGTTGTCTGGAGGATGCTTTGCACTTTGTTCTCTCTTGCTCTGGATGGCAGACAAGACAGAGACCTCAAGCAGCTTCTCTGAGCCTGGGGAACAGTTCACAGGCTCGTGGGCTGAAGGCAATTAAATTCAGCTATAGCAAGCCGGCTGCCATTGAGACAACAGAGTTAGGGTAGACTGTTGGAAACCAAAAAATAGAAACTTCTACAGATGCTGAAGGGTTCAATCTGCAGCCTTGGAAAGAGCTTGGATTAATGTAATGATGAAGGTGCACAGACATTGGGTAGAGAAATTATAAACTTATGTTCCTATAGTTATAAGTAAGAATATATCTTAAGTAGGTAAGAAATTATATTAGATAAAATAGTTTGAGGTTTAAGCTGTAATAGTGACTTATAGAATAGGCTAGAGATCCAAAAACTGTAACAGAGGTGTGCATGTGACCTGTCAGCTTATAGGCTAAGAGAGAGACACAGTATAGCAAAAATAAATAAAGGTGATCGGTTAAACAAGTGAAAACAAGCTTTATGTCAACTGCCTATTTGGCTAAAATGTTATATATTGCTGTGTGAAGAAGAAACTTGTGTCTTCCTTGAGCTATGGCTGACTTGTTGCTCCTCTAAATCTCACGCCTTGAGACTGATACCTTATGTGGCTACTTGAGCAGCAATAAACCATCTCAAAGAAAGGTGGTCCCATCCCTCGTTCTTCATCTCAACAGTGGACTGCACGGCAGTTTGCCTTCTTAGGAGGCAAGCTAAACCTCAGGGTTACCTTTGCATACAGACTACAGCTTCAAGGGAGATGGCTTGCGATTACAGTTGTAGGCTACAGCAGCCCAAACTGAGAGCACAGGACATTTTATCCTCATGGCAGCCCTTGCTCACCAAACACTGTGTCAAGACAGGCACTTAGAGACTCCAACACCACCTGAATTTGGATAGTGAAGAAAGTGGAAGGATAGGATAGATTAAACTCAAGGATAGGATAGATTAAACTCAAGGATAAGTACATCCTCTCAGAAACAGTAACACAGCTTGCTCACAAGATGTTTTCCAATAACAGAGCTACCAACAGTCAACTGAACCCTCTCCTGCTTCTAAAGTGGGCATCGGTGTTCCCTAAGCCTAAAGCAACCACAGTAAGCTGCCATTTTCATCCTCTTCCCAAAGCTGCTCCACTGACAGCCAGACTAGGCACAGCTAGAGCTGGAGACGTCCACCTGACTCCCTTTGCAAGGATGAGATTCCAACATGCTGAGTGGAATGAGAACAGACCAAAGCAGGCAGCAAGCACTTTGTTTAAAGAAAAGGGAGGTAAGATTCAGTGCTGGACAATATTAGTCTTACACTAAGGATGCAGAAGACTCGTTTCCCTGAGGGTGGCAGCATGACTGCAGAGATGCCATCAGAAAAAAGGCTCAGCTACAACAGAGCTGACAGGCAAAGCCTTCTGACTCCATAGAAATACAGGAGTACACTTGCACACCCCACTCTCTGGTTCACTGATTCCCAGCAATGCTGATTAACATTCCTCAGCAAACCTCAGCTGCCACTTCTTTGGATTTGCCTGAACCTCCAGGAACCCAACTGTAACCACTCTCCAGCCTCCTGCAAAGCCCAGAACAGCCCAAAGCCACAGGCTGGAGCCACCAGCTGCCTGCAGGCAGGAGCAACAGCAGCTTTAGGGGATGGTTCATAGACTGGGGTACCCACTTCCATTCCCTTATGTCCTCCCATGCACAGGGCCCCTCACTCATATGATTTGACAATCAGCTTTGTGGCCCTTGCCAGGGATTCATCTCATCCACATGCTGCAGACAATTCATAGCTATAGTGTGTGTTGACAGGTCAGTTACTGACTTTTCCATTTCTCAATATTTAAGTTGCTGGGTTTTTTTTAACTCCCCATCTCCATCATCCACTCCATAAGGATACCAGATCTCAGAGAAGTGAACACTGGAAAAAATTTAGGAGGAAGGCAAAATACAGATTTTTCACCTTGCACACAATAACATTGCCTTGAAAACTAGTCCTTGTGCCAGGCCTGTCAGTTTATCCTGTGGTAAATACAGTCACCACAGGCATGCTAGGAAACATGCATTCCTGTTTCAAAACCATTTCCCAAGTGCATACCCAACCCAATTTAACCTCTCACCTCATCAGCAATCCCCCTTCAGTGCAATGCTTTTCTGGGGAAGAGGTAGGAATTAAATTTCCTCATCTCATATTTCCTCCCCACCTTTTCCCATGAGAAGTCATCCCTCAGTGTGCCATGGCAGCTGTACATTCCAGAAACCCTGATGTTGTACACAGTTTTGGAATTGTGAGAATTCTGCCTGATGCACACTGACCTCAATTATCCCCAAAGAGATGTAAGACAAGAGCCACTGCTATGGTCTCACCAGCTGAAGGGAAAAAGCCCTGCCTGCAGTTGCTGAGCAAATACCAAACCATTACTGATTCTGTCACTTCTCTGAAGGGCTGGGTAACACTGGACATCTCCTCCAGGTCATGTTCCTGACCAACATGGTTGCACAAGACAAAACCAGCCAAGCTGTGTATTATGCAGGAGCAAAACTGACCTCACTTTTAGGACACAGGTAGCAATCAGAGCAGATGTGATGCTGTGCTCTGACAGACTGAGACACTTTGGTCAGATCACTTAAGGTAAATCAGGGTACATATTTTATAGCAGTTCTCCCACTCACTTTTGACAGTGTAGTTCGCAAAACCCCTGCCTTTTAACATGTTCATTAAATTGTGTAGCATGAAAGAGGCCAAGCTCAACCAGGAGGCCCTTAAAGCATGACTGCAATATCAAGAAATGCTGCAGCTCTACACAGCTTTCACATGTTTTCATTTCTAACATGCAAACACAGAGAGATAAATTGCTCTTGGACAGCCTTGGACACAATTAAAAGAAAGCTCTGGCATGCAGCAGAACGTTATTCTCAGAGAAAGGACAGGAAGAACTCCATGGAAAAGAGGGCCAGTATCCACAACACTAGTAGTTAAAGCCCTGCAGAAAGTGTCAGGCACATGGGAGAGGGACTACACTCATGACTTTTATCCTGGGCCAACTCCTTTCCACAGACAGCTGGAGCCTCAGTGATAGAAAGTGTTGTACCATGCAGCTATGAGAACACTCTGCTAAGCCAGCCAGCCCTTCCCCAGACTGCTATGTATTACTATATGTTAAATCCACTGGTCTTTGGGACATTTATAGTCAATTGTGGGCAGCACTGGAAAGAAGGCCTATCCACTGCTGGAAGTTGTTTACTTGGGAATTTCTTGTGTCTCTTCAGATAAGTGCTGCCAGCTGGCACACACTAACATTATCAAAACCTACTCATTAGCATGCAATTTAATGAAGGAACATCTTAGAATCTTACTTACCACTCCACGCAAGGTTGGAGGTATCAGCCCACAATAGACAGGGATAAAGGTGCTGCAGACACAGGCCTGAGGGAGAAAGAGATCCAGAATCTAAGAATCAGATCAAAGCCTACTGAAACTATTACTGTTCTCAGAACACCATGCTAGCATGTGCTGACAATTATACTCCAGTACTAAGGACATTTGGAGACCAAGGCAAAACAAAACAGCACACATTTCCTGCCCAGCCCTCTGCAGTAAGAATCCATTCACCTGGATCAGTTCCTCCCTGGAATTGAAGTCTGACAATATCACATTTTCTCCATCAGAGACCCGCGTCAGGGAAATACCCAAACGTCCTGCTGCAACCTCATGCCCATTCTCTGGCACCATCTTGTACAGGCACATCCGAATGGTCTTCACCAAGTTGAAAGAGGGATGGAGTGGGCCCAAGAACCTCTTCCGGGCTTCTTTTGACGCACGAATAATGCTGGCACCAGCCTCACCTGCAACAAGACAAATGCACCATGAAATGCTACCAAAACCAGTCTTCTCCTTTACAAAACTAGGCACAGAAAAGTCTCATTCCCAGCTTTCCCCAGAGGTTTCTCCCCACTGGCTACTACATAACTCAAACCAAGAGGTTATTTACAGGGGGTGTTACAGAAGTCATGGAAGTTTGCTGTCTTGGCCCTCACACACCCCCATAACAAAGAGTCACACTCCCCTTATGTTTTGTGAAGTCAAAGAAGATTCTGTGCATCTGACTAAGGCCTCATACTTTTTTTAGATCCTATTGCACTGGTCCGTAAAGAGCTGGTGAAAACAGACTAAGAAAGAAAACAAGTCTGACACTTCAACAGCTTTGAGCTTATGGATAAATCTACTTCAAAACATATTCCACTAAAACTTTTCTAGTAAGCATCTTTTTCCAATCAGGAAAACGGATCATAAGCTAGTAAGCAAAAGTGTCAGAATAGGAAAGCTGTCACTTTCCAGCTAAATGATCCCAACTCTTCTGTCATCGTCAGCCACATCTCAAGTCCACAAGAGGGACTAACACTCCATTAGGGAATCATAGACTTAGTTTCTCCTGCAGAGTCTCTGGTGTCCCATCCCTTCCATATCCAATTCCACAGCACTAAACTAGGCCCTGATGGTAAGCAGGACTTATGAAGGAATGCTTGCTTTACCCTTTCACACAATGACCCGGCTGGTTTTGAGAAGAGGAGACATCCCAGCTGCATAAAAGGTAAGGTATCTGCTAAACCAATTATCTGTCACTGGGAGCTCCATCTGGCAAACGCATCAGAGCCCTCCAGTAGGAAAAAAGGGATGGGAGGAAACAAAAATACAAAACCACAGCATCCAACATGTTGCCCTTTGCATTCACTGACTGCTGCCTCCCCATCCAGCCATGGTGAGACAACAGTTCCTTCTAAGTACCAGCTAATCACTGCATTCCAAGGAGCTTCAGGAACATATATGTGAGAAGCATGTGAAGGCAAGAATTAGAGAAACCAGGAGAAAAGAAACATGCTTTTACAAATGAAGACTTGTCTCCAATCAAACCGAAGGTCATTTCCTAGAAAAGGACAAGAGACTACCAGTTCAAGCCAACTGGAAGTCCCCTCATTTCGCTCTCTCACTCAATTTTTGAATTGCAAAAACAAGGCAGCAGAATGAAAGAACTCAAGTTAGACCCAGGTTAATAAATACAATGGAGATAAGAGCAACAATCCTCAATGCTATGTTGACACATCCCAACCTTTTGCAATACACGTGTGCCAGCAACATGTTTTCCATCAATGCAGCCTGGGAACGTGATTCTGGGCTTAGGAAACCCACCAACACCAGTAGCTCAAGCACACAGAGAACTGAACCCTTGAACATGACCAGAGACTCTGAGGTCAGGATTTTAGGCACTGTGAGGTAGCAACTTAGCAGAAAAGCCAAAGTTCCCCCTCTGAAGCAATTTTTAGCCCTGTAATCCCAGTCTTCTGTCCTAAAGCAATGTTTAGCAGTCTAATTCTGATCTTACTTACTCAATTAGCAGTAAGCCATTGAGCCAAGCCTGTTCCAGATAGTAGCCACATGGTTCAACATCCTTCCCAATATGAAAGAAGTCAGCCCCACAGAAATACACTTTATAATCACTGAGACATTAGCACTCAAAACGCTCCCTAAGACACCTTCATGTCTGTCAAGGGGAAGAAAGACACAAAAGAACTGAAACTGAGGAAAAAACTGAAGAAATCCCAGCCCAGCACCTCAGTCACACGACCCCATAAGGCAAAATCCTCTTCACTGAGTGCCTTGCAGGGAATTGTTGGCTTGGTTGAAACCCCCAGTGGGAGGGTGGGTGCTGAGTGTGCAGCTGAAGGGAGACCCCTGTGTGCAAAAGCCATGCTGGGGAGAGTGTGGGTTATCCAAGAGATGGTGCTTGGAGAACAATGCTTTCAGGCTTGACATCTCAGTCTGCAGAAAGACATGACAGCAATACTGAAAACAACTGCAACTACATGGAGCGTATGACTGTTTGAACAAAAATGTGAGCTGGAAGGGTTTTTTTTAAGAAAAACAGGAGAGCGAGGTCCTGACTATGCCAGAAAACAGCATTTGAGGGAAGCCCCGAGTTACAGCTGCCTGCTCTATCAGTGTTTCATAATCAAGAGGGCAAAGTGAGATTATTGCTAATTAGCAAGTTCATTCTTTGAATACTTTCTGGGGTTTTTTTGTTTTGGGTTCCTTTTATATATGTGTGCATACGTACATACCCAGAGGAGCTTTGAGCCACTTCTGTTTAAAGACGTCTGTGATTCTGCTGGACTCGCTGAATCACTTGCACCAAAGGTGGATGTGGAATTGCACTGTGGGAAGGCATGAGCACAGGGTGACCTGCAGTACCACCAGCTTTCCTGGAGATAAGGCCAGCTCAGGGGTCAGCCAAAGAAGATAGGTTTATGTAGCAAGATCCATGATAGATGACAAGTCCTCTTGGAAATATATTTGTGAGGAGAGAAAAGAAGTAATAGTGTTTTAATCCTGTTACTACCAGAAGTGCTATTCCAGGAAAACCGGCTCAAATTCTGTTTGCAATCAGTCTGAGGGAGCAGCTGAATTAGAAGCAGTCAAGAGAGACAACTCCTACAGGGGTCAGCCAACAGCTCTTGATTATTTCTAGGACTAGCCCAGTGCCAAATGCAACCCTTAGGAAAGCTTCTAACTGTTTTTTATGGATCTAGTGATTCAGGACACAGTGTCATAGGAAAAAGGTGAATTAAATTTATATTTCCTTATTGCGGTACATACCACAGGGCAGAGGCAATCCTAATAGTTAGCTGTGTTTGCTGAGAAAACATTTCATTCTTCTCACACCAACCAATTAATTCAACACCTTTCCCTATACAGATTCACTAAGCCAATATTCCTCAAAAATATTGAATTAATATAGATTAGAATATTAGAATTTTTCATTTTCATTAGAAAACCCATATTCCCCTTTACTCCTATCCCCATCACTGCCCTGCTGGGTGTTGTTACACATAAACCCAAGTACTGCAGGGCTATTGTCCTTATCTGAATTTCAGCTGTGATGACGCAAAGGAGCATCATACAGTTGTGTCCTGAAACACCCTAACATGTCCCTTGCCAGAAAAGGGAGGCCAGCTGCTCCCCCTCTGCTGATTTGTCATCTGCAGTGGCTACAAGGGGCAAGACTGTGGCACCCATGGGAAAAGCCTGAAGGCAGCTGCTAGCTCACATTTCATTTTTAAACTACATCAATCCAGCTTCACATTAGCTTACTGATATAGAGTTTGATTGTTCCCTTTAACAACTGACTTTCAGCTCTATCAGTCAAGCTCAACTCCAAAGTAACCCAGTAACTAAGTCTGTACTGCCTGTCAACTGCCCTCAACTCTAACCTGAAAAGCATTCAAGCAGCATGTGCTATTTATAACTGTAAACAAACACCCCAGCAGAGCAGCTTGCTGTTACTCTGCCTCTGGAACAGTGGAGCTGAAGATGGATCACCTAAAACTGATGTTAGCTGGGCAGTTGGAAGAGCCTTAACTGCTGCCAAGGGCTCTGGGATAAAACAAAGGCTACTCCAAACCTGTGCAGTCCATGAGGATGAGGACTACTGCAAAGCTTCAATACTGCATGACAGGAGGGGTGACATGTGGGGAAGAAGGGCTCCTTCAGACCTACATCTGCAGCAGCAGGGCTTTGGCACCAAGGGCACCAGGATGGTCTCCTGTTAAACCACATGTTAGATCATATTGGTATCTATTTGCCAGCCAGTGAAATGACAGATGACCCATGAAGTATTTCAAATGGAAAAAAACATCTAAGACACAGACAAAAATAGGAGCAGAACAAGCTAAATAGGGGGAAGGGCATTCTCAATACTCAACCCAGCAGCTCACCCACAACACTGCAGCTCTCCCCCTCTGGGCGAGCTCTGTGTCAGCACAAAGATCACCTGCACCAGGGACATTCCCACTCCCTGCCTAGTGCAACAGTAAACAGGATACAAACTTAAAAGGAAAAGTTTTCCAACACAGAGAGGAGACACAGAGAACTGGTGGATGTAGGGACAACACTCTCTGTCTCTGCTGGCAGGAGGTCACGCCCCAGACTGCAGATGCCATAACTTGCCTGGACTAGTGGGGCAGGTAGCAAACTGCAGATCCTCACTAAACCTGCTTCTCATTCAATAGCAACAAATGGACTCCTTCCTACACATCAGCAACATTCCTTCCTCCTCATTCCTTACCCAGCTAAGGCTCCAGATTGGCCCAACACACCAACAGCTTTGAAAGGAAACCAACTTGCAGAAGGAAGCACAAGTACTTTTGTTATTCCCACCGGCCCTTAACAGCCTTATGCCTTGATTACTTGGGACCACATGACCAAGCTATTTCAACTAAGATTTTCAGGACAGGAGTCCTGCCAGACCTGTGTATTATAACCAGGGACCTCATTCCAGAACTCCTTAAGCTCTGCTCAGCTCTCTCCTCCAGGGAGGTTTGTGTGATACCCAGCACGGATGTCCCTTTTAAGAGTCCCCAGCTAAATCTTTGCTTTGCTTTCAATGCAGCTGGTTGCTGAACACTGCTGGAATTGTCATTATCTCACTGGTAGATCCCAGTCTGGATGTGAATTTAGGAATAGGATGAGTCAGAAGGAATTTATTAGCATGATTTTCCCCAACATTAATTTATCTCGGTTGCCCATCTCTTGCTATTTCAGCTGTTCTGTGCCACATACATGGAAGAGCTAAAGGTCAGTCTCTGACAATGAGCAGAGGTTTCAGGAGAGCTGTTTAGTGTTCTCCCAGGGCACAAATCCTCAAGCTGCTCCAGCTCAGCATGCACAGCTCCTTCACTTGCCTCTTTTCTAAGTACTGAGAGTAAGCAATGCACATGCTTTCCTGCCTGGCCTCTCCCAGGAGATGATATAGTCCTAATTACAACACAGTCCTGTCACCACCCCAAAAGGAACCCACAAAGCTAACAAGAGGCACCAAAACAAGTTTTCAAACTGACATCTAGAAAATAATTAACAGAGAACTTTATTGGATGTTTCCTCATGGGTAGCTCAGATCATCAGAAAGTGCCTGTCTGTTCATCCCAAGAAGCAGTGCACAGCAATGTGCCAGTGACCCAAGGACAACCCCAATTCTTGTGGGAAATGACCTCAGTTTGTGGAAGATCCCACTGCTTGGGTAGGCTTCTATTCCACTTTCCACACCCATGCTGAAGCAACCTTATTTCTACTTATTGTCCCAAGAGAACAAGAACCAGCCAACATTTCAGCCAAGTTGAACAAAGGCCAACTTGTCCTGAATGGGAACCTGACCCAAGATGTTCTCTGATGGCCGATTAGAGAGGCTGAAGAGATGTCAAAGTGGGTCCCAAAGACAAATCCATGCCAGCATGAAATAAAGAGCCATGTTTTACAACCTGTCCTTATAAGACATGTTCAGGTGATAGGTGTATCCCACAGCTGGTGACAGCTCTTTAATTTCAATCTGAAATCCTGGACAGACACCTAAAAGCACTGGCTGTGGAAAGAAAACCCCTCACTGGCCTCAAGTTGTAAAACTGCCACTATTTGATGTAAATAAAAAACACCCACTTTTAAAAAGGCTGGGGGATAGCAGCTAGCACTGAAGTCTTCAAAAGCACCAACTCTTCACATCTGTGCACATCTTCCTGTAAGCCAGTTCAATTGAGAAACACCATGTACCAGAACAAGCTACTCTTTTGGGACTTCCCTAATTTTTGTTGTTCTAATGTAATTTTATTTTATTTTATTTAAGGTCTTCACTCAGTCCTCCTCTCCAACTATTTTGCTATCAGGTAAGAAACAGTTCAGCTCACTTGGCTCCAGATAAGAGATATAGGAAGGAAAGTTTTCTTTTTATTTTTGGTGATACCTAGGAAGTAAACACAACTCCCCTCACAACCACACCCACTCATTTTGCAGACAGTCCCACTGCTTGACCAGCTGTTCCCTGCAGCAAGACCAGAGGCTCTGTGCAGAGATTTAACATCAGAGATAAACAAACAAACAGTTTTGTAAAGGAGAGTTCTTAAAAAGCCTGGCCACCAGCTGTATATAATAGTGTTTCTCCCCCTTTGCTCAGGAATGAGAAGCAGTGACACCCCACAGGAGCAACTCCTAGGGACCCCTGTTAGACTACAGTCAGCAACACCTATTCTGATCTTACAGGTGGGGCAAGTGCAAACACCAAGAGAAAGAGACAGCTTTTCAAGTAAGGTCAGCTGTTGCAGCCAGAGGCAGATGCTAAAAGAAGGGTTCAGCCCACAATACTTTCCGGTTCAGATTCTTCACACTCAGCATTCTTAGCCTAGACACAAACAGTTTAGACCAAGACATACTGGGCAGCAAAAAGGCTACGTAAATTCAGATTATTTGCAACTGCTTCAGAACCAGAAGCCTCCCTCTTTAATGTGTTTGTCCCAAGACGTTTGCTTTTCTGTTTCAACTGGGGGAAAAAAAAAAACAAGCAAGCTGTCAGTTATGTTACCTGTTTAAATAAACACAAAGCAAAAGGAGACATTTTTCCCATTTGAGCCAAAAGATATGGTTAGTGTGCTCTAGATACCAGTTAATAGATGAACCAGAACTATTGCCACATGCTAGATACAAGGAATGTAAGAGGAAGATCTGCTTTTAAGTTGCCAGGGTTTTTAACTCTTGCACAGAGCAGCTCACGAGGCAGCCCACAGTGACTGCCACATGCCCATCCATCAGGGACCCTCATGCAAGCCCAAGTCCAGACGCATCACTCATACCCCACCTTAAGGTCCATTGTTCTGCTTTGTACAGAAGCAAACAAGGAGAGTAGGCATAAGAACGCACAGGCTTGATGATGTCTCTAGCTAAATTTTTGCACTGGACTTAATGAAGTGTTGGCACACCAAAGCCTCTCTAGAACTGCTGCTCTGCGAGCTAAGACTTGCTTTATTTCTGCGGTCAGGATGGGAGCGCTTATTTTTGCAACACAAATTCAAAAACAGCGCAGCTGCTGCTGTGAAACAATCAATAGGAAGGGCAGGAGGCAGCTCAGTGCAGGCAGCCAGCCAGGATCACTGTCACAACCACAAAAGCAACACCCACTAGTCTAATCTTTCTCTACTGTAACGCCCTAATACAAGGCTTAGTGCTCTGTTAAAGGCTTAATTTCTGTTCTTAGCATTAGAGAAATTAATGACAGAACAGTGCATGAAAAGGAAAAGCTGCTCAGGACCCCAGGCGAGCTGAACTGAAAGCTATGTTCCATCTCCATCCATGCATCAATCCCTGTCAATGCTATCAATTCAGACAGCACGGGATGACAAGAAAAGAGGATAGAAAAGAGTAGACAAGGTGCAGCTCAGATCCTTGCTGCTCACGTTGGACCAGGCAATTCTAAGTTTGAATAAATTTTTTTCAAGACAAATACTCATCCAGAGAAAGCTACTGGAGGGGAGAAACAGACCAAAACCCATGTTGTAATGAGAAATTACCTCCTCTGGTCTGCACAAAGGCAAAAGTGGAACCACATCCAAATCTCACTTCATTCACCTGAGTGAGAATTACTAACACAAAGCCTCCAGTCACTGTCATTCTGAGAGGGAACTAGTGTGGAAAGATCAAGCTTCACGCACACGCACAATGTTGCACACACAGTTCATGTTCACTTCTTGGTCATTTTCCAGGATAGCATCACACACACCACTAGAGAAAACGGAACTGTTTTCACTTCACAGGGGAAGCATTACTAAAAGAAAAACATTTTAGAATAAATCAGGGCAGGAGAGAAGATACCTTTGACAGGCACCACTGATCCACGAAGCTAGAAACTGGAGTTTGCACTGATCATTTCTACTTCCAGTCTGAAGAAATAGGTGCCATTCTAGCAGCCTTTCAGCTTTGTCACATATCAGCCATTACCCTCAGCTGTCTCACCTACACCAAAACAAAACCCACACACAGCTTTTGGTTGCTGTCAGCCTAAGCCCTGCAGAAGGCTTTCCTGTGTGCTTCCAAGTGACAATTGTTTCATGTTCAGAGATGATACTAGAAACATAGCTGGTTCTGATGCTCAGCAGCCTTTCTCCTTGTCCTTTCCACTTTACACTTGTGTGACTGCTAAAACCCTGACACAGATGAGAGGAACAGCCCTGACACCCTCCACTGGCTTTCAGCCTGCATCATGCCCAGCTCTCATGCTCACAAGGCTCACCAACTGCTCCAATCGATGCCAAGCCCCTCCCTGTGCAGCTGTGAGCACACTGCCTGCTGGGCCCGCTTTGCCCTCCCTTCTCAGGCAGGTCAAGTGTCACCTTACACCCCAAACTCTTCCCCAGTGGCCCTGGCATAAGCAGGACAGACTCCAGCAAGGAAGTGAGAATCAAAAGCTTAGTTTCCAAAGCAATCCTCTGGCAAGGGATGTTGTTGGTATTTTGCTCTAGAATGATTCTCTTGTTGAAGCAGTATCAGGCAGATCACAACGTTTAGCTGCATAGCTTGGGAACCATGGCAAAAAAATCTAGAAACTGATGCTACCTTTCTTCCAGAGACATCAGCAGCAGACCCCCAGACAAAACATGACTGGGGTTCTGAAAACAACTGCATAAGCAGGACAGCAGCTGCTCACAGAGGGTTGCACAGATCCCTGCAGGGGGACAAGCCACTGCTCAACCCTTCCTGCAGGGCTGAGCACACAACAACAGCAAGACAGATGTTCAGATGAACATTTGACACATTAACTCTTCTGTGTGCAAAAATATGGCTATTAGTTAAATGCTTCCCTTAAAGATCATTTAACCAACCCCTATATAAGAACACTAGGATAGATAAATCAATGTAAGTCTCCGTGCTGACAGACCACTCTGAAACAGGACTCCAAGTTTTTCCACGCATGGCATAACTATGGCATCCTGAATCCACACTCTGCCTCCATAATACACTGGAATTTTTTTATTTTTTTCTTTTTTTTTGACCAGGCCTAGCACTGAGTCAGCAGCATTCAATGCAGCCAGCAAGACTGGCCCTTGTAATTAACATATGTTTAGGGATTCCTGATTCATTTACACCCTCAGATGTCACCTCCTCTACTTCAGGATGCTAAACTAGATAATCCACAGGAGTGGCAAACTCAGAGATTGCCAGAACCTCCAATGCTACAATGCTATTCAATCCTTTAAATCCTAAACCTAGAAAAGGCCTCCAAAACCAATATCCATCCAAACAAACTTCAGTGTATGAAGAGAAAAAGAATGGTTCATTCTCAGAAGAAATCCTCCAGGCACAGCACAGCTAAAAGCCTGGGAAACAGTGGCAGAAGAACACTTCACAAAGCTTGCAGATTCCAAAGGTCTTGTCAGGCAGAAGTCATTACTGGGGACTTGGCCTTTATCTGTACCAGAAAGCACATCCAGTTCTGTTCTAGGAGAGTGCCAGAGGGCAGCACAAAGCCCTGGGTTCTAATAAAGCTATCAGCTCCCACACCTGATGTAACACACTGCACTGCAGATCAGCACAACCCCAGGGATGGGATTCAGGCCTGCCACATGCAGCTGTTGTATCACAAGTAACAAAAACTCTCTCCTCCATTCCTCTGGCCTTTGTTGCTACAAATGGCTGAACTACAACGATCTCCAGCAACTTTTCTATGCTCCCAGGCTCACTAATTACCTCTCTCCTATGTGCTCCTTGGAAGGGATTTTCTACTGCCTCAGACTTCACCACTTGTAGGACACATTCTGCCTTTTTCCAGGGGCATGGACTTATTTAGGGCCTTCCACATGGAATCGTTATTTTCTCTAGCCCTCCTGTTCACTAGCTCTTACTCTACTTGCTTGACAAGGCACACAGCCCAAGGCAAATACATATACACAGGCTCTGCCAACTCCCACTTAATTGAAGACACATCCTGACTTTCACCTCAAGTCCCAAGAACACTTAGCAGAAAGGAAGAGGACAAGTATTAGAGCTGGGCAGCAAAAGTGTAGAAGAGCAGAGAATTCATTGGAAAAGGGGTGGCCACTTTGGAATTCAGCCACAAGTAGAGTTTGTATTGCAAAGAGCAAGGTAAACAGAGTCACCCACTCACACTGCCCCTTGGAGTAAGATTTCTAAGGTTTTGCAAAGGTCCTGTAATTAGGCGGCCTGCCCATTCCCATCTCCAGAAAGAAGGAATGCTGACTAATTACCATTTCCAGCCTTTGCGTGGTCCTCTTCAAGTACAGTGGAAATCATGCACAGAAGAGATGGAAATCCTCTCCGGCCAAGCCAGAGAGCATTTCATCTGTGCTTCATGGAGGGCACAGAGAGGAACATGGAGAAACCCAGAGTGAGCAGGGGCCCAACACCTGAGTACAATCCCAAGCTCTCTGCACTGGAAGGTAACAGACCCCCCCCAACAGAAAGGAAACAAGCACCACCAGCTACTGAACATGCAGGCAGAGCTGCTGTAACCATTGCAGCAGCAGGAGTTTGGAACTGAATGACACAGCAAGAAAGTTGAGGAAGGTATTTTGATTTATCAGGACTAAACTTCCCAACATAATCAGTAAGTGGGCATAGAACCCTGAAGAACATACAACAGCTTCTCCCATTTTACATGGAGGACTTGCAGTTGCCTTGAAGAGTTTGGGGAGGCAAGAGGCAGAAAGAAGTGGAACAGCTCAGACATGCTGCAAGTTCAAGAGATGTGCTGAACCTGCGTGTCAGAAGAACGACCAAAGACCTCTTGTGCTGTTGCCAGAGACACTGCACAGCTGCTGCCATGGCTGACAGCAAGGCTGGGCACCGAGCTGCTCTGCACACCTGCTGTCTATGTGGAGTGCCAAAAGAATAAACACATGCCTTGCTAGGACTGTTTTTTGCTAGAAGTGGCTCCTTTCCTTGCCTTGCACTCATCCAACAAGATGCCTGCAAGAGCACCTTTTCTTACGGAAGTTTTCATATTAGAACCAGGCAGACAGCAGGAACAAGCTCCTTCCCTCCCATCAAAAGGTACCGCAGGGTGCTCTGGCTGCCAGCTTACTCCTCTGGACACCTGATCCTAGAGCCCTGTGACTGCTGAGGGCACTGATCCAGACTCAGGAGCTTCTCCACCAAGCCAGTGAACATTTCCGACTATGTCAGCACAGAACATATCCCCTGCACCTCTATTTCCACCACAGAAAAAAAAAGCTTTACCATTTCCAAGAAGCACCAGAAGGCTCCCCATGAATTATATCCATTTATGTACATAAAGGTGTCTCTCCCTCCTGAGCTGGGGCTATTGACTTCAACTTTTTCTCCAGGGAGGGCCTCTGCAGGAGGTACAAGTGACCATCTCCTGTGCAAGGAGGGACATGACTACTGAGACATCACAGGTGCTACAAAACTTCATCATATATACTTCCCCTAGGATAAGCATCCTGATTCATGCTTTGGCCAGCATAAACTGGCATTGCTCTGAGGATTCTATAGACTCTAAGCTGGTTTATTTCCCTCTGTCAATCTGGGATTTGGTATTAAGATGACACAAACACAGAGAAAATAAATCTCCATGACCAGTTCTTAAGCCTTTGTATGCACATAATCAAATTGCAGAAACACATTTAAGATGCTGATATTGCTAATTATCTCAGTTTCAAGAGGTTTTGTTCATTGGGCTTTTTTTCATTTTTTTTTTCTCCTGCTACCCAATGGAAAATGTCTCTACAGTTCAGCATCCCAATTGTTGGTGGTCACATGGTGACAGCTAAGCAAACCCAAATGTCAAATAGCTTATTTCATCTCATGTCAAGCTTGAGAAAGAGTCCTGATTAAGACAGCAATTAAAAATAATTAAATAAAAAAATGCTGTAAACAACCCAGGAAGTGCTCTCCAAAGAGCATCCCAAACAATGCTACTCAATCTAGCAGACACACAACCTCTTTTCTGTATTTTTAGTACTAAAAGCATCTTCTCAGCTTGCTTTTTCATTTTCTGTCGACCTTGCCATGCTTTAGGAGAACAGCTAACTTCCACAGATGGCGTTTGACAGCCAGCTTTGCATTTCACAGCAGAACCCACCCCCCCTTCCCCCAGAATAGAAGCAATTCAGCAGTTCCAACCCACCCTCAGATAGGGCTGTCTAGGACAACATTCACATGCCACACAGACAGTTCAGATGCTGTTGGTTAACTAGGAGTCAGAGGAACCCTAGTACCAGCTCAGACAGCTTTTCAGCTTCACATCCCATAATTTATTAGGCTGCTATGCTCCCAAAGCAGGCACAACAAATCCCATACTGCTCACCAAAGTGAGATGATTCCAGACCTTCCCAAAAATTCATTTCACTACTCAGTATTCAGGATAAAAGAATCTTACAGTAACTGTACTTTAGCATTCCTTGTGACTGAAATAGGATGGTCTCACCATGTTTCATAAGCCAGTTTTTCTCATCCAGGCCAGTGACTTTCAGATTTATATACAGACAAGTGACCATCCTCAAAGCTCCACACCTAGAATTTGTGAAAAGCTGCAGGATTTGAGGTATGCACAAAGAGAAGACTGCAATGCCAGTACTTGGTGAAGTAAAAACTTGGTGAAACTTTTTGGTGAAAACTTTTCACTTGCTTGGCATATAAATGCGCATTTCCTGTCATGCTGGACTCTGAAAGCCCCAAGAGACAGTACAGGTATGACAGAGGCTATTTTCCAGAATACCCTTAGAGCAAGAAGCTATTCATGCCATAACACTGTGCACAATCAAGTAACTTGTAAGCACAGGAGACTGCCCAATGCACCTTGATAGCCATACAGATTATTCTAGTGGAAAAACTGCACTGCTTTTTCATGCCAGCAAACAGAAGAACCTCAAAGCTGGAGAGTGAGCACTCCAGATGCAGGGCAGCATCACTGTTGTAACCTTAAACAACAAATCCAAGATCCCTCCAACTTAATGGTAAAGTGCTTAACCAGAGCTAGGCAAGGTCATATCAGACTGTAAATACCTCCTGATCTCTTATATAAATATAAGATGCCCTGCCTAATATGTTCACCCAATGTTGTTTTCTTTTCTATTCTCAAACATGCCTTTGAAGCCCACAGTGTGCTCTAAAGGCTGCAGATCACTTGGTCAGGGCTTTCAGTTCAGTGTCAGCCCACAGCAAAGCCTTCCTGTCCTACACAAATGATCACAGGAGATCTTAACTAACAGAGAAGGCAGAATGAGTGCACAGGCAAGCTGAACAGATGCAAAGGCCAGAGGGAAAAAGCTGGAAAAGAAACCACTAAATGGGATCTTATTTTCTGAAGTCAAGGAAGATTTCTGCTCTCTCTGATCAAGGTCTCAAAAGACTGGATTCAAAGGAAAACCCCCAAGGAAGAGGTTTTTCCACTTGCAAGTATTTGTCTCTGCACAGTAGAGTCTTCTTGAGTTCACAGGCATGAGGACACTACACACAACCTGCACACACTCAAATAAGCAAGGCTTCTGCAAAATTCCCGTTTGTCATTCATCAAGAGACATTATTTAGCATTCCAGTTTCATGGACAGGGCAACAGACAGGGCAACATGGACAGGGCAACATGGACAGGGCAACATGGACAGGGCAGAGCAGCAGTTGCCACAGGATTCAAAGCCCATGGGCTACCACCTGCTCTTAGCAGCATAGCAAACACAGGTACTCAGGACCCTACAAGAGCCTATATGAGAATGAACTGCTCTCCTAGTTCAGGCTTAGCTGTACCTTCTGCCCTGTCTTCTTTTACCCCTATGATTTCATTCTAACCTCTGGACCTCTGCCTGAAAGCTGCACTGTCAGGAGGTTTGTGACACGGACAAGGTACGGTGATATCATGGCCCTGCCACGCACACCATGTGCTTTTACTTTCAGAAGTCAACTCTGTTGCCTTGGAGCTGCTCTCTACCCAAGATACATGTCAGTCACACAGGTGAGTCAGAAGAAGACAATTCCAGAGAAGTCGAATAGAAGACAGAACTGGAACACCCAAGACCCAAGCCCTGGTTAGCTTTAAAGAGCATGGTTTGCCCTCCTTCAGGAGGTAGGTGAATGCTTCTCAGAAGGTGGCCGCTAACCCAGTCCTCTTGATAATGCCTCCCACTGTACCTCACAGGGAGTGGGAAAAACCATTCTGATTCACAGAAAGCTCTCTACCACGCTGGATGCCTCCCCAGGGCAGTGCCTGGCACACCATGGATGCTCTGAACATATAAATAGCAAGGACAAAGCAGACATGATAACAGGATTGCTCAGCACTCAGAGTGGCATCTGAGTAAGGCAAAGGATTTGGGCACTACCGTCAGCCTGTGCCACACCTTCGAGTGGCAGAGGGATCACCCAGTTAGGGAACTAATTGGGGAGTCACTCTTCAACAGAAGCAACAGCAGTTAAACAACTAAATCCCTGGCAGCTACCTACAAAGGGATCCCTACACAAGAAGGGATTAGGGACTTTTAGCCTTTGTCCACAGTAAAAGTTGGCACCAGGGCATCACTACAACCTTTGAGACCTCAGATTGGGGTCTGAACAGCTTTTAAGAGTTCCAGAAGTTATGGCTGCACTTCACTGGGCATTTCTGTAAACAAATGCTTAGGAAGGGAAACTTCAAACCTAGCTATACAGAAAATGTTAACTTTTGCTGCATGAGAGCTACATCTCAAAAAGGAGTGCTGTGGAAAAACACCTGTCAAGGAGAGAGAACCTCAAGCAGTAAACAGCTCTGGCTGCCCTTAGCTCTCAGAGAGGCTCATAATTCTCTGAGACTAAATAGATGTACCTGATTCTCTCACATCGCGTTCCCCTTTCAAGCTTAAGAAACTTTTCTGCAGTTGTTATTCACAACATAAATGTTTCCAAGTACACACCCCAACACATGTTTGTTGACTTCCTTCCACATGCAAAACGACAAAAAAGCCAGGAGGCACCACAGACCATTTTGTTCAGGTGTTTCCCAGCCACAGGGACACACTACACTATGTCCACATGTATGCTTCATAGGTAACTTTTTAAGGTTACTCTGTAACTTGAAAACAGAGATAACATCTCCTAAACTGGAGATCTAGCTCTTGCAGAGGGCAAGAGAATTCCTCAGTGCCCAAGACCGCAAGAAATAATCCTCCTCCAGAAATAAATATGCAGACTGAAGGCTGTGCCACTCAGATGCTGCCCAGCTCCCACCTCACATGCAAACTCGATGTCTCCATCTCCAGCCACTTCAGAGCCAGCAAGGGCCGGTGTCCGCACGGTGCAAGGCTCCTCTCCTCACCCAGAGCCCCACCAGACCTACAGCCAAGCAAGGCAAACTCACAAACCGAACCCAACAAGTCCACATTAGATAGGTCTGTGCGGGTGGGTGTCAGAACCAGGACCCCTGTGCTAACTTCCTACCATCAGGGGCCTCCTTGACCTCAGCCACCCGTCAGGGACCGGGGCGGGGGGAAAGGCCTTAAAAACAAAGCGCCGCTCGCACTTCGGGAGGAGGGGGGCGCAGCGCTATTTACACACACATACGTATATAAACCCACAGCCCCTCGCTGTTGCTCTAATTAACAAATTAGCAGTAACGAAGGGGAACAGGCGAAGGAGCGCCGGGCTCGGCCCCCGCTTACCAAGGCAGGCGCCGCTGACGAGGGCGGTGGCGGTGAGCGCCCCGGCCGAGGCGCCGTACACCTTCTTGGCGTTGGCGACCAGGAACGGGGCATGTTCCTGCAGGCAGCTGGCCACGCCGATGTGATAGACCCCCAGGAAGCCGCAGCCGGCGAAGGAGATATTCCAGGTGGAGTCCAGCGGGAACATGGCCTCCGCGCCCCGCTAGAGGCGGGGGGTGCTGGGGGGAAGCAGCAGTGGCCGCAGCGGAGAGGTGAAGCCGCGGGACTCTCCTCGCACCGCCTCGGGACGGGCGGGACAGCCGGGAAACCCTGCTGCCGAAGACAAGAACACAGAACACGGCAGCGTTTGCCGCTGGCAGAGCTCTGCCGGCTGCCAACTTTATATGCGGCGGCCCGGCCCTCGGGCCCGCCCCGGCATGGCCACCGCCCCTCGGCAGCCCCGGCGCGGGCGGGATCGCCCGGCCCCTCCTGCCAACCCTTCCTCTGGTGAACCTCTCGCCCGGCCCGGGGCCGCTGCGGCCGCTCGCCCTGAAGCGGCGAGGGCCGAGCCAGCTGCTCGGATGAGAGGGTTGCGGCTGCTCGCAGCACCCCAAACCTCGCCCTGTCCCGGGGCAGCAGGCTGTCCTTCCCTCACGGATCATCCTGATTCTTGGCATCTGCTCCGAGTCCTTGGGGTTTCCTTTGTTTTTCAGGGATCGGGCTAGAAACGTGAGAGAACGGGAAAAGCTTTCCCCTTTCACAAAAAGCTGAGGAGTCAGAAGGAGGCAAGTCTTGTCACAGCAATAGGGGAACTGGGAAAAAGGCAATCTCCCTGTTCTCCCTCAACAGCTTTCTCTGCCTCTTAACTCACAGGATCGTTGGAAGGGCCCCACAAGAATCATTGAGTCCAGCTCCTGGACCTGCACAGGATGTCCCCAAGAGCACACCATGTGCCCAAGAGTACTGTCCAAACACTTCTTGAACTCTTGGTAAGACTTGTGTTGTGACCACTTCCCTGGGGAAGCTGTTCCAGTCCTCAACCACTCTCTGCGGGAAGAACCTTTTCCTAGTATCAAATTTAAACCTGCCCTGACACAGCTTCAGGCCATTCCCTCGAGTCCTGTCAGTGGTCACCAGAAAGATCAGTGTCTGCCCCTTCTCTTCCCTACAAGAGGAAGTTGTAGACTGTTGTATACAACAGTTATATATACTGTTATAGTATACTGTTAATCACCAAAACACATGTATTTGCTTACCTTTGCTAATCTTTTCTCAACACTTTTTTCCTCCACAAGCCTCTAAGCTCGCCAAAATGCTTACATTTAGTTAGGGCAACTGTGATTTTCAGCACTATTTCTGCACAAGGTTGTCACAGGGCAGCACTGGGTGAGAGGCCAGTACTAGTAGACCATCAAAATAGATTACAGAGGCTGTAAAGATTGCCTTGCCATAAACAATGCAGACTACAGTCATCCCAATCATTACGTAAGTATGAAAGTTTACAAAGACATCAAAAAAATAAGCATAGCAAGAGAAAGAGCTGCTGTATTCAAAGTTGGGAAGCAAGCTTAGCAGAAGGGAGGTGTGGGGGATTCAAAACAAAAAGCATAAATTTTTAATGGAAGTAACATAAGTCAAAAAGCACTTTCTAACAATGTTAAAAAACTTAATAATGTTGGCATAAAGCAATTTGAATTAGTTTTCTTATAACTGGTCAGAAGTTTCTCACTTGGGATAGTGTTATACCTGTCCTTAATAGCTCTTTCACCATTTATGCAAGTGGACATCATCCAAGTAGCCCCTCTTCCTTCTATTCCGAACATCCTTTCAAATGATACAAGGGAAGATAATACCCTGTCTACAGTGGCCATCCAGGTTGCAAGAACAGCTAATTAATACCTCGGTCTACTGCCTCAAAGTCAGGTGACTGAAACAACTAAATTCAGCAGGTAACTGTTGCATAAGTCCAATATTTGAGTTCAAATTAGACATCATACTCCAGCCTCTACAGACAGAGCACTTTTTCATTAAGTGTTTGCACTTTGCTTTCATCAGACAGGCAGGAGCACAGCTTTATCTTTCTTTCAGGTCCTGCCCCCAAGCCCCCCACCTCACCTAGCTGCCAGGAACTACCCTTTATACATATTAACTGATCCTGGGGCACATAAACAATTAACCCTGCTTACCTTAATCCTCTCTCTATATCCATCCTACTCTCCCTTCCTCTCATAACTCTAGTTCCTTTTGTAATTTCCTTCTTCCCTTGCATTTGATGTGGTTACATAACCCTTGTCAGCCCTCATCTCCTCCACCTGGAGAGGCCAGCCCTGGCACACCTGAGCCTTGACTCTCTTACAGGCTCTTAACACCAAGGCAATCACAGAGCTTCCACCCCATGCTTCTGATGACACAGAAAGGTATTTCCATGTAGTCAACCCCAAAGGAAACATTGTATCTCTCCTTTTCCAGAACAGGGATTATTCTGTAGAAGAACTGGTCACTGGACTGTGACTTTAGCAGAAGTCTGTGGCAAAACCGACCACTGAACCTTGTTTGCAGATACCTCCCAAACACTTGTAACCACAAGAACATCTTCATTCTGGAGCCAACGCTGCTCCCTCTTTTTCCAGCGTTTCACAAGCCTTAATGTTCCTAGCATGTCTGGAAAACAGAAACAATGCTGCGACAATGCTGGAGTGTTTCACTTGATTTCCCAACAGCAATCTCATCCTGAGTTGTTTACATCACTCTGCCTTGGCCCTCAAGGTTACTTATTTGAGGAGGTTAACGCTGCCCTGTTGAAACAGGTCGATGAAAAGAACCATGTGAACACTAATCTCTTGTGGAGTGCTGCCTGGGTACTGGCACAAGCAAGCTGACAAACAACTCTTGCTTTTCTCAAAAATACATTAACCCCCAAAATAATCTCTTTCACCCCAGTAAGAAAGTGTTATACTTCTGCTATTGCTCGCAATGCAGCAGTAAGCCAGATCAGCAAGATTTACAAGGCAGCTTTTACTGGGTGTCAAACTCCGACTGAGACTCTTCAAATCTACTTGTGCCCCTACAAGTTGAGATGCCACGGAAACAACTTCATATGCAATCTCTCATTGCTGTGTTTATTGTCTAGCCTAATGAATGGTGAGCTGTTAGTACCTACAAGATAATAACATTCAAGCAACCTCTGCTTTTTCAGGCAAGACCTTGTGGTTTTGCTGGCCATTGGGAATTCAAGGGACAACGAGAGGCAGCCTGTTATTCCAGAATGTTACCTTAGTATTGTTGTCTGCAGTCAGCCAGAAAGGTGCAGCAGTCATGAAGCTCAAGCCACATGCTCTTAACATTGCTGGAAAGCCCGAGTTAAATGTCTTTTTCTTACCTGTGATGCTTGTGTATGTCAGGTCATTCCATGGCAGACTCTTGGCAGTTGCTTCATAGGAGCATCTCATGAGGCAGAAGAGCGGTCCTGCTCTCTTGGGACTGAATTTTTCTTCTAGGAAAGGTACAACAGCCATCTCTGCCCCTATGTAAGTCAAACCTACTGAGTTCAGCAGGCCTGCCTGGATGTAGCAGCTTGCCTTGGTGGTAAGAGTGGAACCAGTTGAGAGTGACCCCAGGGAGCCATTGCTTATTGCTTTACAGTAGTGTCCAGGACATTATCCCTGCTTTCCAAGTAGTGGAGATGTCTCATCCCTCTCCCTGGCCCATGGTGTTTGTAAGGAATGATTTTCAGTGAGAGCTGATTTAAGATGGCATGGCATTCGTGTACCATGAGGAAAGCCTGCACATTTCAATGTCAAGCCTATGACTAAATCACTCTCCCCTGCTGTCAATTTGGTAATGATCAGTTACCAGTGTAATCTCCAGGCACAAGACTATCCCTCCTTTTCTCTTCAATACCCTTGAGTCTATCTTTTACAAGGAATTCAGGAAAAATCTTCTTTAGCTAAAATTGATTCTGTAAGGGGGACAGACTAGGCCACAAATCCAAGAATTAGCAGGCACTAATCTTCTCTGAGAGAATCATGGAATACAAGGCACTCACTTCACCAGTACCCTTGCCTTCAGAAATCATTGTGAAGTCTGAAGGGCCATCACTGAGACTTGAAAATTCAGAACAGTGACTCCAAAGCAGAAGCAGGGATGCCATCTCCTTCACAGCTGAAGCTCATTGAAATCAGAAAACCAGAGTGGTGAACTCCATGCAGAGCACCAAACAAGGGTACAACAGACTTCCAGACACATCACTTCCCATGTACAAAGCCATCAGGTGGCAACAGTTTCATAAACAGGTAAGGAAGGGGGAATTAAGCTTAATAGGTTTGATTTTGTATTCAGAAGAAATGTTCACTATGCAGAGGTTTTGGAAAATTCTGCAAAATATGTGTGAGATCTTGGAGCAGAGCCGAGCCATGCCCTGACCTTCTCAAGAAAAACCTATGAGGTGGTTATGTTACATTGGCTCCTTGTGGCACAGTAATGAGAGCTCTATTTTCAGTGCTTTCCCTGAGAGCTGCCCCAGAAGTTTCTTCTCAGAACACTTTACCAAATTAGCTTGCTTTCTTTTCAGAGGAGGTTGACAGTTTTCAGGAAAATTATGCACTTTCACAAAGGAATTTAAAGGTTGTAAGAGGACACTCACCACAGATCGGGTCCATAATTCAAGGTTAACAGGTCAAATGGAGAAGATAAATAAAAACACAGTGAAAAAAAAGAGTCTAGGTTTAGTTGTATTCCTCCCCTCATCACAGTAGCAAGCAGCTGGCACCACAGGTTTGTTTCATTCCATGAGCCTGGGCACAGCAAACTCATCAAATAGCTCAGTGCCATTCAAACAAATTCCTTTGCGCATGGAAAAACCCTGAATGGTGTGCCAGGGCCATCCCTTCCTGTGTAAACACCGACAGTGCTCTCAAAGCAGCAAAGCAAGGCACTACTGGGGAGGGAGGGAGGCACCTCTCCATAAAACCACATCCAAGAACCTTTTTTTTTTTCAGTGACCTGAAATGGAGAAATCACTAAGGAACACAGCCCCCTCTCTGATCCCAGTGCTGAACCACTCCCATGTCTGACAAAGAACTGCCATGAACATGAGTGGTTTCATTACTACCAGATCACCAGGCTGGCACCTAAGAGAAAGTAGATGAAAGGTATTTGCACTGTTACCTCCTGTACATTTTTTTTGCAGCAGGGCCAGAATGGCAAGGGTTAGTTGCATATATCATGGCCATTCTGAGGCTCTAACTTCCAACTGCTCTCTTGCTTGGCTGTGAAGTATTGTGTGTTTTCTCTCAGTATGCCAGAGAGAGAATAGTTTTTCCTACTTGGATTTCACCCATCTCTACTCTCAGAAGTATTTGCCATGCTTTGTCCAATGACTCATATGACCACAGCTGTATCAGCAATTATTTTTCTCCAAAAACAACTACACTAGGGAAGTTCCTCAGTATACACACTGTAGGGATCTTTTTGACTCTGCACAGATAAGACTTATCATGGGAAGATCATCACACATGCAATTTGTACTCTGCCTACCTACAATGACAAATGCATACTTCCACAAGAAGCCAGGGTAAGTTGCCTGCCAAATCAATCTTCTATCAGTACACACTTCATACATAAAGCAAAATTTACTTTCCTCTCAAGCTGATACGATCTTCTAGGCATGCCAGATGTTTCAGTTCTCCAGAAATACCATTTTCATGTTTCTTTGCTCAGATCAAGGTAGGATTTATGTCCTGATAGCCCAGAATAGCCATTCAGCATGAAGGGCACCTCTGCATTGATCTGTGTCTCATGACAGCAGGATGGTTAGGTTGTTTTGTTTTGGTTAAGCATATGGATGTAACAGGAAATCCTAGCCATCCATTTTATTGGTGTTGTGTCTTGATCTTGGAAATCTGACCGCAATTAAAATTGGTGCTTTTAAGTATTTTAAAACCAAATTAGTACAATTAACTCTGAAATTATGTTTCTGGACTAATTCAGGCCTGCTGTTCATTCAATTTCACATTCTAGAATTGAATAAACAGATCCTGGAAAACAAAGTCCTTTTATTGCTCAATAGATGAGACACTTCACTGAGTAGCCAAGAGCAAAATAATATGGAGAAGGCTAGACTCAGGAAGATTCCATTTCTACACACTGTTTTAAGAAACAGTAGAGTCAAAACAAACATCCAGGTTCACATAAACTTTGCCATTTCCTCAGTACTCTCAGAGTCCTACAGTCAGAAAACTCACCTATTGGAGACAGAGATAAAAATCAAAGCTGTGTCAGAGCTATTTTAAGAACAGCTGAATCCAAGAGCACGTGTATGGTAATAATAAACACAAAAACATTTAAAACAAAGACTTTTAATAACTTCTCTATAACAAATAATTAATCAAAGAGGCCGAATCCCATATCATCATCAGATTCTTCTGATTCCTCCTTCTTCTCTTCTTTCTTCTCCTCAGCTGAAGGAAAAAAAGACCAAGTGAATGGTCAGTATTAACACTGCACCAAAGATAAGTGGTGTAACAAGTAATAAGATAATTGTAATGATAAGATGATATTATCATTATATATATATATAAAATATATATTATATCATTATTGTATCTTGTATCACAAGATACAAATTTTGGTGTTCTCAGCTCCTCTGCCTACTTGTATTAGAGACTCCAGAGCAACCAAATACACTGAATGGGTACAGACACTACTGTTGGAGAGATGTGCTTTACACCACCAAGTCTCTCTGATTCTTGTATCTAAGCAAGACCAATCCTAAGGCAGATAAAAACCAAATACTTGACTGTCCAAAGGAAAAGTAACTGTTCAGCTGACATTTCCATCACATACTGAACTGCCAAAGTGGAGAAGCCCTGAAATGTGGACTCAGTTGTCAAGCTGTTACCAGAGACAGCAGGAGTTGCCCTGTAGCCACTCCTCTAGGCTCACACTCACCGGCTGCAGGGGCAGCAGTTGCAGCAGGAGCAGCAGAGCCCCCTCCAGCAGAGACTGCCACCGCTCCCCCAGCTGGCATGCTGGCAAGTTTTCCATTACCTGAATGGGATACAAGAAAAGGTATTTATTTACATGCTCATCCCAAGCACAGAAGTCAGAGGAAATGGAAGAGTGCAGAAAAAACAGATCCTGTCTCATGGATTGAACCTGTCACTATCTGCTAAAAGGAACAAGAGGCTGCATCCATGATAAATATAAACTGTTCTGTGAAAAACACTCAGGAGAGTTTTAAGATTCACAAAGGCTTGTCCCAAGAACACTGACAGCGTATGATTAGTAAGTTTTCTTCTGTACACAAAGTCCCTCTCTTTTTTCCAAAAGCTGGCATAAAAATAGCAGCAAACATCCAATTTTGCACACCCACTGTTTTCTGAATACAGCACAGTAGCCTAGAAAGTGATAATGTACCTCAAAAGTAACATACTGGCAGCACTGGCTTCCTCCACTTTTTTTTCCCCCCCTCTAAGGGTAAAGAGAATTCTGACGGCATAACTGGATCACACTTACAGGAGAGAAAGGGAAACATTGATTTATTTATGGCAAAGAGTACAGTATTTTAAACAAATTCCTCAGTACCCTATGAACCCTATTGCATCTCCTTTGAGACTTCTGATTTCTGCTTGTATTTGGAAAGCCAGCTAGTTCTCTGGCCTCTTGTCTTTGACATACCAAGGTTCCCTTGGCATTCAAAGGTCACATACAAACACTGCCTGTATTCCAGTTTCTGGGAATCAGTTTCTAAATAGTTCCGTTACTTCAAGATCTAATTAAACTAGCAAAGTAAACAAACATGTTTCATATGGATATATGTTCTAAGGAACAATTTATTTAAAGTATTACAGAAAGACAGTGTAAGTGTGTTGTAACCACATGTATAATAGCTCTCTTAGGTCTTTCAAACCACATGGATGGAAATGTCAAGTGCCTGCTTCTGACAGCAAGGCCAAGCAAAATCCTGGCAACCTTTAAGCAAAAATATGCCTGCAAATTCCCTTGTGTCTATACACTTGCAAAAAAATAAAAATTAATCAGAAACCTTTGCACTACCTCAGCTCTGCTTTACTTCAGCCCTATGACCCAGTCAATTCACGTGGAAAGTTCCAGCTTCAGTAGGAGCACAAGTTTCTATGGAAATCAGCCCTCAGAGCTCTGCCTCAGGGAAAGGGAATGCTGGACTCTTGAGAGTTCTACAAGAGATGTGCACCGGAGAGGCTTGTGCTCACCGCAGAGGGTGGAGCTGCACCCCAATGCCAACTGCCTGCTCTTCATGCTTTGTATCACTGGTGCTCACAAGTGGGTAAAACACAAAACAGCTCCTAGAGAACCCGAAGGACAGCTCAGTCTCTTATCAACATGTCCAGAAAACTACATCATGAGCAGACTACCAGTAAGCTCACACATGCTTGAGTTCTCCAGTTTAATGTGGTCCACAAGCGAAACCCAGCAGGTACTGGCACTGACCTGCAGGGAATTAGAATGGACCTGATTTAACTCAATTCAGCTGTGATGCACGATGCTGAACAAGGAGTCAGTGACTTGATACCAATTCTATACTCTCAGGTCTAGGCTATCAAAGTAACAGAGGTAATTATCTGGGTCACCTGGCGACTCTACTTACCCTGGGCAATTACATCTTCAATGTTTTTTCCATTCAGCTCACTAATAACCTGTAAGTAAAATGCAGAATGTTGAGCTTCCAAACAGCATGAGGATAAACTACATCTAAATGAGTACTGATGAATCATCATATGCAGCGCCTCCATCCTGCTGCTTATCTAGCCCCAAAATTCCCACTTCTCAATGCCAGAAACGGAACACTGACATGAAAACCTTATCTAAGTCTTGAACACTTTAAGCATTTTAATGAAATCTGTTACAGAATTCATAATTAATCCAACGACCTTGAAAAAAAGAGGATACAGAGATATTGTGGAACCAATCAGGAAGACCCACCACAGTGTAAGTCACTGAGGGACTGTTTACATTTCTTGCTTAATGCCCCCTGGGAGGCTCTGAGGCATGGGTTCTGGACCCAAAACCACAAGATCCCATTCCTAGCCCAAACAAATGTTAAAAGCCAAACCACTGTATCCTTGCCCTGGAACACAGAGTTCCAACTTTAATTTTACTACCATTGTTGAATAACCATAAGGGATGACAAAAGCAAAGCACAAACCCCAAAACTGCTATAGCAAGCACTTAAAAATAATGCTCCAGAACTTACTGGTGAGTCCCAGCTATCAGGAGTCAGTGGCCAAAGCCAAAGGACTTTAGCCAAGAGCTTGTTAACAGGGACCTTCTGCATACACACAGTGTGGGATGTGTGAAACTATGCGCCTGCATGACTGTTCCATCAGGAGAAAGGCACTTTTAAGACTTCACTACATTTACACAGGCTTAAGATACAGACAATGCAAAAATTAATTATGACCAAAACATATTCTGAAACAGCTTTCCAAATATTGGAGGATCAGAGAAAGTAATTCATTCATTAAGGTATTAAACCTAAAGGAGCCAAAGACAAAAGACTTGGAACTTAAACAGGAGCACCACAAGTTCAAACCAAATCAATCCCAAACCACTGTAAGGATGCTGTCAGCTCAGCCAACCAACTGTCTGGTTGGGCCTATGGTAAAACACTGGGTAAGTATTTTCTTTTTACCTTTATCTCTCTGGAAACACTTCACATACCAGTATGGGATATGTGAAACCAGTATTTTATTGGTTCTTGGATTTTTTTCCCCATGTCAGATTATTTTTAGGTCCACAATGCTAAAGACCTATTATATCACAAGCAACATTCTAATTAAGATACTCTTTAAAAGTCTGTTTTTCAACACAATCACTTTGGTGTTAATTTCAAAAACCTTCCTATATATTATCATCAAATACCTTTAATCTCCCTGTTAGAAATTGCCTATGTTTCTTGGTGAGGAAACAAATGCTCCTTTGCAGCACACTAAGGAAGAACATATTAGTGAGTATCAGGCCTTCAAGTGTTAGCTCTGAATTGATACTGACTGAAAATAAGAAGTGAACCTTCAGTGCAGACTATACAGGATGTCATAATACAACATTTTCAATGCAACCTTATATGCAGCCACCATCTCAATGAGGATTACACTGAACTACAAATACCTTTGGAGAGGACAGGTATTGAATAAGAAAGCCGGACTTTTAACAAAAGTTGTAAAATCTTATGATTGGCTCAACAGTGTTTAGAAATCACAGTGGTAAGGATCAACGAATGGCTGAACAAAAGCAGATCAATAAGGAGGCAAAGGGAACAGCAAAGCCAAGGAAACGGCTCCAATGTCTGGCGCTGGCTGGGACACCTGGAATTAAGAGGCAACACCACCTTGTTCATGCGTTCATCGTCCGTCTCTATGCCGACGCTGTCGAGGATCTTTTTCAAGTCCTTGGACGTGGGGGACTCATTGCCCCCGAGCACCGCGAGCAGATAAGCTGCGACGTAACGCATCCTGCAAGACACGAGAGTAGTTTCAGCAGGGCCCAGTTACGTATGCTCCGAGGGAGCTCATCCCTTCTCCCTCCGAGCCACAATCCTTTGGCTCCGCTTATAAATGAGAACCCGAGGCCCGCGCCGTCACCGTACACCTCTCCCGAAACAAGGCGACTACGCGGCATTGCCGCCCTGGCGTTTGCCTCAGCCCGTCCCGTCCCTCCGCCAGACCCGGCCCAAGGGCAGGCCAGGAGAGCACATGGCCATCATTCTCCCCTTCTACCCCCTCCGCCCCGAGTGATCTCGCCCGAGCCCCGCGGGCGGCGGCGGACTGGCGCGGGTGGGCCGGGCGCCACCACTGCCGCGGAGCGGGGGCGCACCGCGCGCGTACTTGGGCGGCGGCGGCGGCGGCGGGCGCTGAGACGTGCGTTCGTGAGAGCAGCGCGGCGGCGAAAGGAAGGGGAGGGGCCTCGGCAACGCCTTCTTCCCGCCACCCCTCAACAACGAGCGCTGCCATTGGGCCGGAGCGGCGGGCAGCGCGCAGGCCAATGGGGGACCGCGGGTGCGGCGCTGTCGGTGGAGCATGCGCAGAACGTGGATTGCCCGTCCTGGCCGTGATGGGGCGTCCTATCGTTTGTGTTGGGATGGTCGTGATTCTCCAAAATCACAGTCACAGAGTGAATGAGATCCGAAAACACCTCTGAGATCGAGTCCAGCCTGTGACCGAATACCGCTCTGTCGACTAGAGCATGGCACTGAGTGCCACATTCAGTCTTTCCTTAGACGCCTCCAGGAACGGTGACTGCACCACCAGCCCAGGCAGCCTCTTCCAATGCCTGACCACTCTTTCTGTGGAGAAATTACACCTGATGTTCAACCTAGACCTCCCCTGACAAAGCTTAATACTGTCCTCCAGCTCTGGAATCCTTCCCTGGCCTGGCCTGGCCCCTCCATTTGTCCCATGAGTTGGGTTCTGCCACCAGGTGCACATGAGGCAGATCCACACACGAAAGTCCCCATATTTGTTTATTTTGTATCAGCGCAGAGATAGGCAATGGGTGATTAATCCAGAAAGCCAGCACCTGTGTCTGTGCTTTTCTTCATGGAAAGGGTGGTGAGGCATTGGAACGAGCTCCCCAGAGAGGTGGTGGAATCACTGTCCCTGGAGGTGTTCTGGGAAGAACTGGACATATCAGTTAGCTATGGTCTAGTTATCACAGTGGTGTTTGGTCAGTGGTGGAACTTGGTGATCTTGGAGTAGCCATCAGGAGTAGGGAAGTGATCGTCCCTCTGTACTTGGCACAAGTGAGGCCACACCTCAAGCCCTGTGTCCAGTCCTGAGCCCCTCACTTCAATACAGATATTGAGGTGCTGGAATGTGTCCAGAGAAGGACAATGGAGCTGCTGAAGGGTTTGGAGCACAGGTCTTGTGATGAGTAGCTGAAGGAGCTGGGGTTGTTTAGCCTGGAAAAAAGGAGGCTCAGATGTGACCTTATCACTCTCTACAACCACCTGAAAGGAGGTTGTAGAAAGGCAGGGGCTGGCCTCTTCTCTCAGGCAATTAGCAATGGGACAAGAGGACAGGGAAGGTGCAGCTTATACATTCAGAAGAATTTTTTCACAGAAGGTGTGATTAGACATTGGAATGGACTGTCCAGGGCAATGTTGGAGTCACTCTCCCCAGAGATGAGAGTTTAAGGAAAGAACGTGGTACTTAGTGGCATAGTCTAGTTGATATGGTGGTGTTTGGTCACGGGTTGGACTGAATGACCTTGGAGGTCTTTTCCAATCTGAATGGCTTCGTGGTTCTGTGAAATACTTCAACTCCATGTGTGGATTGGCTTCTTGCACACTGGGTGACAGAACCCACTTGTGGGACAGCACACTCAGGCAAGGCTCTCTGCAAGAGGGACAGGGCTGCTCCCATGCTGGGAGGCTGGGAGGTGGTAATCCTATGGCAAAGTCTCACCATGGGATTATGGGAGTCACCACCTGTGCTTATTCACTTGATTTCCTGCATTAGGGAAATTAATAGAAGTAAAAAGTTAACACTTTGAAACCCATGGGACCCAAACAAACGAGGAGTGTTGGTTCAGCAGCAGGGCTGTGTGTGGGCTGTGGCTAACCCTGCCTTGCCATCCTGGCGGTGCCCCAGAGATTCCCAGTGTGATGGGACTTCCGTGGTAGCTCAGGTGAGAAAACAACCATGCTCACAGTGTTATAACTGAGCCAGAGCTTGGAGCAGTAGTCAGTGGTTACTGTCTGCTCCCTGTAGGTGTTTACCAAACACCTTTCAATCCCCCTCTTGTTGTGCAACTGCAAAAAATGCTCTTCTTCTAGAGAATGACTATTTCTTTATTTGAAGAAATTTCCCGTAGGACCATGTGCAGCTTACACCAGAAGACTCGCAGAATCAATTAGGTTGGGAAAGACTTCTGAGATCATCAAGTCCAACCTATGAGCAAACACCACCCTGTCAACTAGACCATGGCACTAAGTGCCACATCCAGTCTTTCCTTAAGCACTTCCAGAGACGGTGACTCCACCATTTCCCTGTGCAGGCCATTCCAATGCCTGACCACCCTTTCTGTGAAGAAATTCTTTCAGCCTGAATCTGGACATCAGGTGGAGAGCATGTCCTGTTGTCCCAGAGGCTGACCCCCCTGGCTACAACCTCCTTTCAGGGCAGCCCCTGTCCTGCGCCCTCTTGGGCTCGCAGCCCCAGTTCCATTTCTCTCCCCGGATTTGTATGGAATGAGCACAACACCCGCAGCTGCCCGTGCCTCCCGCTCCCTTGGAGCCCTGGGGAGCCGCACCGCGACCGGCTGCGGTGCCGGGGCAGTGGCCGCGTCGGGAAATTCTACTTTCGTGTCCTTGCTGTGGCAGCAGGACGCCGGAACACGGCTCCCCATAGCATCCAGCCCACGTCCCATTGCTTCTGGCACCTCCCCCGTCCCGTCCCGCCCCGGATCGCGGCGCAGCTCCCGAGAACTTTTCAGGAAGTGGCCTTCAGAGCTCTACCCTGCCCAGCCCCGGCCTCTGAGTGCCCGGGGCCGGTGCGGAGGGGTGAGACAAGCGGGGCCGTGCTCGGCCGGGCACGGGCCGCGGCTGCAGCAGCTGCTGCCGGGGCCCGGACAGTGGGCGTGGGGTGACGGGGCCAGGGACACAGGGTAGTGCGGACAGCCCTGCCCGGCTGTGTGTGTCCATGCACGGTGTGTGTGTCCATGTACGGGCTGTGTGTGTGTCCATATATGGGCTCTGTGTGTGTCCATGTGAAGGGGTGTGTGTGTCCATGCACGGGGTGTGTGTGTCCATGTACGGGCTGTGTGTGTGTCCATGTGAAGGGGTGTGTGTGTCCATGCACGGGGTGGGTGTGTCCACGTACAGGCTGTGTGTGTGTCCATGTGAAGGGGTGTGTGTCCAGGTGAAGGGGAGTGTGTGTCCATGTGGAAGGGGTGTGTGTGTCCATGTATGGGCTCTGTGTGTGTCCATGTATGGGCTCTGTGTGTCCATGTGAAGGGGTGTGTGTCCAGGTGAAGGGGTGTGTGTGTCCATACACAGGTCTAGGTGTGTCCATGTCCAGGTGTGTGTTTTGGAATGTCTATGGCACCACGTCTGAACCTGTCTGTTGGCCCTGAGGCTGCCTCTGTGGCTTCCAGAGCTGCCCTCTGGTTCCTTCACCACTGACAGTTTTACAAAGCTGTGGCAGATGAAATTTTTTCTTACACATATCTGTAAGAGGGTTGTGTACATGTTGTGTGCAATGTCATTGCAAGAAATTATCGCCTTTATGCTGAAGCAGTTGTTTCACTTTTATCCCATTGGCACTCATTTTCACAAGCCAGGTTCAACGAGGACCCAGCACAGTTTGTGAGCTGCCTCTGGGCTCTGCTACCTGTTCTTCCTGTCCTTACATTTCTGTTCTTTCAGGGTGAGGCATACCTGCTCTTTCAGAGGGTGATGCCTCCCCCCAGACTGTACCTAGGGAACATCAGTGCTGCCATGTCCCACAGGCTAACAGTGAAAGCACTGCTCCTCAGGGTGTTGCTGGGGCATTAGCTTGTTTCTTCTGGCCTTGGACAACAGCCAAGTTTGTTCTAATTCTGCATCAATCAAACTTCTTTTTACCATTTACCAATTCAATCCGTGGCAGGGTTTACAAAGAGCTCCTGATAGTCACACCACAACCTAGTTTAATTGCCAAGCTCAAGAGGTGACATGCCTTTTTTATCCCTGGCCCTGACACGTTTTCTCTGCTGCCCTTTGTCCACTTGCTTTTATCCCATTGACACTTGGTTTCACAACCAGGTTCGATGAGAGCCTGTCACAGTTTGTGAGCTATCTCTGGGCTCTGCTTCTGGCTCAGCTCTCTCTGCCCCAGTTTTCTTCTTCACTTGTAAAGCTTCCCACTAAGGCACCTTGAAATCTGCATTAGGCATAGGCATTTACATTTCTATCTTTTAAAGTTAATATTGGTCTTTATTCTGATGGTGCGTAATTGCTCCATTCCCTGCTGAGATGTTGGCTGGAAAGATTTCCCTAGGAGGAGAAGCCTCTGTGACATCTGTCATGCTGCATTTCTGTGCTCTCTGCCTCCAAAGCTTTCAGTAACATACATGTAATCTTTCCTACCATCTTGCTGTGATTATGAACTCTTTCCAGCCACTCTGGACTGGGGCAGGAGCTTTCATCGTGCACCTGTGTTCTTTTTCAGAGCCATCTTTCCTCCTCTCCTTGTCCCAGCTGCCTTGTGGTGCTGCCAGTGCCTGCCTGCCTGGCAAGTCAGAGCATGTCTGGACCCTGTGGATGAGATACAGAAGATGGCAGAGCTGCTGGGGCTCAGGGATGAGTGCAGGGAGGGGACTTCAGGGGCTGCCCTCGTTGGCTCCTGCCTTGCAGACAACAGACTGAACCTGGATGTTTATCCTGACGGCTGCCACCGTTTCCTCCAGCTGTTCAAGGAGCAACAGGGAAAGGTGGTCCAGGTTGAGTTCCTCCGGCTCAGCAGCAATGATTGCCTCCTTGACATCACACTGGGCAGCCTTCCTCATCTGAAGCACCTGAAATCCCTGATGATTAAAGGTAAATTCCTGGGCCCATCACCATCCAACTTTTCTAGGCTCAGATTTTTTGTTAATCCTCTCCACATCCACAGGACAAACTGCCCTTGGAAGTGTTTTGATGCAGAGCCCCTTACCATAGCTTTGGCTCAGACTTGCTCACAGCTGAATGCAGATTTCAACAACATACAGCTTCTAGACTCTTATTTCCACCCTTTGTTTCTACGCCTGCCTGGGGACGGGGTTTTTTGGAGTCTGGTTGGGTTGATGCTACAGTGTTTTCTATAGTCATTTTCTAGAAGAAGAGAATTTTTTGCAGTTGCACAAGAGGGGGATTGAAAGGTGTTTGGTAAATGTTCAGCCCCTCTTTAATTTTTGTGAGTATAATAAGCTGTCTTTGCTGTGTTTCTGTCTGTATGAATCCATGCTTAATCCTTGCTTGCTGTCAGTGACTGTAGATTTAGCAGAGTTCAAGACAAACCAGAGGAGGCTCATTCAGATCAACATTTTATCTGAAGTAGGACAAAGGGTGTGCATGTAATTTGGCAAAGCATAATAACTGTTAGAGCTATAAATATTAGATCATTCTTTGACTGTCTCATCTGTTTATTGTGGGAGGATCTCAATACAGTTTGTATAATTTCTGTATCAGACTGAATCATTTGCTCTTTGGGAGGCAGAATTTTAAAAATAAATGAGAAAAGAAAGGGGGAGTTTGGGGGCAGAATTCAGGGTTCTAGCTGAAAACTGATAAGTCTGAGATTTGTTTCTATATCTGTCACAAATTTCTCATATGAATAATTTGATTTGTGTTTTCCCTCTATAGTAAAGTGGCAATAACAGCAGTACCTTTTATCAGTCTTGTTTTGTGAGATGTACACATACCCTGAGCATCCTGACGTACAATCAAGTAGTTCATTAAGATCTTACGTACAAAGTGCAAGGTGCCTGTTAGTTTGGTTGCTCTCATTTTGTACCATTATGCAGCATAAAGAAATGTTTGGTGCCCTCTGCTGTATATGGATATAAATAGAAAACTGTGGAGGAGTATGAAACAATGAACAAGTGGAAATGTTTGGAAGTCTCCTTTTGTTTGCTCAAGTTATTTTCCAGGGTTGCGACCCTTCTCCAATTTGAGTGTCACAAGCTGGGATACAAAACTCTCATTCTTCTCCGTCTGTGCTGTCTGCCCTACAAAATACTGAATTAACTAATTTTCTCCCCACATCTTCACTACTTTCCTCATGTCTGCCTGCAAAATACTGAATTACCTACTTTTTCCTCCCACATTTTCACTGTTTTTCCTCATGTGTGCCCCCCAGTCTTGCAAGGGCAGATTTCAGTCCTCAGGGCTGCTTGCTTCTCAACAGCATGGATAAAAGCCTTGAGGGCAAGGACTATTTCCTTGATGCATAGAGCATTGCGTGTTGGCCACTGGTAGTGAGGAAGAAGTGGGGATGGAGAGTGGGAGGCTTGGAGGTATATGGGCCACCCTGCTGAAGTGTGGTAAATGGAGGTAGCCTGGCTCATTCTGAGCTTTGACTCCAGATGTATTTAGCAGAGCTGTACTGGTTCACTGTGGCATCTCCTGATTTCATAATAGCTCTTCACTATTATACCCCTTTCACTGATCAGGAAACTGAGGCATGGAGCAGAAAATTCACTTCTCTGAGTACTTTGTGGTTAGTGCTGCTCATTGTGATCAATAGCTCCCAGTCTTGTGGATCTCTGTGCTGAGTCTCACATGAGGCTGGTGAGCTCTCCTGGTAACATACTGACCTCTTCCTCCACTTCCCTCCACCCAGGTGGCTATGCTAGGGATGAGTTTGGTTCCTATCAGCGTGGCTCCCTGACAAACTTGCCACCAGACTTTGGGAACCTCAGGTGTCTCACCCACTTGGATCTCAGCTTCAACAGACTCTCCACCTTGCCAAGCTGCATTCTCCACCTTCCCAGCCTCTGTGTGCTCCTGGTGAGCCACAACAGTCTGGTGACACTTCCTGAGGACTTTGGCTGTCTGAGCAAACTGACTTTCTTCTCAGCGAGGAAAAATCAGCTAAAAGACTTACCTGAGAGCATTGGGGAGCTGTCAATGCTGCAAGATCTGGATCTCTCAGAAAATGCTTTGGAATTGCTCCCTGAAGAAGTTGGGAATCTGCACAACTGCACAGAGCTGGATCTCTCTGGGAATTGCTTACTGAGCATCCCGGACTCCCTAGGTATGTAATTTACTGGGGAGGAGAGGAACATGGGCTTGCCAAGCTTTTGGTACAACCTCTGAGACCCTTAGTCTCTGTCCCCAGAGTTTTTGGCATAAACCGTGTCATACTGGAGCCAAATGGAAGGGGTATCCAGGAGGATCATGGTTGGTTCAGTCAGTGCCTTTGAGCATTAGCAACTCTCTGAACCACACTGTTTCTGTGAATCAGCGACACTGCTGAGATTTCAATATAATTTACAATGTCTGAGGATCTGGCCTGGCTGGTTTTGGGTAGCAGCTGGGACTAGTAACAGAAGAGCTGACGTTTGATGGGATGCAAATCTGGGCTTAAAAGCACACTGTCCCCTGTGGACCAGTCCACAGAACTGGACTCTTGACTTCTGCTGCCCAGCTTCCTGGGTCCTGTATTGCTTTGTGACCGAAGTTGTTTTTGATGCTGTTGTGAAGTCTTAAGACTGCAAGTCTTCAGACTTACAAATAAGAAGTGTCTTACCTGTATCTGAAAAGCAGAGGACAGAAAAGGTTGAGTTGCTTCTCAGCTAATTCTTTGCACTCCTTTATTTTGAGCTAAAGGGATGTTAAGCTTTTGTGCTTTTCCTTCATTATGTGTGTGTTTACATGGGCTGAGGAGAGAGGGAGGGTTCGAGCTGATGTGCAGTGCAATTAACAGCACAGATGGGGGGTCACTTCTTGTTCCAACCTGCAGCCAATTTGAAGTCTCTGCGTCGGCTGCATCTCCACAGCAATCTCCTGGTGACGGTCCCTGCCTCGCTTGCCAGCCTGCCCAACTTGTCCAGACTTGATCTGCAGAACAACTGCCTCCGTGCCATCCCTGCTGAGATCCAGACCTTGCCATTTGTGCACGTCCGAGGCAATCCCTTGGGAGAAACTGAACCGTCCCCGCAGGCTGGTAATTGCAAGGCTTCTGCTGCTGTGTGTTCTGCCCAGCTGTTCCCTCACTCAGCCCAGCATGGTGTAGATGGGTTTGGATTAGAGAAGACAAGCAGGGAGGAATCAGATCAGCATTTATTTATCTGGAATAATTATTATGTTATAAGGATACAGACAGTACTAGTTATGTTTTTATGAGGCCTATCCCAGTCTGAAGGGCTCAGCGGTCCCAGGAATTGGACTTTCTTGGTAGGGTTTTACAGTGGAAGTGAAAATGGGGCTCACAGGAAACAGATCAGGAGAGGTCCCTAAAGGGGTCCTGCCTTTTTAGCAGAGGTGAGCACCAGTTCCTGGACTTGCTAAGGCTGTGGTGGCTCATGCTAGAACCTCAGAGAGCATTCCGCTGTGCAGTTACCTCCTGCTTTCCTGAGGTTCACAGGCTGCAGAGGAGCAGCTCTTTGTCCAAGAGGAATGTGGTTAAATGAGCAGGAATCTGATCAGGGTTTCCCAATGGTGCTCATGTTCACAAGAGCAATCACTGATTCCTGGGGGTGGCCCAGGCAGTCAAACATGCCCCTGAGAGCTGCAGGGGTAAACTGAAAAATTTTCTAATTCCCTCTGCTTCTGAGTTTCCCTGGGGGAGAGCCAGCATTTTCTGTATGTCTTGGGACTTTGAGGCCTCATGCCATCCTCTTGCTGTGGTGTGTTCTGGAGCCCACTGCAGTGTGACCAGGATTCCATTAGCTTCTGTCAGATTAGGATTAAGCCAAAACTCTTCAGCCTTTCTTGTCTACCTTGGTTTAAGTACCTCTATCTCCTTCTCTCCAAATTTTCTGCCACAGATAAATCCAGTACCAGAAGGCTAAAAAAACTTGTTCTTGCATCAGGAGAGGTCAGGTAAGCCTCTGTTACTAAGATCTTGTATTACTGTGGTGTAAAAAGGTCCCAGACAAGGTGCATGGTGGATATTGCAGGAATGTATAGGAGCTTATAGCCTCAGTAGGCCAGTCAAGCACAAGTATGAGATTCTTCTGTTGATTTTTGGAGGGCTGAGGTCACTACACAATGTCATAAATGCATGCATTTTTTCTGGAAGCTTTACTGTCACCTCTGAAGGCTGCAGAGTGGTCCTAGCCTGTGGCATCCATTTCTACTTTCCGCCGGGGGCCACCTCTGATCCTCTGCGGATCTGCTTCCGATCCCTCATGCCGGATCCTCAGTGGGTAAAGCTTAGACACCACGATGTCCTGCTGAGTCGAGTCCTGGAGCTGCAGCCTCATGGGGTCCAATTCCAGCAGGTGAGGATACACCCAAGTCACCTCCTGATGAATCTACCTCTGCAGTAGCTCAGTGGAGTCTTCTGAGAGCACTTTTTGGACCTTTGAGACAGTTACCCTATCTGCTTATCTGATAGCTGCAGTTATCCTTGGTGCTTTTAAGTAGCTACAGGACCACCTCTCAAAGAAATCCTGCTGCAGAGAATCAGAAAGGACACAGCCAGCTTCTCTGATGCTGTGCTGGTCTGGCACCTTTGCCTTCCCCACTGCTCCTGATTGAGCTGAGCTATAACCTTTCTCACTCACAACCCCCCTGCTCCACCAGAGGGTAAATCCAGTGTCTGGCCTTAGCCTGAAAGGAGGATGGTTTGCATCCTTCTCTGAAAGTCTGTTTGTGTGGTTTGTGTTCAAGCTGGGGAGTAGTCACACCACTTACCAGCCCCATCATGGCTGACAGCAGCTCACTACAAAAGTTGCTTTGCCCTTTCTGCTCAGAAGGTACTGAACTTTTCCTGCCATCACAGTCCATAGCAGACCTGACATTTCCTGTCACCTCCCCAGAGACTGCATGGCAGAGCAGGTTCTTTGATTCCCTGCATACAGGCCATGTTCTGCTCTCCCTCTTCTTGTCTGCATAGGAAGCCACAGAGCAGAGCTGGGCTTGGTTTTATCCTTTCAATTGGTGTCTCACAGGAATGCTTTTTTGGCAGGAGGTGCAGATCTCTATGCCATGTATCTCACCTCAAACACCTCACCAGCATGAGGTGGTAGTTCGGACCTTCAGTGGGCAGAGCTGGAGTGATCTGAAAACAAGAGTGAAGCGGAAGAGAAAATCAAAGGTGAGCAGATTGAAATTACCAGTGACGCACTTTGTTCTTGTTTCCCTCTTTGGCTGTGCCCAGCCAAGAGTGAATATATTTGGAATATATCATTAGCTGTGTTTTGACCAGCTGCTATAAAATGTAGTGGATTTCAGGTCCAGGTTTCCTCTCATGGAGGTGTGTCTCCTGAAGTTGATGAGTGACAGCCTGCCATGCTTCATCCCTGATTTAGTACTTTCTTCTGTTTGGCAGGTACTCATTTTCCTGCCTTTATTGTATTAAGTTATATGCCTATATGTTTTCTCCTTTGTCCTCTGTTACAGAAGTGTGTGGCTCACTGTTGTGTCCTTCACTTCTCTTGGTTCCTTGTCGTGTCTCGACTTGTGCAAAATGAATGCAAAGTGCCATCCGAGGGGACATTGCTCTTTTCCAGTGTGGATCCAAACATCAAAGTGATCTTTCCTCCTGGAGTCACCAAAGAGCCTCGTAGTGTCAAGCTGCAGGTATGCATGCTTTTTGGTGAGCTCTGGTGCAGCTGTTTTCTTATGTTCAGTACAGAACTGAACAGAGATGTCTGCCCTAGGGTAATTCATGTCTAGACGTGGTTGCTTCATGGGCTGACCCATTTCAGATCACCTTCTCTCTTAACTTCCCTGCCTGCAGCATGGACCGTGCTCCATGCTGCCCTGTGTGGGAAAGGCACCTCCAGCAGATCAGTGGGTAGCAGCTATGAAGGGAACACAAGAGATTTTTCCTCTTTTTCCCTTGCAAAACTGACCCTAGCAAAAGAAGCTCAGTGAGAACTGTGGCTGGTGGGGGAATCTAATGTGGGTCTAATTCTAAAATCAGTTCACTAAAATTAGTTGTTCTGTAGAGCTGCTAGATGCTCATGTAATACTTTAAGTCCATCCCACCCCAACAGGTTGCCAGACTTCAGCGAAAGTTCACTGTGCTTTATTTCACAATGGGCCCTGCAGCAAGAGCAGCATTTGCCTGCTGGGTGCTGGAGGAACTGAGTGAGCAGTGTGGGAATTTGGTGCCTGACTGCTCACTGTGCTGTCTGCCACATCCAGGTGCTGCCAGTCTCTGCAGAAGAGATACAGGAAATCACAGCCAATGCAGAGTGCAAAGCCAGTCCCCTGCTCTACCTCTCCCAGGACTCCACGGTGGATTTTCTCAAGCCAGTGAGAATTCAGCTGCCTCTTCCACCTGGGGTCACAGGTCAGCTTATTCCCAAAACTGATGAAAGGAAATGCTATATTTGGAAAATGACAAATGGCAAGAGAGAATTTTTTTTGCATTTCCTGTTGTTAATAAAGCTTGCTGCTTTTCCTGCAGGAACAGCAAGGTGTGTCCCCTGACTGTGTGGTGGTGCAGAGCAGTGGGAGCTGAAGGTAGTTCAGGTCCATCAGATCAGGGCTGGGGTTCGCAGACCAGAAAAGCTGGGAGAATGGTCTTGTCAAAAGGATTTCTCTGCCAAAACACATATGTATTTAAACTGCTGGTTTTACTGTGGTGGATTGGAGAGGCACTCCTGCCCACTGAGGAGATGCATTATAAAAGGGCTTTTGATTGGGAATAGCTTGAAGCAGGAAATGAACATGCTGCCTCCTGAGCTCCGTCTTCTCTTTTCCTTGCATATGAATCAGGTGCTGAGCCATTGCATTTAAAAATGTATGATTGCATGCTAAGCCACATCGCACTCTGAAAACTGCTAAAACCAGCCTCAGTCATGGCAGGGATTCCTCTGTTTGCTGAGTACCCTGAGCCTCCTTACTTGTATTTTCTTTGACCTCACCTGGTTTTCTTGTGAAGAAATACATGGCCTTCATTATAACACTACCTGGTATTTGTATGCCTGAAGTGTATCAGGATTGAGAAGTCTGTGGGATGTACATTAGAAAGAGACAGAACTTAATTAATAACCCTAGATTTTAGTGATGAGAATTGTAGAATGAATCTGTTGGTGGGAATGAGCACACTATCATTTTAACTCTTCATAAAAATGTATTTTGCCAGAATATCCCAAAAGCAATGGGATAGCCTGGTCCTCTTATTGCTGCTCTTTGGCCTAATTTCAGTCCTGGATGCTGAAGAGAAGGCCATGAACTCTTATTTGGTGGCTTTACAAAGTAAATCACCCAAACCTGTAGTTGACTTTGTAAAGCCATGAGTAAAGGCTTCTGCTGCATATAGCATCTCTTGATCATTGGTGTATTTAGGGCTAAATTTGGATCGATCGAGACTGCATATTCTCCATGGTGACCTGGAGGGCCAAACCTGGAATGATATTACCAGTGATGTGGTGCTGGAATTCACCCATCTTTATGCAGTGTTTGAAGTCACTCACTTCTCCTGGTAAGTGCAGGATTGGTCCCGATGAAAAGATGGGATGTTCCTCTGCCTTGCTTTTCCCACACTCTGACCAGAGGCCATGACATTAACTCTATCTCTTCCCTTCTCCTTTTGCAAGTCAGGCCTGGCATAGCACTTTGTTTCTACCTGTCATTCTTTCCAATCATGTGGGTGTGACACTGGCACCTTTCTCTCAGCATGTTCCCTCCTTTTTATAAAATTCCTTGTCTTTAGGTACTGGCTGTGGTACACCACCAAGACCTACATTGGAGGCATTGCCAAGAAGGTCTATGAGCGGCTGCGTCTGTACCAGGTGAACTTCATTGCACTGCAGAGGAAGAAGGATCCTGAGCAAGTCCTGCTACAGTGTGTCCCCAAGCACAAGGTCTGATCTGGGTTGCACTGCCTTGTTCCTGAGCTTCTCGGACTTCCCTTTGTAGGATGTAAAGGCAGCAGGGCACCGAACGGTCCTGTTCACCAGCCCAGAGTCATGGCTGGGGTATGCTGTCACCACACTGTTGGTGGTGTGATACTGACTCGCAGGGAGCTGGGAGAAGAAAAAAACTCATTCTGTGCAGTGGTAAATGCCATGCACTGATTTCCTCCCCTGCAAACCCTGAAGACTGGGCTGCTGAAATAATCTGAACACTATTACTGGCCATGTATCTGCTATTATCATCCAGCAAACATGAGGCAAAACATGTGGGCTTAAATTTAAGTCAAAGTTTACATGTCACTTCTCTGACATAGGATAGGTGTGAAAACATAGTAGCAGCACTGCTTGTTTTCAGCTGGAGTGGTTAGAAATGGTACTTTAATTTATATTCCTTGATGTTCTCAGTTCAAACACTGGAACATAATGTATGAGCACTCCTTAATCTGCTTCAATGCAACATCAGGTTAGTTTATGCTGAGTGTGAGCTAATCTGGCTGATTTTGTCAAGAAGGAGATGGGAAGTGCTCATGCATTCTCTTCTGCTGCCTCTTCCTAGGGGTATCAGCCCTCAGCAGTGTTTTTTCAGATTAGTGTATGAGTGTGCAGCTGTGGAGAACGTGTCCCTTGGCAGGCAGTGCAGGTTGGTGAGGCGAGGGTTATTTTATCAGACTGCCACTACTGAGCTGCGTATCCAGCCCTGCATAATTCTCTGCTCTGGTTGCTCCTTTTCCTTACCTGTCCTCCTGTGACCTGTGGACACAAACATCTGCAATGATTTTTTATATGGGGTTCTGGGCTAAAACTGTCTCCAGATGAAGCAGCAGTGACACTCAGAGTGAGACTGCAGTTCGGGTGTGTCTGTAATCCTGCTAGGAATGGTCATGGAGTGAGAGAGGTTTACTGTTACAAATAGAAAGAAGAATCTAACCTGACTCTTGCACTGCCACTGTGATCACATGCTACAAAGTCAAAACGAACTTTCGGGTGTCCTCAGCTGTGTGCTATTGTAGCATGTCTTTTTGCAGAGAAAATGTATTTGAATAGTGAGTGGGATATGGTAGTAAGTAAATCCCTCCGTGTCTTTGAAGTTATAAAGACCAGTTAAAAAGATAGAGACAGTACTGAAAATGCTTTTTTAGTGGGTGTTTGTTCATTTGTTTACATCTTTTTCACATGAAGTAGTCTTCCCTGTTGAAGGTGAGAGGAACATCATGGGTATAGAAACATGGGTCAGGGGACAGATGTGCTTCAGACCAAACACTGTCTTCTTTGTCAGGTTGACCCAGTGCTGAAGAAGCTGCAGAACCGCTATCGAGGACCTGAGCCATCCGACATGGTGGAGATGTTTGAGGGAGAGCAATTTTTTGCAGCTTTTGAGCGAGGCATCAGCATTGATATGGGTATGGCAGTACTGGGCTTGTTCTGCTCCTACCTACCTACCTCTTGTCCTGCTCTGGCCCTAGACATGTTTCTGCTGTGGGTGATACTCCTCCATGGCGTTCCTCTCTGTCTCCAGCCCACCCACTACTCACAGCAGCCAGCCCCTGGACATTGAATTTATCACATTCTCTGGTCACACAACTTTTCTGTTTGCTTTTCTTTATGAAAGTGCTGTTTGCAGACTTTAATTTCTTCTCATGCTCTTGTAAACCTGCAGAGCGCAAGAGCCAGGTGGGTTTATTTTTATGACTGATCTGCTTCTGCACACTTTTCTCCACAAGTTGAATCCTTTCTGCTTCTCTGCACAGATCGCCCTGACTGCGTGGATGGACGTCTCTCATTTATTTTTTACTCCCACTTGAAGAACATGAAGGAAATCTATGTGACCTCCCCTGTGGACAGAAAAGGCCAAGCTGTAAAAGGCCAGGTGAGCAACCAGTTGCACTGACTTCTTGTTTCCTCCTTCATCATGGCTTTTACAATACTCATCATAATAATCTCTGAGCGCTGGGCATGACTCTTTTCCTACCCTCTTTCTCTGGCTTTGCATTTCACTGACTAAACTCTGAATAATCAAGAAGTGTAATCTTGAAGGATCACTCATCACTTAACTGTCTGACTTACATTCCTGCCATTAATTTTTGGGGTGCTGGCAGGCAGTCCAGCCTTTATGACAGAACCTCAGTGCTCCTCCCAGTTACACGTAATTGAGAGACCATATTTGTGGGCTGAGGATAGATGAGAATGCTGAATTAATTCTTTTCCAAATGGAAAAGACATGGTGCCAATAGGCTAGGCCACTGTGCTTGAATCAGAGCCTCACTGTATGCTTTCTCTTTACAAAGGTCTCTTTCTACCGAGGGGCAGTTCCTGACAGCATCCCTGAAGATGCCAGCAGGAGGAGAAAAGGTCCAGACTCTCTCTGGCTTGCTACTCTGCCCATCAAACTGCCTGTGAGTTGTCTCCTACAGAAAAATTAATCTAGATGGCGTAAGAGCATGGCATTCCTGCTCAGCTAATTTTGTTTTCTTCCATGAGAAGGCATGCAGTGAATGAGCACAAGAAATAGCTGCCCAGCTGTGTCATGGTGGAGATTTTACACTCCCCGTGTGCGAGCTCTTCTGAAACCAGAATGTGAAGAGCTGGGAGTGGTCTCCACCTCTCCTGCTCATCTTGCCTGTCAAGCACAGGCTTGTTGAATGGGTGGTCAGAGAGTCAGAGAGGGTGGATCCTTTGAAAAAATGAGAATGTAGTATGCAAGGAAGCTCGCTGTAATTAAGGAAAGCATCTGTTTTGTTTATAAATTTCTTAGTCACACAGCTCATGCAGCAGGAAAAAAGAAGGCAATAGGATGAGGTAGTTATGCTGGATTTGAACATTGAATGTAGGTATTCTGGTGTGAGCTTTAAAGGCTAGGCTGTATGTTACAGTGAGATATGCAATTTTTGCTTAGGGAATTTAAGTGACATTTGAGAAGCATGAAACAATAAATACCTTGGTAGGCTGAATACTTTCCTTCCGATCACGTGTGGTGATCTCACATCCCTTTCTGACACACACAACCTCAGCTACAAACCTAGACTAAGTGCTCTCTTACTGCTGAGGCAAATACGCTTCAGGGATGTGGCTTATTTTAAACTGCTCTGTAAATGCAGGAAAGGAAATTTCCCATGCAAGCTATGACTGTGAGCACTACGATTCAATATTTTCCTGAGGCAGTGAGCATTTCTGGTCACTGCCAGTGTGTGTCCTGCTTGCTTCTTACAGCCTGACCCTTCAGCCCCAAGAACTTCCTTTCTCCGCAGCGGAAGGAAGGAGATTTCACTGCGGAGACTGAGTGGCTGGACGCTGTCCTCTACAAAAATAGATGGTAGAGGAAAGAATGTTCTTTCTCTCTCTTCTTTCTGACACAGCAACTGAAACCCCGCTGGGATGAGAACCCCTGTCCCCTGCGTGGCTTCTCCTTCCCTCCCTTGAACCTGGGCAATGCTGAGACTGGGTACCTGACACAGGCAAACCTGCTGAACATTGCCAGGCGCGTGGGAGCTGACTGGCAGAGCATCGGCCTCAACCTGGGCCTGACCTACCAGCAGATTGAGCGCATAGGATACAATAACAGGTGCGATGGGACACAGTAATCAACAGTGGTGCATTACATCTATCTGTCCATCTATCTGCAGTGTAATATCATAAATCAGTGCTTGGCTGGTTGAAAGTTCTTACACTGTAATTGTTTCACTGGATTAAAGATGGGTTGACTAATGGGTCTTCTGAAAGTAATACCTTTTATAATGGGAAACTGATTATTTTCTCTTGCCATTTTAAAATAAAGCTTTTTTGTTTGAAAAACAAAATTGGGAAATAACAAACCTGATGAGCTTTGTAGTTCAGCTGAGTTGCATTCTTCTTTTGTTCTATGATTGGATTCCTGGCCAGACTCCATCTCTTACAAAGAGAAATGATCTATGGCTTTAATTGTGAATATCATCGTTATTCAAAAAGAGCTTGTGGTACATCATGGGACATGCACCCTGACCAAAAAGCCAAAGCAGTAGGAGAGAATTAGACTTGTTATGATCAAACTAATGTTCCTGTGAGGAAATTATATTCAAAAGCAAAATACCTTAATTTCTTAATACTTTCATTATTTCAGTATTTCTTAATACTTTCATTAGGAAAACATTTTATAGAGAAATGTTCATGCAGGAACTGCAACTCCCCTATGCTGGGTGGGGAAGAGGCAGGCCCATTGAGTGCTTTGTGTGTCTGGATGGCTTCTTTAAGGCTCTAGCCAGGGCTGGGACTTAGGTAAGATCTCTTTGGTTTGCTACTCAGGAGAGCGTGTTGGTTACTTCTGTCCTTCCTCCTTTCTTCAGAGAGGACCTCAATAAGCAGATCCTGGACATGCTTTTCTCGTGGGCTCAGCAGAACTCAGAGGATCCTGACTGTGTGAGCAAGCTGATTACAGCCATGAAGGAGAGTGGCCGCCAGGACATTGCTGATGAGATTGAAGATGTCATTGAGCTGGGGCGGAAGAAATACAGTGAGTCCATCCGCCGGGTGGGCCTGGAGCAGGAGAGCAGCACTGAGGACTCTGCAATAGCTATGATGTAGCACCTAGCAGAGAAAAATGGGGTTTGTATGGGACCCCTGTGTGTACCCAGAGTGACAGTGCCTGGGGGCTGCTCCCTTCTCAAGAGCCAGTGTCTTCCTGAGGAGCTGGGCATTGATTCTCTTGGGTCTGTACTCACATACCACTTCTGCCAGTCCCAGGAAGTTTAGAGTGCAGTTATGAACTGATTTTCTACTTCTACTTCATGACCTTGAGCTTTAGCTTTCAGAAATGTGGAGAAATTTAGAGACTGAAGTGTCTGTCTGTCAGCTGAGTAGTGGCTTAAGTAGTGTTTGATGAATTAATACTCATGTTACATGTGTTCATGTATAACTTATTCCTGAAACTGGAAACACTGCTGGAAGCACTGGGTGTGATGTGGTGGGGACTGTTCAGCCATTTCTGTTAATGATGTGTTCTGCTCACATGAAAATGTGAACCGTATTCCTCATGAAAATGTTTTATATTTTTTTCAAAATCTCTTCCGGTTTTCTTAAGTCCAAACAAAACCTAAGTATTTGTGGGGAAGAAAGAAGAAACTGATTTCTAGAAAAACTGCCTTTTTTTTTTGTTTTGCTCCAAAAGCTATCATGAAACAAATAGCCTGCTGCACTTGCAAGCACATTTTTAGATGACACCTACATACTGCTGATCTTTGACAAAGTTACAGTTTTATTTCATATTAAAAAAAACCAACCAAACAAACAAACAAAAAACCCAAACAAAAACATGAACTGTTCTGGGAGAGATTCTGATTTAAGGGAAATTAAGCTTTCCATTGCAGTTTCCAAAGGGTAGTCTTCCAGTGAAATGTGACTGTGTAGTAGTGAATGTGGGACCTCTCCTGAAGTTTGGTGAAAAGCATGACTTAAATTTGCATTTTAAAAACTTGTCTGACCAGCTGTGAAATAAGGCACTGTTGTGGGTTTGGCATGAACCATGCTGAGCTAACTTCTCGGTTTTTCAGCCTGAATATCTTGTGTAAGGCTGGAAGCATTTACTGCTTTTTATCTGCTCAGTGATTTATTACTGAGGTACCCTTCTCTTCCTGTTCCTCATCTCATAATGGCCCTCAGTTAATGACCCACTAATGACAGTGAAAAATCACATGCAAGCTTTTTGAAAGATTACTGTGATTTAAGTAAATTCAAGTCTTTCAAGACAGGTTTGAATTCAGCATTATCCTCTAAACATTACTTAAATGGCTGTTCTTAGTGTGAAAAAACAAAAGTGTGTTTAAATGTGCCAGGTTGCACCACCCAAAGTCAACGTGCAGTTGCAGGTTGGATAAATCCAGGCATTTTCTTCTCCTTGTGAAGAATCGTCAGTGGCTTCCCTGATGCTGCTTCAGACCTACCATCAGTATTATTGAAAGAGAGATGTAAAATCATTCTACTTTTTCTCTCATTTCAGGCTGTTCTAACATCTCAGGCTACAGTGCTGACTGTCCAGTCCAGAGCACTGGACAACAGTTTGCAGATTGCAGTTGTAACTCTAGGCCTAGCCCAAGTCTCATGTTGGGTTCAAGTCAGCAGTGCTCCTTTGAATGTACATTTTCTCTTGTATTGTGTGTCATATGTTATTGTTTGTAATTTTCATGGATACCAACAAGGTATTTGTTCTTTACTCCAGTTTTGGAGAGATGCATTTGAGCATATTGCTCTTACTGGGAATAAAATCAGCACTTAACTGTTTCACAGCATGGTCTGCAATTCAGTGGATGCCTTGAGTTAGATGGAGACTGGTCCCTTTAAACCTGCTGGCAGGTCACAGGTGAGCTTGGCTGTGCTGTGCAGAAATGGGAGGAGAGCTCCTGTTTGGATACTGCGGGTTGCAGAGCACAGGACAGACTGCAGCTGAGTTCATGGTGTCCCTGGAGGGTGGCTTTGCTGCAGTGGGGCTATGCCAGGAAAAAACCTTCAGGGAATGAGCTGAGTTCAGGTGGAGCAGGTCTAGGGAGCAACAAGGCTAATCTAGAAGGGACAGTGTGTAGGGTAAGCCTGTCCTCCAGTGAAGGTGTGGGAGAAGTCTACAGGAAGCACAAGGTAGCGTCCACAGCCACAATAGGACAAAGCTTGGCTGCACTTCGCTTTCCGTCTGTGATAGTCAGGCCAAAGCTGAGTTAGGCAATACTGAAATAAAGGATAGGTAGGCTGGACTCTGTGGAGGACTCATCCAGGCATCAGCAGAGCTACAGCTCTTCCAGGAAACAGCTTTGTGCCAAGAGAGAGGAAGGTCAGTGCCAGATGTTCAGATTACTCTCATAATAGGCTGCAGCCAGGCCAGGCGACAGCAGATACAAAACCCTAGACAGTTTAATCAGTAGAACAGCTCTTCAGGATTTGGGCTGGTAACTTAAGGAAAGGTAAGTATTATACCCCAGACAAGGATTGTTATCTCCAGTCTTTCCCTGCTGAGCCACAGCCACTGGGCTGGGCCTCCTTGCATGCATCTGGCTTTCTCCTTGAAGTGACACCAAAGCAAGCACCGAGCTGAGGACACTGAGGTGCTGGTGGGAAATCAGAGCAACTGTTCAACTGCTCTTTCCTCAGCTGACTTGGCAGCAAATATTTGAGCTGGATGAGAGTCAGTGGAAAACACTATTTTGAGGTGTGTTATCTTTATCAATAATCTCTTTGAGGCACAGTAAGTCTTTCATAAGCCTATAGTTGCTATGGCTGATAACAGTTGCAGTAGATGATTGATTGAAACAGCAAAAGAAATAACTAACCTGGCATTTATATTTTGAATAAAAATATGACATTCTTTTCTGACTCCTGTCATGCATTCATCACATACTGGAGTAGTATCTTTCTCTTTCCAGCTATCTGGCTTTTCCTGGTGCCTAATATGCACCTTACAGTGTCCCACACATGATCTGGCAGATTTTATGGTTTTTATGGTGCATGATCCCAATGTATCCAAAATTCTCCTAAATAAATTTTTACCAGGAAAAGCCTACTTACAAAATTTTTTAAAACTAAAGCAAGAAATTGTTTGGGAGTAGGAACATTTTTCCTCTTTTATTTTTTTCTGTAACATTTATAGCTCTTTAACTCTCATAATTAAACCCTTTTCTACTTCATACACTTGCAGATCTCCAACAAAATGACCTGGGTATTTCCCACATACCACTTCAAGTTTCTTCCAACTATGACAGCCCTCTAGCTGCCAGGACAGATCCAGCTGAGATGCTCCTACAGATATTAATAAAAAAAAAAATAAAAAAAAAAAAGTTGAGAAATGAAAGCCCAGGCAAAGCTCAAATCTGTTTATTAATTCCATAAAAAATACAAGGGAAAGCCTGATTATGTTCTGCAGGGGGTTAAACTGTTTACACAGTCCTGTCAGTAAAGTGCTGTATAATTCCCAGTAAAAGACCTGACTGAAATATGAAATTGAGAGTGAGCCCACAGGGGCTGTGTTCAATTTCTCTGTTTACTGTGTGCAGGCAGCAACACTGTAAAAGTCAGCACATCCATAGGATTGCACTGATAAGGGACAGGAGATCCCTGAGGACTGGATGGTGCAGCCATGAACCTCCTGAGCTTGATGCCAAAACTGAAAGAGCGTTAGAAGACACCCAGTTTATAAAATTTCCTGCTGCTTGGTGTAGGAATCTGGCCGAGGTCTGGTTGGCTTCTACCTCGGGACCATGTCGGTCAAGAGTAATGGTGATGATAAAACAAAAGGACAGGCACGATGGAGTAACCCGAAACAGAAATACTTTAATGAGGGTAAAACAACAAATGAGGTAATCTGACCAGCAAGCGTAGAGCGAACTCCAAAGGCCAGGGCCAAGGTAAGCACAAAAAAAAAAAAATATATATATATATATATATAAATATATAAAAGTATATAAGGGGTAGGTTTGGGGTGGAATCTGAGGGTAAGGGTCCAATAAGAAACAATGATTAGGAATATGCAGAACAACGTGACACTCAAAAACCAATCAGAGGAAAGAACTGGGGAACTTTCTAGAACCACAATCTTATAATGATAGAACATGCCACTTTCCCAGGGGTAATGCTGGGAGGGTACTGCTCACCCTAACTTTAACACTGGCCTACAGACAAGACTCCTGTGGTTTTTAGATTGATATTTATGGTCTGATTGGCTCCAACAGCTTCAGACATGCTTATGTTTATACTTGACGGTGTGATATGGCTGGTTTTTCCAAAAGGGAAAGAAAATCTGATGGCCCTTAAATTCCCTGTTTTCCTACCAAGGGAGAATCACCCCATATTTTCAGCCTTTAACACAAGAGTGGCTTTCACTACTGCTCTTGAAAGGGAGTGGGACTGGCTTTCAGTCACTGGTGCATCAAAACCCCAGCCCAGGACTGTGTCAAAGTGAGCCCACCATGCTTATCAGTTGGTATTGTTAAAATGAAGAAAACAGTGTTTGCTGCAACTGAGTGTGTATTCATTTCCTGAACTCCACAGAAATAAACTGTGTGTCCTTAAAGCACCATTTTGCTCTAAATCTGTCTTGAAAATCTGTGAGGAGAGTTTGACCCTTGTTCCAGTTTCCATCTACCTTGAAAGAATTTGGTGTCTGGCAAATATAGAAACTAGGTAGGCAAAATGACCATGCCCTTATTCTTCCTGTCTCACAGTAGATCTGTAGGTTGAACCCATCCAGAAGTTTCTGTTGGGGAGCTGGAGCTAAGATCCTTCTGCTTGGTTTGCTCACTGAACACCAGTGCAGTTCTTACCTTTTCCAGACAGGAGATGGTAGAACAGGAAAATGTGCAAGGGGCAGGAGGGATGCTCAGAGATGAGTCCTACAGGGCATTTTTAACTCTTCTCTTACAGCAAAGTATTGCATCTCCTGGGAAAGGATGAAGACTCTGAATACATGGTTGCCATCTACTGTATCTCAGCTAGGTGGCACCAAATGAAATAGTCCAGTATCACCCTGCAAATCAGCAACAGTGGCTATTTTTTTCTCCCCTCTATGCATAGTTCTAATGCTGTGGGATGTTTGACGCCAAAACATAAATGTTATATTCAGAAAGTGATTGATTAAATTGGAGGGGAAACAAATCCTCTAAAAAGCAAACGAAAACAGAAAACTGAATATGTTCCTATGTGGAAGGAGGAAGAGATTAGGGGCTGCCTTTCTCAGGCAAGAGTTGGATCTGACAGCAGCAACAGAACATGTAGAGAAACAAAGCAGGCATAGCAAGTCAATCAGACATCTCCACTTGCTTTCTCTAGAAAAGCAAGATGGTTGCAAATTTTGTTTCTGCTGAAGCCCTGTGGATAAGAGGAGACCACACTTGCAAGGGTCAGGGAAGGCGGCTGTTGCTCAAACCTCTCCTTGGAGCCATGTGGCTGAGCTTCACTCCTGGACTGAGAATTCCAGTGGTGATCCAAAACAAACCAGCTAGCATTGCTCAAAGGGGGAGACAGGATTTCTACTCTGGACATGTCAAGCTTGAAAACATCTGCTGTGCCCTGTTTTCAATGCATCTCAGGCTGCGTACACAAAGTGCCATGTGCTGGGTCACCTGGTAGAGCCACATCTTGGGGCAGGCCCTGTGTGGTCATCAGCTGCTGGGTCACAGGAGGCCAGGGAGGATAGATTGGGCACAACCCAGAACAGCCAGGTCAGCTGGAAGGTGTTCCTGCCCATGGCAGGTGAGTTGGACCTTTGAAGTCCCTTCCAACCCAAACCATTGTGTGATTCCATGAAGCTGGGCAGGTTTGATTAAGCTAACAAGACATGAGAGCTTAAGAGATACTGTCTGCAGACATTCAGTGAGTAACTTGGGAAAACAGTGAGATAATATTTGTTATCTCTTAGCTGCCAAGTTGTCCCAAGTTTTCATGCTTCTACAACCCTGCCAGCCCTCTGCTTGAAGCAGCAAGGGTAAAGTTTGGAATTTCTAAAAGACCCCTCAAATAGCTTAAGAAATTATTTGAGTTTTCCATCCTAATGCAGGAAACCTTTTTCCTGATCAAAAGAGACACCAGGGTATGGCAGGCCCACCTATGGCAGCAGTAAGAACTTAAAGTTTTGGGTATGAACAGGATCACACAGTGATCTGAGTAACCCAAGATGTGTCCCAGCCACACTATCTCTGCCAGGTTTCTGCCACAGGCCAGATCTGATCTTCTGGTGGTGTTTAGCATCAGCAGGTTCAGAAACATCAAATCTGCACGTCCAGAAGTAAGTGGGACTTGTGCAGGGGGTGACTGCAGCAATGTGGAGTCACCCATCTCTCCCTATTGTGTGAAGAAGAGACCTGGCTGATGAGCCTGGCTGGTTAGGATTCTAATTCTGCTTTGTTGGCTGATGCAGAGAAGCTTTAGATTACAGTGAGAAGTAGGACAGGGAAGCTGGATGGAGAGGTAGTAACAGGATAGCCAGGGGAGGATATGAACTTAGGTATGAATCTTCACCTTACTGCTTCTTCAGCCATATCCTCGGAAGATTTTACTTTCTCTGGAAGCAGCAATGGTTCAGGACAAATGTTTTTGGGTTTTTTCCCTCCAGGTTGGAGAAGAATGGAAATCCTTGTGATTCTTAGCATCTTCCCAAGGCCAGAGCTGAGAACAAACATGGCTTGTAATATTGATTGTAGATGCTCTCTCTCAACATTGCAAATTTCTGTCTCCTGGTGTCTGCACAGCCTTCATGTGTTGCAGGAGCATCAGGCTGAGTGACAGTCTTGCTGAGGCTTTCATCCTGGGGCACTGAAAGAAGAACGAAAATTCAGTGTCTCCCCCTCAAAAATCCCCATAACAGATGATTGGGTGAGGCTTTCATCCTGATGCATTGAAAAGAGCAAGAACACATGGTGTCTCCCCCTCAAAAGTCCCTTACAAGACATGATTTCTTTGCAGTCTGGGCAGAGTAAAGAAAATCCTGCTGCTTAAACAGGCTATTTTGTGACAACTGCTGTGCACGAATGATGGCTGGAAGGCAGAGACAGTCACAAATGGATCCATCAGCTCTTTGGGGTCCTAAAATAACATGGGCCTGGAGGAGCTGGCTGCAGCTCTTGGTGAGGCGGCAAGCCTGGGAGCTGTTACTCACCCTGTGGTCCAGCTGTTTCACCCGTGGTGGGGTGACAGTGTCCTCAGCATCCACTTCACCCTCCATCCTGGCAGCATGGAGCCACCTCACTCAAAGTGCATTCTTTGGCACCCACCTGCACTCTTGGGCCATACATGCAAGGGAAAAGAGGGGGAAAGAGGGGAAAAGAGTGATCAGTGCCCCATAAATCTGACGCCACCTCTGCGTGGAGACAGATGCATATGGTGGGATGTTGTTGGTTGTGTTCTCCCTGGACTGAGGGGGAACAGCCTGCTGAAAGGCTCCCAGGGCAATAGGTGGCTGCAGTTGCGGGCTCCCTGCCAGCAGCTGTGCCCAGAGTGGGATCTGGAGGCTGATCTCACAGCCAAGACAGTGCCATTCATCGGCACTCAATAAACAAAAGTGCCTCGCTGTTTTATCCAGGAGATAAGCATGGAGGGCATGAGATTGCTTTCCATTGTGTTGTCTGTGCTGAGCGTGGGAGTCTGTGTTGGCTGCCAAAGGAGCTGAGGCACTGCTGCTGTGGCACATGCTGTGGACAGGCAGGGAACAGAGCTGCTGGGTGTCAGCTGGAGCCTCACAGGTACTGAGCACTGTGAGATGCTGATGCTCACTGGAGGCTGCTAGCCCTTCAGGACATGTTGCAGGAGCTGCACCATTGTTTAAGCCAGGTCATGACATGTTACTCATTAGAATGCCAGGGTCAACCCAGCTGCTTTAAAAGTCACTTAAAAAAAGAAGAAAATTCTACTTTATGTTTTTTTTAACGTGCACTTGTATGCTTTGAGCATCAGGGACTTTATTCCCACTTGTTCCCAGTTGTTCAGCATTTGAATCAAACATCTACTAAGAAGATGTCTGCAGCCTCTTTTCAAGGAGTAATGGGCAGAGAGGACAGATAGACCGCATACACTGGGTTCACTGGTGGTCTTGCAGCTTGAGCTTTTGGAGACAACAGAGCCAGGTTTGGGGTTAAGCTGTCCCCTTCTTGCACTCTCCAGCTGATCTACATCCTCTCTCACTTCTGTAATGTCAAGAGCCTGCACCAAAAATGAAACCAGATCTGCTGGGTCGGTGGTTTCTGGGTGCTTCCTGCCATCCAAGCTGATGGCCAGCTGTGAATCTGCTCATTTTACTCATTCTGTTTGACTATACCCTGGATGCCTCCCCTGACACCTCTGCGCTGTTACCTTTGGCAACACATCCTGTGGTCTCAGTGGAGAACAAGATCAGGCTTGGTTGGGATTGATTTTTCCAGAAAATGATGTTGACTGGTGCTAATTACATTACTGCCTCTTCAATATTTATCAGTTAAATTGTCTACCAGTCCTCTGAGAATCATGTCCAGAATGGCCACCAGGCCAAGGGAGCAGTGACAAAGCTTGCCCAATTTTACTTTTTTAACCATTGGTTTAATAACCACACTCACCAGGCACTTGGGGATTTTACTAGCAGCCCACAATTTATTAAAACAGAAAACAATACAAATGGGGAAGGAAACTGAAAAGGGAGACCTCGTGAAAGCCTCTTTCTTTGCAGCAGGCTGAACTTGATCCATGTCCTTGTAGGGCTGAATCAGCCAACAGCCCCTCAGGCAGGTGGGCTGAAAGCAGTGCAGGATTTTGGGACTCTCACAGGACAAGCTTTGTGACAAGCACAGACCTGGTATAATGCCCCGGTGTGCACCATGATCACAACAATGTAGCCTTGTACAGGAAGGAGATCCTGAGCTGTGCTCTTCACCTTGTATCAGACACAGACAGTGCTGCTTTTGAAGCTCCATTTTGTACCAAACAGTTTTAAATCTCTTTTGTGTCTGTCAGGAGAAAAAAATTTATGTCTGAAAGCAGAGGAAACCTTGACAACCTGGCACTCACTGAATGCGAACTTTCTTCTTTTGCCTTCCTTTTTTATCCCCTCTCTTAAATGCTGCCGGAAGAAACAGGCCCTTTGTGCCATGCAGGTTACAAAGAGCAGTTGTTCTTACTGAAAATAAAAATGTGTGATTGCAATCCTCCTGAGACACGGCACAAAGATGGACAGAGTTAACCTCTTCTTTGCCAGGGGATGGTAATGTCCGGCCAGCACATCTACGCTGTGATAAACAGTAACATCTATACCTCAAGCCACACTGAATTCAGGTCAGCTTTTGACTGAGAGGGTACAGCACAGTGAAACCCACTGATGCCTTTACAAAAACAGAACAGAGTGGGGATATGCCACCACCAAGGAAAGGGGTGGGAAGCAGTTTTGCAGCTGGGGATTGAAAAGACCACAACTCTCCCACACTGTTTCGCTGTTCCCCAAACTGGGAATTCCCACAGCAGTGCCCACCACAGCAGCCTGCCTGCAACCCAGGCCTTGCTGCCTGTTTTCCCAAGGACATGGTGGAGATAAGACTGTGGGGTTGGATAGACTATTCTGGCATCTCCCTGCCCACTGCTCTTGAATTTTTCTCTTGTGCTGGATGCTTATCCAATATACACCCATAAAATGGCCACAGTGCACTGGTCTCCTTCCTTGGTCAGGCACCACTCTTCTGGAGGGAGCTTTCCACCTGCAGTGCTGTATCTTCTCATGCTGTGCTCAGCCCAGGTTGAAAAGTGCATGAGAAAAGCTGATCCCCCTTTCACCTATATCCAACCCATTAGCATTGGCTTCTGATGCTTTGCTGGCCTCTGGTTTACATCTTCTTCTCACCTCGGGTTCCGGGTCCCTGACTGTGGTAACAAGTTCCTCTTGTCTTCAGATGTGGTGTGTGAACAACTGTGATGTTTCTGGGGTGTTCATTGCGACTCCATATAATTGTCACTTCTCCCATGAACACAATGTCCTCATTAGCCCTACATGCTCCTGGGAGCATCCTTGTAGGCGCTCTTTTCTAGTCGCCTCCGATTCATTGCACAGGGTGCTTTGATGCTCTGCCAGCTTCCACGAGCCCTTGGTACAGAGCTGGTAATCCCACACTCACCTAAGGCCTGGTGTATGTGAGCAGTGAGGGAGGCTCTTAAAGATGTATTTCCCCTGAAGATCTTTCCCCCTTTCCCTGGTGGATGCTACAGAATCACAGAATGGTTTGGGTTAGAAGAAACCTTAATCTAATTCTAACTTCCTCTGGTGGACACCTTCCACTAGACCAGGTTACTCAGAGCCCCATCCAGCCTGGCCTCGAATACTGATGGGGATGGGGCATCCACACCTTCTCTGGGCAACCTGTTCCAGTGCCTCACCACCCTCACCACAAAGAACTTGGTCATCCCAAGAGGCACAGAGATCTGTTTAGCTGCTGCTGTCCTCCTCACCTTCATGTTTAACTTCCAAGGCCTGATGAAACGACCTCTGTGGATGTTTTGTCCCAGCAAGGTCACATAATGCTCCTGAGAACTCCAGGTCCACAGTGGAGCCTGCTAACCCCAAAAATCAATGCCTGCCAGTGGCATGGTGGCTTTTGTGAGGGGTAGCAGGAAGCACAGCATGGTGACCCGAACGGCCTGGGTGGTATCCTGAAGGGAATGACAGAATCACAGAACATGTTGAGTCGGAAGGGACCCACAAGGATCATCCAGTCCAAATCCCGTCCTTGCACAGAACATCCCCTGGAGTCACACCCTGCGCTCAAGAGCATTCTCCAAACACTTCTTAAGCTCTGTCAGGCTGGTGCTGTGACCACTTCCTTGGGGAGCCTATTCCAGTGCCCAGCCACCTTTTTCTAATGCCCAACCTACACCTGCCCTGGCACAACTTCAGGCCGTTCCCTCGGGCACAGATGACAGAGGCATTATTTCTCCCCCGCTGTCGCTCGGCCCGTCTCCTGCCGTGTGCCGCCTCGCAAGATGGCTGTGGGCGGGGGCCGGGGCTGCTCGGGCACGGCGGGGCAGTCCCGGCACCGGCGCCCGGCCGGGGGAGGCGGCGGCGATCCCCGGGCGCCCCGGCCCGCGTTGCCATGGGGACGCACGGCCGCCCCGGCGGGGAGGGACAGGCGGCGGCGGCGGTTCCTGCGCCGAACGCGGCCGGAGGGGGCAGAGCTGAGACGGGCCGGGCCGCGCCGCGCCAGGAGCTCCGCACCCCGCGCCGCACCGTCCCCGGCCCCGGCGGGAGCCGCCGCCGCCGCCGCCCGGTAAGTGTGGGCACGGCCCTTCACAAGCCCTCTGGAGGCGCCGCCGGGGGTCCCGACACCCCTCCTGCCGCCGGGATGCAGCTCTTTTACCCCGGCCTGGCTCCTGCTGCACCGGCCCCGCCGCCGCTTACCCCGGCCCCTCATCGCAGGGGTGTGCCGGCCGCCCTTCCTGCGCCCCCCGGCCCTGGGGGGCCGTCTCCTCGCCCCGGGGGGCTGCGGACTTCCCCATGTACCCCCTTCCCGGAGCTGCAGGCTCCCCTTGCCCGCCGCCACTTCCCCTCCTCACCCTGGGCGTTTTAAGTCTTCCCAGCCCCTCCCCTCCTCCCCGGGCTGGGTCCCTCTGCCTGCGGGGGGTGCCCGGGGCTGGTCCCCCCCCCGCTTGCCGTGGTGCGGGGCTTGCCCTTGCCGGCCACGGGGGCTGCAGCCGCGGCGCGCCTTCCTCTCCCCTGCCCGCGACAGCGAAATTGCGGGTGACACGTGTGCGGCTCCCCCGAGCCCTTTAGTGCCCCGGAGCTGCAGCTTTTTATACTGAAAGCGATTTCCGAGTTTCTCCGGGCTTCTGATTTCTGGGGCTTCGTAGGATTCCCTGACCGCGCCGGTCGCAGCGCAGGTCCTGCATCTAAGCCCCTCTGAGCTCCTTCCAGACTCTCCTAAGCCAGATCCCTGCCTCTTTGAGGTAGGTCAAGGTTATTGTGCTCTTCATGCAGTGGATGGGGAAAGTGGAAATGTGGACAGACTGTGGGATTTCCTCAAGGTCACCCTGGGAATTGGACCCCAAGCATCCTCCCTCTTGCTGCACCCTCTGCAGCTGCTGTGTGAGGATGAAGTTGTGGAAATCTGATTTTCCAGTGCCCCAGCCTCTTTTCTGCGAGACTTCTCAGCTTTTAGTTTATATACCTTGCCAGGTATCAGGGCAGGATCCCAGCTATATTTATTTGGCCTAATGTCTTTTAGCTATTAGATGTTTACAGTTAAATAGTGGGTGTTTTTACCATAGTATGTTAATTTCTGAGAGTCTCGCTGCTGTTAGGATCTTTGTGGTGCTGCTGCTGCTGTTGGGATAGTATCTACAGTGATTTTGGCCACTGCAAGTAACTGTGGCTTTGCTTCTCAAGAACTCACTTCTTGGCAGTGCCAAGCAAAAAGGCAGCTGAACTAGAGTGGTACTGATAAGGATGTGTCGTGTGGGACTTTGGTGGTGGTTGTCTTCTTGTCCTCTACTTCTGTTTTGCTTTGCAGGCTGTAATAAAAAAAGGAGTAGGCAAGGTTTAATAGGAAGAGTTCCTCTAACCTCTTCCTCAGAAAATAAACACCAGGATTTAATGAGGGTTTACCTCTTTGAATGTCTTGCCTGTATGATTTTTAACTGCGTGCTACTACTTGTAGTTGTTCATACAGGTGCAGTTTTTCTCCTGGTGCTGTGCCCTTGGGCTCATCTGTTCACCAAATGAGTGCCTGTCGTAGTAAACAGCGTTATGTTTTGAGGGTGGTGGTGATCTCTGGCACTGATGGATGGCTGAGATGGAAAAGGGATCTGTGTCATAAACTGGAGCCCTGCTCTGCTCTGAAGGAAAGTCTGCAGTCCTGTTTGGTGCCCAGCAATCTTGTTAATGTCTTACTAGGATGCCAGAGCCGTTGAGCATCTTCCTGCTGCCGTTTTAGGAAGGGGTAGCGTGCTGTATTAAGTTACTAAAAGGTTGAAATCACTGACAGTCTGTGAAGGCCATTTGCTCCCTTTTTCCTGCCAAGATTTAAATTAGCGGGCAAGATGGGGGAAATACCTATCTGTCTGGCCAAGGTGACAGCAGCACGTCCATGTGGAGCAGCCCCTTGCTCACTTGTGCGTCATGTTTTGTCTTGTAGGTCTCTGGCAGAGCAGAGGTGTAATCGAGAGAAGGGATGGAGGCACAGTGACTGGTGGTTAGTGTGCCTTGGAACCTGGGAGCCATAGGATTTGGAGCTGTGCTCTGATAAGGGAAATTTGGGGAAAGTCTTGCTTAGAAGCTGCAAGCATTTCGTGTGCCTGTACAGCTGGTCTTGCGTAACTGTTGTCATCCTGAGAATTGTGAAATAGTAGGAGGGAGAAATTTCCCAGAGTAGGGCAGCTGTGTTTCCAGGTGAGTAAATGTTGTGCTGTGTTTAGCTAGAGTAAAATCTGTGTGTAAAGCAAACATCTCTGACCAAGGGCTTAATTCTGCAGATTCCTGGGAGAACAGCTTTTCCTTGAAGGTTAAAGCCCAATCTAGGGAACATTATTGTTGCAGGGTGTGTGATGACAATGCAATGCTGTGAAAATAGTTAAATATCTTTGGCACTTCTTGAGGAATACACCCAGTGTTGATAGCTGGGTGTGCAGCTGCAGTGTGAATTACAGGTTGTGCCCTGAGATGGGGGAAATGTCAGGAGCCCCAGGAAAGGGGCTGTGACCTGGTGCTGACCCTTTGGTCATCCTGTGCAGCAAAAGGCACAGGGATCCAGCAGGAGCTGATGACTCAGCAGGATGACCCCAGACTGTCTGGGTACACAAACTGTAAGAGTATAAAAGCCCAGGAATACTTTTGTTAGGGGTTGGTCAGAGGCATCAGGTCAAGCTGTTTTTGTGTCACTGCACTATGATTAAATTACTTAGAGGATCCAGACATCTGAGACTGCTGTGGGAAACCCAGGGCTGAGCCAGTAAGGAAACCCTGCCTGACTGTGACTATGGGATGTGCAGGGAGCCAAAAGGGCCACCCATGGGTTCGCTGGAGCCATCTGCTGTGAAGGGACTTTGGTCCCAGTAGCAAAAGTCTTGCAATGGGGGGAGTGTCACTGACAAAGTGGCTCCTGGGTGGTCAGACAGGAAAGTTTCCTTAACACACTCTGGATTTTATCTGAATAATCTGCAGCCAGGAGGCTGTAAGATGGGTGACTGATGAGTTGTTCCTTCTTCCTCAGCAAGGAATACCTGGGTGTGGAGAAAGGATGCATGGTCTCCATCTTCAAAGGGTCAGGCCTTGGGTTTGCTGCTGGGCTGGCAGTTACTTGTTTTACAGATGTTGGCAAGCCTCTGGACTCTCACCCCACTGTGAAAATAAAAGCTCCTGGAGGGTAATAGCCAGATTCACAGTAGCTACTGGAAGGTGGGATGACCTCATGAAGTCCGAGGGATGAAAGGGGTGTGCAGTGGGAAGAAAAGTTTAGCAGCATTGGCCATAACTGGAGAGGGACTGGTGTCCCTGCTGCTGACTAGCAGCAGGTCTGCCTTGTTCCACATGATGCTTGCTTTTGTCACTTGATCCCTGTCACTTAACCCTGCAGGTCCCTTGCAGTCAGGCAGCTGCAAATCTTTTGCACTCCCAACTTTCCAGTGCCATCAAGATGTCTTGCACAGGGTGTATCTCTTAATGGGTTGGGTTTATCTGCCTTAAATCATATTGTGCTGTCAGAATGACATAAAAAAGATTTGAACTAGGCCCCAAGGGGGAAAGAAAAGAGTTGGAAAAATGCAGTATGTTTGTTCCATTGTTGAGAGAGACTGCGCTGGGGAGATAATGTGTAACCAAACCAGGTTTGGAATGGCTGGGACAAATGATCCCGAGTGCTGCAGTTAATGTGTGTTAAGAAAGGATGCTAGTGCCCTGTGAAGGGAGTTTCTGCAGTTTCTCCTTTTCTAGGCCTTTCAGAACAGAGATTAATTTCTTCCTAAGCCTGCCTTTTTCTGGGCCTTCCCTTTTCAAAACGTCTTTTTCCCCTGTTGTTTTGTTTTGGGTTTGTTTTGGTTTTTTGTTTAGTTTTTTGCTTTGTTCCTTTGTTTTTCCCTAGAATGAAATTTCTACACTGCTGATGGTCCCTTCAGTGGTGTCCCAGTGGCCCGTCAGTGATGTCCCAGAGCTGAGCATCTTCACCCTTTACTGGAGTAAGTTGATACAGTTCTGGCAGACAGTGGAGCAAATTTAGTTTGCACCAGCTGAGTTTGAGCATCAAACTCATCATCGAGTGGGAGCTCTCGAGCAACAGGAAGAGTCTGGTCCCACAGCCTGTTTGGCCTGCCACTTACAAGTTTGTTAATGTCCTGTTAGGCTTCCAGCTGGACATGTCTTTCTCCCAGCTGCCTCTGCTCTCCTGTTAAAATCTGCAATACTGTATAGGATAAATGTCTGTACTGCTCCTTCTACAACAACACTGCAGAATAGGGAAGAATCTGCCTGTTCACAGCATTATGTCTTCTTCTACTGCAGGTACATAAGGACTGGTAATTATTCCTTTTACATCCATGATGCATTCTCCTAAATCCTTAACTGTGTTTTCAGGAAATGCAAAAGCCTGCTTTAATGCCCATGATTGCATATTCAGACTCTCTTAGAAGTGACCAAACATCTGCAGTACTACAGGCTGGGAGAGATGGAATTGTCAATTACGTATAATGGCAAATGAGTTAGAGATGCTGCCTCATGTAGGCTGTGCATTGTTTTCATTTGTTACTCTTGAACATGTTTAACACCATGTTTGTGTTCCATGGTGCATTCCTCATAAATGACTGCATGCACTCCAGCCTTGCTGGAGACAGTTGACAGTGAGACAGCAGGGATGTGACTGCAGGTGCCTATTCTCTGCCAGAGAGGTGTCTGAGGTCTAACATGGCAGTGTGTTACAGCTTCTCTGGCACCATGATGTAATGAAGCCATCTTCCTTCAGCAAGGCTGAGTCCTTTTGGACTCCAAACCTGCTTGGTTTGAAGACTGTCGCTTGGCCATATCCAGCTGACAGTGGCAGCTTGCTAGAAGCTAACACTGTGTTGCTCCAGCTAATCCTAACAGCAGATAAATATTTTTTCCTGTTCTCTTTTGTTTGCCTTCCAGCACAGAGATAGCAGGAAGGAGGAGGTGGATTGAGCTGTCCAATGCCAAACCTGGATGTTGCTTTAACCTTGCAGTACTGATTGTCTGGTAGTTTGAGTTATTGTGAAGATAAAGTAACAGGAGGTACAAAAGCTTTAGAAAACAAGGCAAAATCCCAGACAAACCTAATGAAAAGACCTTGTCACTCTGTGTGGTTTGGATTTCTGTCTGGCAGTTTTCTCTTACGCATCTGCAAATACAAAAACTTTGAACATTTCTGCCTTAGGTCAGCTGTCTACATGAAGATTATATGTTCAGGGAAGGGAGAGGTATCAGAAGGAATATGATAGGTTACTGTTTATTTAATTTATGGGGTCTCTGTTGATCATAATTTAGTACAGCCTGTGGTGAGCTGCTCACAGGAATGTAGACTTACTCTATTTTGTTAAACCTTTTTGTAACTGGTACTTGCTCCCATTTTGGTAGTCCAGTTGTCAGTGGGTGACTGTGTCTTGTCAGACCTTCCTGTGCCCTCCTTCCTTTGGCAGTGATGCTGGTGTGTGGCATATCAGGAGAGCTGTCTGGATTTTTTTTTTCTTTCCTGGGTCTGAGGTATTTATCCAGAAGCCAGCAGGAGAGAGGCTGGTTTTGACCCAGCTAAGTTTCCCCAAATAGTATGAATTTGAGGAGCTGAAAATGACTAAGTCACATCAAAGACTGTGCCTGCCCCACCTGGAGTTTTTGACTCTATGTTTGTGGCTCATACTGTCAATTTAAAAGCTGTCCCAGCTATGAGGAGCTTTGTGGGCAGGGTGGGGAGAGGGAAGAAGAAGGAAATGTTCCTCTTTTATATAGGACAGTGATGCTTCTGCACTGGGTGAGTAACTGGCTTGGAGGAAGTGTTTGGGAAAAGAGTTATGTACTTTTTTAATTAGAGCACAAAGATAGGGGACTTTCAGCAAATGATTTTAGTAGGAAAGAGATGCAGTGCAAGTGAGCAATTGATTTGGATCAAGCCAGAAATAAGTCCAGTAGCCATGATCCTTTGTTTCTGAATTCAACTGCAGCTTTCAGTGAAGTCTTTTAGCTTTGACAAAAGGTTGTGCTGTTTGGTGTGGGAGCTCCGAGCTGGACAAGTGCTGGCTTTTATGTGGATAAGTGTCTGGAATGAAGCTGTAGCATGTGGTTTCCTTAGTCTAGGCCAGACCATCTTAATTTCTGCTGCTGCTGATCAGTCTCTGTCCTTGTCACTGTGGTGTCTGACACCTTACTGCCCTTAATGGGTGTGCTGCCTGCACACTTTGACAGAGAAAAGGGCAGTTCCCTGTTGCCTGATGGGTCTGATGGGATGGAAACACCTTCAAGGCCATGTGCAGACTGGAAGCATGTTTGGTGCCCTGCTCTGTGCTGTTCCCTTTGCTCTGTGATTGTTAGGGATTTATAAAAAAGAAGAAATTGTGTTTTAGGGTCAGGCTGTGTGAGTAGCTTACTGTGAATTCGGGTCCTGCTTTCTCCTTTGATACAGATTTAGAGCATGGCCTGGGGTAAGCAGTAAGATGTCTGTCTCTGATTCTGTCTCTTACAATCCAGTGGGAATAGCAGCACTCCAAGGGTTTACCACTTATACACAGTGGCCATGACAGCTATTGTAGAAAGTGTGATCTGATGTAGTAAATGGTCTGTTCTTCTAGGTGTTTCATCTCCCTTTTTCAGTTTGTCTTGTCTTTCTCAAGGATAGCAGTACTTGCCTCCTTTTCCATGCCCTGGGCAAGCTGAGCTCTTCTCTGTAAGGCAGCTGGAGCACTTGTTGTTTATGAAGGCTATTTTGTAAGTATAGTAGTTTTTTAAAGGACATAAAACTCATTGTGTTGGCTCGAACCCTTTCTCCTGAACTACCCACTTACCTTATTAGCAGCTAAATGTGTGCAAGACCTGAGCAGCTGTCGTCTTTTTGATGGCCTTTTTAATTTTTTGCAGGAACTTACAATGTAGCTTCACTGGTGCCTCACACTGGTTCTATGGAGAGCTTGAAGGAAATAGCTTGGATACTGAAGTGATAAGCACTGCAGAAATGCCAGACGCTATATAAACAACTAAACTCAGCCCCCGGCCCTTCCTGAAAGAGGGATGATTTGCAGAAATACTTCAACAGATGGTCTGAATTTGGCTTTGGAAGGGGTGGAAGAAATGCCAGGTCGCTGCTGAGCTGTGTGTGGGCGCGTGGCCGCGTGCACCATGCAGTGTGTTCCCTGCCAGCACGCTCTGGGGAGGCTGAGCATGCTGCTCCCACAGCCTCCTGTGCTCAGGAGGCATCTGCACACCGCTGACTCAGTCTCTGTGGCTCTGCCAGGGCCCTGTGCGGAGCAAGCTCCCATTTTCCCTGTGGTGAGGTTCAGCTGTGCCCGCTTATCAGGGTGCTCTGGTGGAGGTGAGCCGTGGGCAGTTTGCAGACAGTCAGCTTGTGGGAGAGGCTGCAGAGCTGCTGTCCAGCTTATGAGACCTGCTTGGCACACGGCTGAGATTGTAGGAAGGCCGCAGGGTCAGCTGACACTGGCTTGTCCCTAGTGCTGGTGCAGTGTCCTGAACCTGTGTCGGTGCAAAATGAGGCAGTGTGAAGCTGGAAGCAAATGGCTCAGCTGTGGTAAAGGGCATGTGCTGTTTGGGCACACCTCTACATGTGAGGTGGCAAACTCGCTGGCAGCTTGAAAGGGCGTGGGAAAGGGTTTACACATCATGGTTGGGAACCCTGATGAACTGTGGCAGAGCTGGCTGCTGTGGCCAGCCTCCCCTCTTCCTCTCCCCAACGAGATTACTGCTCCTGCAGAGGAGGGAGAACACATTTCCCCCAGAGTGCTGCATCACGTCTTGAGTGGGCTCTGCTCTGGGGCAGGCAGGTTCCCATGCCAGTTGCCACAGCTGACTCCAGTTGGGTTATGGATTGGAGCTCAGAAGTCCTTGTCCACGACCTCTGGAGCAGAACAGTATGTCTAGTTCCTGCGTTGTCAAACTGTTGCTAGTCTTCCAAGGCAGTGCCTGTTCCACTGCTCGCTGCCCTGACAATTCTTTGTATCTACTGCTGCCTGCTGTTGCTGCCACGCACTCTGTAAAACGGTAATTAGAGCAGCGTTGTGAGGTGCCCTTCAGGAGTGTTTTTCATTTGGAAACTTTTTGAAAACCGGTCTAATTCTTAAACAGTGCAAGATTAATTGCTTCCCTGAGAATGTGTCAGGTGAATTCTTGTGGATACATCTGTCAGGTAGCAGCATTTCACTGTGCGTATGGAATAGCCAGGTGAGACATCTGATGTTCAGAGAATGATTTTCCAAGTTTGATATACTTCACTTTTTTCTCTTTTTCCTTTCTTGTGCTCATCTCCCTGCACTCTGTTTAGGTAAGCAGGACTGGATGTGTTTTCATTTGCCTGTAGCCTCCAAAATACATTGTCTTCCTGCTGGGAATGCCTTGCCTGCCTTACAGCCTGCTGATTCACAGCGCTCTGGGTGAGCAGGGAGCTGGTGCATGGATTATGCCACAGACTCCTGAGCCCTCAGGCAGTGGTTGCAGTCCCCTTGACAATTCCTCTGCTTGTCATAGAGTGTGTATGAGTTTTCCTGGAGGAGCTGCTAACCTCTTCAGAAGCAACATGACCTGTGTGGGGCTCCTGATGTACATTTAGCAAGGAACCATTTTGCTGCGATCTGAATAGTTTTGGCATAAGCAAAACAGCTGAGGTGGGAGGCAAGAAGGGCTGTTGGCAATGCAGGAGCGGAGCAGTTGTGTTCACGTACCCCCACAAAAAAGGGACTGGCAGCAGCAGTGTCCTGTGGCTGAGAGGCAAGCAATATTGACTAACACGACATTTAAGTGGCATTTCTTCTAGTGGACTGGGAGCATTAGTGAAATTCTGCCTTTGACACTGAGAAGTAATGAGATAAACTTTGTTCTTCAGAGAGGTCTCTACCTGCTGTTGCAAAGTGTTTGGAAGGCTGGGAAATGTCCTTTTGTTATCCTGACAATCCTCCATGTCTGGTCTCTTGTACAAAAAGAGACACCTGAAATACAGCCTCAGCTCTAGTGGGCAGCTGAGCTTGCAGCATGTACACCAGTGTGGGCATGCTTACATGGTGGCTCCTGCTCGATGCTGCTCAGTCACCTTGCCTTAGCTCTTGACTCCAAAGGGTGACACAGGAAGGATCCATCCTTTCATGTACTGAGGTCCTGTTTCATTAACCTGCGATATTTTAGCATTGGTTCCCATGCTGGTGACTGATGCTCTCAGTGCACTGTGGCTTTGCTATGGGGACAAGATGCGGGGTTTGTGAGATGCTTTGCAGTTTCAGCTAGACTCAGCAGTCCCTCTTTGGGACTCTTGAGTGACAGCTATCAGTTGACATACAGACCCACAGGGCTCTGGGTTACTAGGCCTTTTAAATAATTTTGTTAAGAGCCCAGAAGCTCTTATCTCCCAGGCTTCCCTGGAGGGATTCTTGTTCTGTTTTATTGTTGTATATTGGTTTACTTTATCGGTGCACTCAGCAGGCTGCTGCAGGCCACTGCCAAGAGGAACAGCCCTGCTTCCACACTTGCCTCTCTCCACTTATGTCAACACAAGCATTTGTGTGTTCACAGCTACACATGACCTGGGAATAGGCCTGGTGCAAAATTTGAGTTGCTGGGGAAAGGAAGAGCAGTAGTCTGAAGTTACGCTGGACAAGTGGTTGAGTAACCACAGTCCCTATTGGGAAAGTAAATCATGTGGCATTTTCCAGGGGCTAAAAATCCCCAGTACTGTTCCCTTCATGAAAATCTTTGTACCTTCTCCGCCAACACACTGTCAAGACTGTGTTAAGCCTGTACCAGTGCCTCTTTGTGCAGAAAAAATTGAGTTGTTACCCTTCCACAGCACTGGCTCTCACCTGGCGCCTGGATGTAGATTCTCTCTTCGATGTGGACAGACAGCATCATGCCCTTATATCACTTAAAATTCACATAGAATAGCAGCCAGAGAAAGGTGGTGTCTTTTCACATCTGGTAGGGATGGCCCTGCATACTGCCAGCTGCATGCAGTATCGGAAGAAGTGGGAAGAGAGGGAAATAAAAAAACAACCAACACCTTTGCTTTGCTCCAGCACAGTCCCCTAGTGCTTACAGGAAAAGCACGTCCTACAGAAATTATTTGGTGAGCATGTATCCTTGGAGGTGCCAAGAAATATGACCAACTTCCTCTCCTCTTCCTTTCCTTCCCCTGCATGCCCGGAAGTGGTGACGGTTCCTAGCAGACACCTCAGTGTGAACGCAGCTGATGCTGAGCCTTCTTCTCCAGGGGTGACAAAAGTTAGGGATCTGCTTACCCTTGGGCTGGAGAGATGGGAGGCTCATCTCTGAGCATATCTGAACCTTGCTGGGATTGTGTGTCTCTTTCCTGCTGTCCTGTTCCTTCTCCCTGCTGCAGCCTGTTCTGTTTCTGACGGCTCTGTTGCCATTTCAGCATGGGACATTCAACATTTCAACTGTCCCTTCTGCCTTCCTCCATTGTCACATAGGTTTAAGGACTGTTGCCTAACTTGGTTAAGGTCCCACTGCAGGCTCTGCATGCTGCCTGTGTAGCTGAGCTGTAGTGGCTGACCTTGGGGATGGGGAGGAGATGGGACTGTATGAGGAGCATCACATGGCTGGATGATGGGTGACTTGCAGCCCTTGGTGCTGCTCCAGGGCTTGAGACTGCTGGTGCCATGTGGTGCTGTGGGAAGGGGGCTGCCAGCAGGGTCCCAGGCTCACAGTCCCAAAGCAGCATGGTGTCATCCCAAGGCTTCTGGTGTGCTCTGGGCCATAGAGATGGGAAGAGTCAAGCTGGCTGGCCCTTCGGAGAGAAGCTCCTGTGTCTATCATTGCACCAAGAGCTGGGTGAACGAGCAGGGATTTTGCACATTAACCGGACAGCAGCTGGGCTGAGCGAGCCGTAGGGTGCCAGCCGCAGTGTTCCTGAGCTTCTCCAAAAGCTGTGTCAAGGCAAGTACTTTCCGCTCTCTCACAGCTATTATGAAAGAGCCTGGGTTTGCTGCACCCTTCTCTCCTTTTGCCCTCAGGGCATGCTGGGCTTGTTTGAATTAATGTAATTAGCACATGCCTTATTAGCTCACTAAGGCACAAAGAACTTATGTATATTTGTAACCAGGTTAAGCAGCCCCTATTAATTTAATAACCGTGTCCTCCTCCGTGGATGGCAACAGTTAATCACTGGTGGTGACTCAGGACCAGCCAGTATGGAGGAAATTTGGGCGAGGTGTGTATGTGTGCGGTTCTCTTTTCTTGTGTTGTATTTTTATTAATGAGCAGAGCTGTGAAGGGAATTAGCAGCAAGCGCAGTAGATGGAAGGGAACTTTCAGTGCAGGTTTACTAAACAACCAGCCCTGAGTATTTCCTATGCTCTATGCTGTCGGTAGAAAAGGATGTGTAGAATGAATCAGCGAAATATGACACAGACTGGGAGGTGGAAATTTACAGAAATAAACTTTAGCAACCCACGCTTAAACTCTGCTCCAATCAGGTTATATGCTAGGTACTGATAGTAATTTTGCTTCGCTGTCTACCCTATTTCCCCTTGGTGATTTTGAGGCAGAGGAAGTGGCTAGTGTATTCTGATGCTGCTCGTATTTGAGACTGCGAAAGAGCAAGGTTCTTGTAAAAGGACAAAAATAGTTGCAAGTAATTTCATTTGCTGCAGCACTGTGGTCCTAGATTCCTTTTACTGTTCTGGGTCTTGCCGTGCACAGCACTTAGCTAGGTCCCATGGAATGCGGGCAGGATGTTTGCCACCAGGTGTTTGGGATGTTTGTTTTGGTTTTGTTGTTTGGGGTTTTTTTTTGCTTCCTTTTTTCACAGAAGGTGCAGGTTGTGGTTTGTGCTCCACTACTCTGGAATTATGCAGTCTGTGAGTCCAGGGTGGTGACATGTATCTCTGTTCCAGTAGTTCTGCATGTGGGATAGTAAAGTCCTGCACTGATTCTAAAACTAGTGAGTTAAACATTTGGGGGTTAAACATTTTTTCAGCCAAGACCACCATGCACAGGAGACTTCCTGCATTTCTTCTCTTCTTCCCCCTTCTTCAATAATCACAGGTTGTGCTCTCTGTGTTGAGCATAAGCTGGGAGGAGGATCAGGAAGAATGGTACTGGAAAGCTGTTGATGTGCTTGTGCTGTTTTGGTCAGGTTTTGTACAAATAACAGGGTGAGATGCAGGTGTCCTGCCTGCTCCTACTCCCTCTTTTTATTTTACCTGTTTGCTGTTTCTGCCTACTAAGCTTGGGCTTGCAAGGCTGGAATGTTCTTGGCCATCATGAGCCTGTGTAGGAGCATCATTGAGAAGATGAAGTTGTCACAGTCAAAGGGACAATGAAACTCCATAAAACAGGACCAAAGTGTGTATGTACTTGTAATAATGTGCCCTCTTGCTGCATCTGGCAGGGGACCAAGTCCCCAGGCTCCAGCAGAGATGGTGAGTTCTTCTGGATTGCATCTCTGCTGAGAGCCTGGGCCTCCTGAGAGGCACAGAAGGAAAACAAGTCTGAGATCAGTATGGAGTGACCAGGGTTGCACACAAGTCTTGCTGCAGCAGATTGAAGCAGGTAAATTTAATTTCTACTTTCTTAGAGCCTATTTTAAGGAGGGCTCAGTGTTTTAATGAAGGCTCTGTGACTGGTGCATGGGGTGACAAGATGCGATGGGTGAGGATCTGCAGGGGTGCCCTTGTGCAGTTCCTAACAGCTGTATTGCAGCGGGGAGAAAAAACCAAAGAAAGTCTGGGGAAAGATAAATACCTGCTGGAATACCTCACATAATGCCCAGAGAAGGTGGATTCTCTCCCCTCTTCCTTTTTCCTTTGTTTCAGGAGCAGAAAGGGCCATTGCTTGGCTCATGCTGGCTAAAAGCTGTGGAATGCTTGGTACACACCAAGACAGGAGGCTTTTCCCAGGACAGCTTTTTTAGCCAGTGTTGTGGCTTTGTCTGGGATAGAGTTAATATTCCTGGTAGCTGGTACACTGCTGTGTTTTGAATTTGGTATGAAAACAATGTTGATAACACGCTGATATCTTAGTTGCTGATACATATTGCTCACTCTAAATTGAGGACTTTTCAGTTTCCCATGCTCTGCCAAGGAGGAGGTGCACAAGAAGCTGTGGCAGAGCATGGCAGCAGGAAAGCTATGATGTAGGCACCATCATGGAAACATGGTGGGATGACTGCTGTGACTGGAGTGCTGCAATGGACCACGTGCTCTTCAGAAGGGACAGTCAAGGAGGGAGAGGCAGTGACTGTCTATTAGGGAGTGTTCTGACTGTTGAGAGCTCAAGAGTAGTGATGATAAGGTTGAGTGCCTGTGGGTGAGAATCAGGGGAAAGGCTAACAAAGCAGACACCTTGAGGGGAGTATATTACAGACCACCCAACCAGGATGAAGAGACAGATTGATTATTCCACGAGCAACTTCTTTATGATTGCCATCCCTTGTTCTTGTGGGAGACTTGCTGCATGTCTGCTGGAATCTCAGCACAGCAGAGAGAAGGCAGTCTAGGAGATTCCTGGGCTGTGTGGAAGATAACTTCTGACACAGCTGGTCAGAGATCCTAATAGGGGTCCTGCCCCCAAGACCTGCTGTTTACAAGCAAAGAAAGGCTGGTGGGAGATGTGGTGTTTGGAGGCAGTCTGGGGCACAGTGACCATGAAATTACAGTTTTCAGTTATTGATGAATAAGGAAGGAAGTCAGCAAAGGCGGTCCAGGAAGGCTGAACATACATTAGAAAGAAAATTTTAAAGATACGGGATGTCCCTATGTGCCAAAAGATGAGCCAGCGGGAAAGACCAGCCAAGCAGTGCAGGGAGCTTCTGCAGGAACCAAGGCGGGCAAAAAAAGGGTTTGCAGCATTTGAAAGAAGAAATTCAAAAGACTCAGGAAGAGTACAAGGACATTGTTAGATCATGTAGGGAGAAAATTAGAAAGGACAAAAGCTCAGCTAGAGCTCAATCTGGCCAGTGCTGTGAAAAGTAATAAAAAATGTTCTCATAAATACACAACAAAAAAGAAGGCCAAAAAGAATCCCCATCTTTTATTGGATGCAGAGGAAACAGCAACAAAGGCTGAGGAAAAGACTGAGGTGCTTAATTCCTTCTTTGTCTCAGTCTTTACCAGTAAAACTGAATATCCTCATGGCAACTGGCCCCCTGAGCTGGTAGACAGGGACGAAGAGAGCAGAAAAGATCCTCTGCAATCCAGGAGAGCAGAAAAGATCCCGAGCAGTCTAGGAGGAAGTAGTCAGTGGCAAGGACACTGATGGAGCTGGCAGAGCAGGTCACCAAGCCACTCTCCATGCTAGCCCCAGGGCAGGGCTGCCAGGAGTCCACTGTGGGTGCAGCAGTGACCTGAGCTGTCAGCCCTTCCCCTCTGCAGCCTCCGCTTTGGCCCCAGTGAACCAGCACCATCCCAGGACTACACACTTTAAGGCATCCAACAGGAACAGTTCTGTGGTTGGTTGAGTGTTGCTCTGGTGAGGTACTGATGCAATGTGGCCTGAAAAGATGCTTATTCCTCCCAGCAGGGTCACTGGCACCCTTTCTTTCACTGAAGAAAGCTGAGAGCCAAGAGCCCTGGTTTCATTGCTGGTGGGGAATGAATGGTCCCTTTCAGGCCCCAGGATCTCAGCTCTACCTCATTCCTACTGAGATAGAATCCAGCCCTTAACTTTCCCTTCGGCTTCTTGGTCAGTTGTTTTTAGCTACCACTTTGTACCTGGTGATTTTTTTAAACTGGGAGGGGGGAGAACTTTTTTCTACTCAGCCTCTTGGAAAAGCACAAAAGAAGGATTTGCACCATGTAGTTTCTCCATGGTATGTCCTTCCAGTTCAAACGGTTGGTCTGTCTGTCACTGTCAGCTGGCTCTGCCTTTTCATTGACCACCACAGATTATGGAAAAGGAGTGCTATATGTAAGTTCTTAATTGTTCTCCTTACTCTCTCTCCCATTTGCCAGACTCCCAAAAGCTCAGCAAAGTTGTCTTCTCTCTGCAGCTAATCCTGCATGTCTCTGAAGCTGTAATTTCATAAAACCTGGTACAGAGAACAGATCCAGAGGAAGGTAGATTTAAGAATATTTGGAATTGCATCAGTTCAACATGTGACTACATGATTTCTCAGGTGGCACTTGGAAAGGAGCATTACTGGCAATAAGCACCCATTTATGTTTGTCCAGTAACATCCAAGGTGCACTTGCTTGTACACCAGCATGGTCATATGCAGGCCATTTACTGCCAGTTAGCTTGTGCTTCTACTGTTGGCTCTGCAGCTGCAGAATAACTTAGCCCATTGTAATCTTAATGTAAATAACCATTTTATGTAGAAGTTGTTCCATATATATAAACGTATCTATAGTTCATTGTATTTGTGTATGGATTACCTGTTCTGTAGGTACGTCTTACAGATCCTTTTGAATTAGTGGAGTTGCAGGTTTCTACAGACCAAAGACTGGAATCCACCAATTTTGCTATGGCCATGCTCTGGCCTTGTATGACCACATCACTGAAGATTTTATGATGAGATGCATGGAAAAGATTTTCAGCCTTCTGGCACCTACTCCAAGGCATTTTGCTTTGAACATGAGTAGTTGTCCTAAATTTAGAGGCTTGTTACTTGTGTTGTTCAGAGGAGTGACAGGGCAGCAGGGCAGCATGCTTGATGTGGCATTTGTGCAGAGCAGAAGAGCCAGGTCTTTTGAGACTTGACCCAATTGCCTTTTTGAGAACTTTGAGAGGAGGCAAGTTGAGATGGGAAGAGCGCCAGCCGTTCCCATGGGTTTCCTTCGCTCCCCTCGTCTTGTGAGGGGTGCTGTGAGTACTTTCAGACCTGTCTCTCTCCTGTGAAGGAAGATGCTGCCTTGAGAGTATTTTAATGTGCTATCCTTCAGTGGAACAGGACTCTGTGTGTTCTTGATAAGATGCCTGCAAGCTCATTTATCCTGCTGAAACCGTCCCTCTGGTTCCTTCAGCTTAGCATCTCCAGTGTCTTTGATACACGACTTCCCATGTGAGTCTGGGTGAGTCACTTCTCCTAAGGGCTGTCCTTACTCATCCCATCTTGCAGCTCAGTTGCAAAACCTCCAGAACAGGGACTTTCCTTGACTGAAGGTCAGAGCAGCCCCTAAAATGATGGACCCCAGGTAGGCGTTGGGGCCTTGTGGTGTGCTGCAGTACTGAAGCCCAGCTTCAAGATGAGCTTTAGCTTTCTGTCTCTTGATCCAGGACAGTTACCCAAGGCATGCAAAGTAAAAGGGTGTATCTGGTGTTTGTTCCAGACCAGCACAGGCCTGTTCCCCAAGTCTTTCTGTCTTGGCAGATGACTTGGCATCTCAGTGTTAAAGGGATTGTGCTGATGCAAGAAGAGGCCTCCTTGGGACTCCTTTTGTTAAGCAGTGGGGCAAATGGCTTCTGCTCTAATCTAAGTAAATAGCTGTTTTTTTTGCCTGGAGAAGCTCTCCAGGCCAGGAAGGCTCTTGCTGCTCACAGTGCCTTTTGGAAGCCTTGCTCCAAGCCTTTGCTCTCACAAAGGTAACAGCAGCTGCTTGTTGTCTTCTTGTTTTTACTTACTGCAAAAGATTTCTCAGCAAAGCAGGCAGGGTTGCATGATGCTGTACTGCGAGTGCGGGACCGGCCTATGTTTCCAACAGGATGGAGAGCCCAAAGGGGAGGGAGTAGGAAAAGTGGGTGTGTTCCTCCTACTCTTACTGCCTGGAGGCAGGAAGTTCCCCACCTGCTTCCCTGCTGTTTTGTCCCTTTGCTTTCCAGTGATACCTGCTGCTCCACTCACTTCGATCTTTGCTTTGGAGTCAGCAGCTATGCTGGCTTTTCCCAGTGTGGCTGAGACCAGGCAGGCAGAGGAGCAGTTGCCAGGAGCAGTCAAGGCTCTGCCTGATGGCTTTGGTAACTTCTTTGCTTTGCAAGGAGGTGACCCTGGTGACTGAGGGCAGCAGGCAAATCTTGACTACCGTTGTGTGACTCTCCTGTGGTCTCAAGTAAATCCTGGTGGAGAGGATAGTTAAAACAGTGTGTATGCAATATCAGAATGTAGGATATTGCTGTAGTTCCAGGGGTTTGCGGGATTGTCCCCTGTGACACTTCCAACATGGTCCTGCTGTAAATCCTCTTCTGTTGCAATATTATGGGTGACTGCACTGGGTTGGATGTGGTGTGTCTGCTAAGATGTTCGACTGTTTTTGTTCGAGGCTTTTTTTTCCTAGGCTGGAATGTTGTCATAGACACAGGGTGTTCCTCAGGCTGCCTCAGGCTGTGGTTCAAGATCCTTCTGTAGGTGAAGAGCAAGTCAGTGATGGAGCTGGAATGCAAGCTCAGGAGTCCTCATTGCAAATTGAGAGTTTTGTTCCTCTTTTTCCCCTCTGTTGAGCATTGCCACCAGCTGCAGTTGCAAAGCCAAACACCTCTACAACATGCCCTCAGCCAGGGAACTCGCCTGATCCTTTTTGGCACGCTGGAGATGTTTCAAGGCATTCTGTCATCATGTGCTCTCTTGGCATGAAGTTAAGGCTCCCCAGTGCACAGGGAGAGTGGAGGCTGGGTATGGGGGCAAAGTTTGCCTGCAGTTTTGCAAGGGTGCCAGCCTGACTGTTCTCACGGTGATAGGAGGGCATGGAGGGGGGGCACCCATCCCGGCCAGCCTGAGGGAAGCTGCATGAGACAGAGGTCAGTTGTGGAGGATGGGAAGGGACTGCGGGAGCTGAGAGCCCTTGCAGGGGCTGTTAGGGAGTAGTGCCCTGTGTGCTGAGGCTCTGCATCCCGTGCCTTGCCAGCTGAGTGGGTGCTGTGGCATTGAGACTGTACCCAGAGGCTGTGAGCAGCCAATGGTGCAGGCGGCTGGCATGGCACCTCCCTGCTCGTACTTTGCCCTTTTATCACCTGAGGCAAGGGGGAAGACTGCCTTTGGCTTGGTGCTTTCACAGCCCAGTGTGGTATGGGTGCAGCTGGCTGCTGACTACGAGGCAGGTGAGTTTGTGTGTGCAACCCTGGGGCTTCTGTCTGGTGGCAGAACGGTGTGTAGGGGCTGTGCTGTCCCTTGTGCAGCTGGAGAAGTGACACTTCGTGACTGTGGGGAGCATTCACCAGCATGTTGGAGAGCTGCTTTGTTTGCTTGAGGACTAATTCCTTGCCAGGTCCTGCAGGAAATTCATGGCAGTCCCTGCTTTCAAGGGCCTAAAGGCAAGCAGGCAGCAGATTAAACTGTCACCAATTTTCTCCATCCTCTCTGTCCCAAAATCTCTTGAACAGGCAAGAGCCAAGTTGACAGCTTCTCCCCAGTTGACATTACCTGGTGCCATCTCCCTTGTGCACTTTGTGCCTGCATCTAGAAAGCAGCTTCTCTCAGGAAACACTTGAAGTTTATTTTGCACTCCTTAAACCTTATTGTGATGATAGCTTTGCTCCAGTCATTAACAAAATTTGGCAGTGTCCACACCTTCAGATGCATTTGTGCTGTGAAGGAAAGTGTGCTGATCCCAGAGGGTTTCTCGTCTCTCAGCAGGTACTCGTCACTGATTGCTTCCCCCTGCCATCCCTGACTGTGAATGGTTGTGTGACTATGTCCTCTTGACACAGTGGATGCTGGCACAGCTTTGCTTCCTCTGCTCACCTTCTGAGCCCTGCTTCTTGACATCATCTTCTCTCACTAGGGCTTTGAGTTTGTCTGCTCTCAAGACAAATAGAAATTTGTGGGAGTCATGACTTCCTCTCCTGCTGTTTATTCTTAAGTCAAGGTTGTAGTTTGGAAGTTGGCTTTTAGCAACAGCTCCAGCACATGCTGGAGCTCCAGTTCTGTCTCATTCCTGTCTGACTGCCCAGCACATATTTGTGCTGGCATGAAATGAGGGATGGGAACACGTTTGGTTATAGGGAAAGACAGATTGCTTTCTTCGGCCGCAGCACCAGCTGACATTTGCTAAAGGTTTTCTTTACACATAGGCAGCCTGTGTGTGCTCAGATAAATCAGCATGTGCAGCAGTCTGAGCCTGAGAGGATGTGCTCAGCTGCCCCTGGAGCTGCTGGGGAGGGGATCTGGAAATGGGAGTGCTGGCAGAGGGCAGAAGTGGAGTGCTGGCATCTGGGAGGGGTGGGGGTGATACCTGCAGGAGTGGGGGAGCTGGTGGACTGGGAGCCCACAGCTGGATTGGAGTATGCCAGCTATGGCTCTGGCAGCCTGGCAGGGGAAGAGTGGAGGAAGGAGGGTGCTGTACTCAGCTCAGACTGGGGGTAGAACAGTGGCATCTGGGGATAGAGGTGGCAACCCACATCTATAGGGCAGTGTGGTGGCACTAAATGCAATGAGCAAGGTCAGAGAGGTGTAAGTTTAACCTGTTTCTTCTCCTGTGATGGCTTGTGGAGATGTTGGGTGCCTGTGTCTCCAATCCAAGCTTGCTGGTGTGATGCATTCATGAGACGTGATGAGGTCTGTGTGCTCCCCTCCATGCCTCACACTGGGTTGTGATTCTCTAGTAAACATTTCCTTCAGGTGATAAGGCAAAAACTGAAGGTTGAAAGTTCAGCCCCATGGGATCAGGAGAGCAGATACAAAGGTTGGCCTTCCTGGAGAAAGCCTCGCTGCCTGATTTGTGTGGGAGATGTGTGGCAAGGCTGGGGAAAAAAATAGCACTACTTCACTGATGGCTTAGGCTGTGAGGACCAGATTCCTCTCGAGCTGTCCAGGATTGCATTGTGGTGTGTGGCTGTTCTGTCGCTATCTGGAGCTGACTTCTGAGAGGTGAGAAACGGGAAAGGAAGGATTGAGGAGGCTCCTGGGCTTTTTATGTGTCAGCATGAGCTTCGGGCCATTCGCACTGCAGTGGTATGCGTGTGGCTCTGAAACAAATTTGCCTGATCATTTTAATAAATGTAAAAGGGATGTCCTGGTGTGCAAGTAATGGGGCATTAATCCATGCCTAGCTGTGTTAACAGCACTCTAGGAAGGAAATACTCCCATGCTGTTCTCACTCTCTTAATTACGGGATGTTCAATTTAGGATCCCCTTCCATGAAGGCTGCTCAGCCTCTTTGGCTTTCAGGTGATTCTCTGTTTCACCTACTACCAGTTTCCTCTCAGTTCCTCAGCTTCTTTTACCATGCAGGTTCCCAGTTCCAGCAGTGCCTTTGTCCTGAAGTTTAACCATACAAAGACTTTCTGAGGCATCAGCACCTTTTTGGTGCTGTTGGCTTGTCTGCTGCCCCAGTACAGGCCCTGATGGGAGATTTCCTAGGAAGATGCAAACCCTGCTCCCTGACACTTCTCCCACAGGAAGCCTTGGAGCTACACCCTGCTTGGCTGCAGATGCTTGCTTGCTTTTATGTGTGATTTTTGGCTCCTGAGAGCACTGTGTTCCTGGGAAGATATACTTAGGTCTTTATTTAATCTCTTTATTTTCTAGGTTAAATGTATAAGGTTGTTCTGGATTTGTTTTTTAAGTGTTCTACAAAATTCCCAGCCCATTTTTCCCCCCTCTTAGACTGCAGAATGGTAGCAGTTATTTTCCTGCCCTGGGAGCAACTGAGGTCTGACTCAGCTCAGAAACTCCCTGGCCAGACCACTGGAGGCTTCATCGTTCACCGTCTTTCAAGGGACTCAGGGAGTTCTGTAGATTACAACAAAGTGGTCAGAGCTTGGGGTGACTTAGGGTTTGTTTTGCAAATGATCATTCGTTGGAGCTCTGTTTAAACAAACAGAGCTCAAATAAACTTTCCACTTCATTGCATTAAAATCCCTTAATTCATTAAAATCCCCTGGCCACAGACATTCAGGCCTCTTCTGTGCCAGGTGCTGTTTAAACAGTTATCAAGTGCTGGTGTCTGCTGTAAAATGATCACATTGTTCGCTTCCCGTCACCCGTCCGCAAGTTGAGTGGCTTTTGTTAGGGGAGATGATACTAGTCCTGGTATTTGCTGGCTGTAAAGCCAGCACCAAGGAAACCTGTAACTTTGCCCAGTTTAAAACCCAGGAAGGTTGTTTTTACCTTGTCTTGCTGTGCAGCTGCAGCAGGAGTATCTGTTCCCTGGTGGAAAGCAGCAGCAGTTTTCCAGCTGGATCAGACAGCTGCAGGAGGACTCTGTAATTACCGGGCAGGTGGTGAGCTGAAGCCAAAAGTCAAAAGGAAAAAAGGCCAGGGAGAACTAAACTCAACTGTCCCAAGTCCGTCTTGGTGCAGAGGGACTCCATTGCCCTACTTGTGTCAGCAGGTAAGAAACAGCCCTGTATTTGTGCATCTGTCTCAGTCTCTCTTGACTGTCTCTCAGACTCTTTTGACTGCCTGACTGTGGTGAATATTGGCAGCCTTGCTATCTTTTCTTGCTTTTGCCCTTTTTGGTGGATGCCTGTCCTCCTGAATGCTCCTCTGCATGGAAGGGTGCAGCAGAGGCAACAAGGGGGGCATTTTGCCAGAGCTTGGAGTAGGCTATCAGGACCACTTGGTGCATGTATTTTGTCAGGCCTGTCTCAATAAACACAAGTTTATTGAGGGTGTAGACATTGTCAAGTGAGTTCTCATTATTCACAGCTTGTTTATGACAGTTACAGGCTTTCAGCTGCTGGTCTTCCTGTATTTTTATATTTTTGTCTTATTCTGGTTAATTTGATAAAAAATTAGATTAACCTAAACCAAGCTGCTCTTGTGGATATGCATATGAAAGCACATGTAATGAAGGGTGTAAGTGATTTTCACTTGGAAAGTGCAGACTTAGCTGACCTGGAGCTTTTTCCAGTCTGCAGCTGCAGATCAGTTGAGATCAGGTAAACTGTCTGAAGAGAGGTCACAGAAGGTATAACAGCATTGTGCAGTGAGTGAGGTTGGCATGCTCTGTTTTGAGGAGAAGTGCCTTTCCTTAGGGAGCTCCGTGTGCTGTTCTCTCACAGCTTCAGTCAAGTGTGGGGCTGCAGAAAAGGCAGTTTCAGTCTCATGTTGTCCAAGAGTGGGACTGTACAAATGGTTTCATGCTGTCCTATCCTTGGCACTTGATCTAACAGGAAGGGGACCTAAATTCCTTCTCATACCTGTTTTTGCACCATCACTAGCTGTTCACACTTTCAGGGACTTTTTATTCTCAGGAATGCACTGAGAGCCAGAGGTATCTCCAGAGCAGAAGTGTCAGCCCGTAAGCCACTCTGTTGGATGTGAGATTCTTTGTGGCTTAGGAAATCTGCAGTAGAAGAGCAAATTTCATTCTAGAGGCAAAGGGCAAAGGTACCTCCTTTGCTTCTGGCTCAACATCCAGGTGGCAGGTGAAAGGGAAGAGAGAGGAAGTTGGCTGAATACTGCTGAGACACCTGCAGAAAGCACAGGGCATCTGATTCCCAGGCTGGAGATGAGGAGATGAAGGCATCTTCAGAAAGCTGAAAGCTGTGGCCACTTCTAAAATTTTCTCTGGTGTCCAGATTTCTTTGTGTGGTGACTTTCAACAGCTCTCATTAAACAGTAACAATTAAGAGTCTTAGAGAGAACTGGTTCCTGCAGTCTGGCACTGAGCTGAAAGGAGTGGTCCAAAGGGCAAAGTGGCATCAGTAGCTTGGGGAGGGAGAGGCATTGCTTAAAAGACAATTTTGGCACAAGGCTGAACACGGGCTGTTCGTTGAAGCTCAGAAAAAGGGGAAGGATAGAAACCTCTGGAAGAGCAGTTTTTTGAAGGCTGTCCTTTGGACACAGCATGTATGTGTTGAAGGGAAGTGCTGAAAGAGTCTTGTGATGACTCTTGACTATCTTGGGCTGGCTGAGTGGACACGCAGAGGGTTGGGGATGTACATGGTATGGTGTGAAATGCTCTCTGAAGTTCAAGAGAAGTGGCAGACACGGCTGTCCTGGCTGCTGGGCAGAGCTTGTGCCCTGCCTGGCTGCTCTCCTTCCTCACATGCTGCTAGAACCTGATGACCCTGGCAACTCGTCCCTCCATATGTCCTTGTATATTTATATTTACACACATACATTTATAAGGCTCCCTCTGGAGCTCAGTCTCCTCTTTGAGGAGATCAGGTGCTCCCTTAAGTCACTTGTGCCTCGGCTGTCCTAACCCTACAGCCTACCTTCCAATTAGCCCCTGAGCTTTAAGAAGAGTGTGTCTCAACTTTGTGTTCTTGGTGTCTTTCTGTCCCTTCCCAGGAAGAAACTGAAGTGAGAAATAAGTGACTGAAAAAGAACAATTCGAAGGAACAGATTCATTTCTTAACAAGATCAAGTTTGAATTAAATGGCTGATAAACAGATCAGGTAACTTTTAATTTTTTTTTTTAATTATGCTTTAGGTTTTTATTTAAAATCTTTCAAACTTATTTACATTTGGGATCCAGGAGGTTGGAGGAAATCACTTGACCCATCTCTTCTGGCCTTAAACAGTTCTGATTATTTCTCTTCTCCTTTCTTAATTTTGCTTTTTTTTGAACCTTCTCTTATTTTCTGTGTCTGCCATGTTGTCAAATCTCTGCTTTCTTCAGTTCTTTTTTCTCATTGCCTTTTTCTTTCTACCCTCTGCTTTCTACCCTGCATGAGTCTGCTTCTTTTTGTTTCTTCTTCCAAAGGTCACCCTGACCTGCTGACTTCAGCTGCTGGCATCAAGAGAGCAAAGCCAGGTCCTTGACCAGCCAAGGATGCAGTACTTGTAATGACAAAGTCCATGTAGCCTTGTGCTGCCTTGTGCCCTTACTCTTCAGACAGTCAAGGCTTGAGTGATAGCAGGAACACGAAGCACCACCGATGATTACTGACACTTATGTGAACAGTGGAAACTTAATAGCACTGGTTCTGGCAAAGGCTGGATTTGAGTCTTCTGTGGGAATGAACTGGGATGCATTTCCTAGAAAGACACAGTTGTACCCTTTGCTTCCTAAGAGCTCTGTGAGGTGGATCTGCACAGTCCTCCATGTGGTTTTAACTTTTTGCTGCTTGTGAAGTTGCCCCGGCTAAGTGACTCCTACATGCTGTGGGATTCCTATGTGGTTTTTCATGTTGCTTTTCTAACATTATCTTTTCCAGGGTACCGGTTCAGGACAGGTGGGGTGAGTGAGTGAATGAAATTTGGTGACAGAGAGACAGGACTTGGCAGTGCCTGAATGCTGGAGGCAACAGGTCTGCCCCTTCTTAGCATTTGCCATGATTAGGATATCTTCCTGTACGCCTGTTGTCTGCAAATGTAAACAGTCCTGAGCTGTGCTGATAAAAATACAGTATTGTGGAGTGTTTGTGTGCCTAGATTTGGCCATCATCCGCTACCAAATTTGGAGAGCACTTGGAACTCTCCCAACACACTCATGAAGGGCATGCTGAGATTCACCTCCATGGAGCCTGACAGGTCTGTATTGCTGATAACCTCAGCAAAAGTAAAAGGATCAGATGTCTGTGACTGTTTGAAGCTTGGTATTTTGAAGGAAGAGGAAACATGTCCTACAAGAGGAGATGTGTCCAAAAAGATGTGCTCTGGCTCCTCCAGTGTGCTCTTGGCAGTGTGAGCAGGGGCTTGCTGGCTACAGGGACTAGTTAAAAGGGCTGAGTAGGAGTACTAGAAGAGGAGAACTGGGATACCTTTGTATCCCCTCTTGTATTAAACTAAGCAAATGGCTTCATTTGCATGCTGGCCTGCGTTGTTGCTGTTTCACTAAGCCCTGCACACGTAGGTAGTGAGAGGCAGTAGCTGTGCAGAAGCTAAATAGGACAGAGAGACCAGGCACAGTGGATTCTTATCCCTTGAGAGAGCAGAGAGTACTGATACGTGAAGTGGGATGACTCAGTCACAGGGGAAAAAGCTTTTGATTCAGGTAGAATGGTTTTTGTCTCATGTTCTTCTCAGTGCCTCAAATCCCTCACCTCTTCTGCTTTGGTCATCTCTCCAGTCGATGGGACCACGTGTCTACAGTGGTCACAGGCAGCCAAGCCAAGGAAATTTGTTTCTGTCACCCCTTAGTAGAACAAGATTGATAGCAAAAGACTAAAATCAACACCAGTGGTTTGCTGCAAGGTGACATCAAGGGCACTGCATTTTCTGCAGCAGTGCATGTAGAACTTAATTGGTGTCTTGCTGGATACTGCCCTGTAGTCCATCCATACTAGTTTTCCCCTGCAGTGTTCATGGGGAAATCTGGATGGGTAGATTCAGGTGGGATGGGAGTATTCAGCAAGAGTTTCTCTTCCACAGGAAGAGGCTGTCTGCAGCCTCAAATTTTTGGCTTGCCCAGGCACATCAGACCATTCCCCTTTACTGCTGGGGTCTGGGCTGAAATTGGGGAATCTCATGCACTTAACAGTAGCAGCAGTCAGGACCTTTGTGTCTGTGTCTCAGTCCAACCTGATATAAGCCCTGTGATGATTTCACTATTGGAACAGGTTGAGAAAGACAAGTGTTTGCCTGTCCCAGGTGTTTCAGGGACTCTTAGAGAAGCGATGACAGTGCTGAGGCTGGAAGGGGCGCTGGTTGTGCTGCAATCTGTGACCTGCCAACAGTGACTTCAGAGCTGAATTTGGGGAGGTTAAGGTGAATCTGTCTTCAGACACCTTCCTTCTCCATGGTGTCTCCATCTTGGCAGACTTTTATCTGGTCTCTAACCTCCTCCTTCAGTGTGACCAGGTTAAATAATGAGAGCATAATGATATGAAGCTTACTGTTCGAAATTTTCCCATGTCCTGAGAACAAGCTGAGTGTACGAGTTTGCAGGCAAATCTATTCCATTCTCAGACTGTGGCACAAAGATCCCTGAGGCAAGAGTCTGGAGCTTTTGAGGTCTGAAAGCCTGGCTCTGCACTGAGCTTGTGTACTGATTTAGGCCTGCCTTTCTGAAGTACTGTGCTGATTTAATCTCAGTCAGCACTGTCTAGTTTGGAGCTGTAGGCTGAGCTCAGATCTGTGTGCCTGTCCTTGGCACCTCTTCTTCCAGCTGTGCCAGTCCTGGGGCTGTGTGTTATATCAGGCAGATGTTGAGGAGGAAGGAGCTTTGGGTGCAGGACAGCAAAGGCTGAAAGGAGTGTCACTATGTCAGTCCCGAGATGTCAAGATCATACTTAGCATTTGTGGACAAAGTCTTTTATATTTTTTCCATCCCTCATTTGTCTGCTTCCCTCAGGAGCCCTTCAAGTTGAAACTTTGAATCTCCATATCCTGCCTTTCCCTCAGGCATGGCTGCTTATTGATCCTCTCTGCCATTTCTTCTTGATGCAGAGTGATCTGGAGTGCTCTTGGGGGGAAGATGTTTGCAGGGCTTCACCCCACCATGCCTCAGCCAGCCTCAGCACTGCTGGTTCCACATGCAGTCTGTCCCCCCATCCAGAGCAGCAAGTCACTGTCATGAAAGGCAGTGTGCCGGTTCCCTCGGTGGGAGGATAGGTCTTGCAGGCTCACCCAGCTGCAGTCTAGGACTGCTGTCAGCCACCAGTTTAATATCTGACACATCCTGTGTTCAGGGAGCCATATCCTGTGCTTTATTGGAGGGAGCTGACTCAAACAGGCTTTCTTTGTCTCTGTGCGCTGTGGTTTATTGAGCATGTAAGTGCAGGACGTTTTTCTTAATTGAATTTGCTGGGAACCGATGTTTAGCTGATGTGGCTTTCACTCAGTGCCACTTGCAAGAATTCTCTGTGGGAACACAAGGGAAAGTGGAAGAAGCCCCGTGCTGCGGAAGCACGTGCAGCGAGCCAGGTTTTGATTTCCCCCAGAGGTATGAGCTCATGTCTCCGCATCTGCGGCCGTGCGGGCTGCCGGCCCGGTGGTTTCGCCAGGCTGCTGCTTTGTGTGTGTTCCCCTGGCCCTGGGCGGTGGGTCTGGAAGCAGTTTCCCGTGGCTGCAGCCATCTGCTCTGTGGCTGCCAGCTGGGTGCTTCTGCTGGGCCCATTCCCACATGATGGTAGCAGCTGATGTGTCACGAACCTCTCATTAGCTGCAGATCTGATTGTGGTGCAGGAAAGCGTTTGTCAGTAAACCTGCTGGCTCGGATGCCATCGGGCCCTAACTGAAGTCTGTCCATGTGGTACATGGTCCAGCACTCAGTCTTTTCTCCTCTAGGCACAGCAGAAATCCCTGGGTCCTGGGCAACAGAATTTTTCCTGCTCCTAGTAATGTGTGGGTTAGGTGTTTGGCTCCACTCCACTTATCAGTGGTTTGTCCTGATGGTATGTGCTGCTTTCTCTGTCTCCCCATATACACAGCAGGAACCAAGCTTTGCTTTGTAGAAGAGCTACCTTTGTGTTGGGGGGCACAGCCTTGTCTCACAGCGATGCATTGACTCTGCTCATGCAAAAGAGCTCTTTCTTCTTTCCCTTCTCTTTTATTACCCAATGCTAAGACATCTGTTTCTCTCATCCCCTTACAGTTTACCTGCCAAGCTGATCAATGGAGGGATAGCTGGGCTGATCGGGGTCACCTGTGTATTTCCCATTGACCTGGCAAAAACTCGCCTGCAGAACCAGCAGAATGGCCAACGGATGTACACCAGCCTGTGAGTACTGCCCACATGGGCACCATCCCTCAGGGCTTTCCATAGGGAGTCCTTCCACTTTGATACCTCTTTCAGGTGAGCTCAGCATCTCTAGGAACTGGGCTATCCTCAGGAAAGCCCGGGACAGTCTGGAGCCAAGCTGTGCTAGAGCAGATAAAGCAAATAGAGCAGCTGTTGAGGCTGCTGAGCCAAGCAGAGGAGTTCTCTGCAGAGGCCACATCTGTTTGCATCCCTTGCTTGGGAGCAGTGCATTCACTGTTGCCAGGGCTCAGAACCAAAGCACAAGGAATCCTGATCACCTGATCCCAAACACAAGTCTCCTGAGCTAGTCAGGTGCCTGAGGGAATTTCAGCCTCTGCTCTGTTTCCATTTCTGATATTGGAGATCCTTCCTTTACTGTATAAGTTTTAAAAAGAGGAAGGAGTCACTCATTCCCAGTCTAGAGCATCGTATGTGGACCTTTTGAAGGATCACAGGTTGATATATGCTGTAGTTACACCAGCAGTCCTGTGTCCAGAAAAACCCCAGGTACTGCAGGTTGTAGGAAAAGAAGGCGTGAGTGTATCCAGCCCACCAAATTCACCTGGAGTTTGTGTTGGATGCTTAGGGCTGTGTATCTGCTTTGGGAATGTGTACCACCCTCAGCACAAGATGCTTTATCCTGGGAACCAGAGACAGGCCTTAGTTTTCCAAAAGAATTCATGGTGTTTAGGGGGAAAAGGGACTGGGACTGGTGAGGTATGTCCTGTCCTCCTACCACTTTGGTTAGAACTAGTGTAACCTGATTCCTGCTCCTCCACACCATCTTTCCCTCTTTCCTGCCCAGAAAAATTTGAGGCAGAGGGGGAATAGGAAGGAAATTCTCTCTGTGCTGATATCTTCAGTCTCTGTGCCTTCTTGCTCTACCTGATGACATGAGCTCAGGCTGTAGGCTCTGGTGCTTCCCTTGACGGTTCCCTTGCACTCTGCTCCTTGCACTGTCAGTGTGCCCTGGTTTGTTGGCAGGATGTGACCGCCCATTTTGCTTTGCCTCCCCTTTTGTTGTGTCCTGTTCCTGCAGTAGACTGCATCACCTCCCTGAGGATCACTTATCCTCCTGACCTGGCATGTGACAGCAACAGGAGTTTGGGCAGGTTGAAGAACTTGTAGGTACCCCTTGGAACTGCATGCCAGGATATCTCATGCCTGGAAGAGAGCTCTGTAGGAGAGAGGCTTTTGACCTCCAGCAGTCAAGTCCATAGCCAGGAATTTCTGTAAGATGAGGGGCTGTTAAGGAATACATAAGATTTTCATTGTGTACTTGAACTGGCTGCGTCTGAGAAAGGGAAGGGCTGAGCTTTCCTAAGAAAGCTTCCCCTGTTACGGGGGCTTATTTTTCTGGAAATGCTGTATGCCCATCAATACTGGATTTCCTGATTACACCAATTACCTGGTATCTGCTGAACACCCAGGAAGGCAGCAAGTTCCTTTAAAATGTTAGCTCTGTTACTTTAAGATAGTATGCCTTACTTCTTGAGCTTGGCTCAAGAGATCTTTCACTTGAAAAAGACAAAGACACTGGAGGACTTCTGAGGGCTGGAGAGAGCTTGACTTTTGGACTGTGCTGTCCCAGGTATGTTATGTATAATTTTAGTTGGCTGTTGGCTCCCTTTTTCCAGAGAGAGAAGAAAGCTGGATGTGGCCTTGGCTGCATCTCATTCTGCTGCAGCTTGAGGGGCTTTAAGTGACATGCAAGCTGTATCCCGATGCAGCAGGGCTGTATGAATATGGTGGGGAGCAGCTCTTCTCACTCCTTTCCCTGCTGCAGCTTGTTCAAAGCAGCATCACTGGCTCAGGGAAAATGTGTTGCCTCCAGCACTGCAGTGTGAGAACTTGATGAGAGGGGTAGGAGAAAGACGCACTGAGATTTTGGAGGCTTGCAGATGTGTTGGAGGGGCTGCTCGGAAGAAGGAAATGAGTATGTTGCAAGTTGCAGGGCTTGGGTGGAGTGTGTGAAAAATGAGATGCCAAAGTATTCAGGGAGTCCCGGCAGAGAGGGGAAACTCATTGCCATGACTGGCAGCAATGCAGGATGAGCTCTTCACAAATAACCCAGGCAGGGCCATAAAGCCCTCAAGGGAGCTGTTATTTCCTTCTCTTCCACCTCAGCACTACTCCAGAGCTGAGAATAAGTTTACTCCTTGTGTTGCCAAATGTCTTAAAAATGTATTCATGTTTTCATCAGCCACACTTCTCTTATTACTGCTTAAAAGAGCCTTTTGCTCCTTAAATTATGTACACATACATGCATGTGCACCTCTCCCTTCCCCTATGGCAACAGCAAGTACCTTTCTCTTCCCAAGGACCCTAAAGCCACTTTCAGCCAGCATCTAGGTATCATGTAGCTGTGGTCCAGAGAGGGGAGCTCTGCCTGGGAATCTGTGCAGCCTTCCTGAACCACGCCTTTGGATTTGCTAGGTGTGTGTGTCTGTGCCTTCAAAAGTCTTTGAGCTATTCCAGTGCTCTGCAGGGTTTTCCCATTGGTAGTAAATGTGTTTGCAATGAGGAAGGTGACAGTTTTCCCCTTAGAGCACGGTACCCTGCCGTGCTCTCCTCAGGGTAAGAGCCTGAGTGCTTGCTGCCTGCTGTGGGACTTGATGTGTTAAAAGTGCGTGCTTTAATCTGCGTGGGAGGCCACAGATGACTGAGTGTTCAGGTCATCTTGTGTTTGTGTGCCTTGTGTTAAATTTCATGGAGTAAGTCAAACAAGTCAGCTTGGGGGGAGTTTTGGCCCCCCTTATTTCCTCTCCAGAGCTGGATTTAAAAATGTGTACATGAGGATCTGCTTGTTAGAACATCTCATGTGCTAACATGTGCCACAGGGGCCCTGGATGAACAGCCCTTGCAGTGACACTTTCCCCTTTTGTGTTTCTGTAAAGCAGACAGTGTGTGCAGGGTGAGCCAGGGGTTTCAAAGCCCCTGTGAATTAGGGGTTGAGATTGGTCTCCGGCCTCAACAACAGCACATTCAGAGACTGACGCAGTTCCCATCTCAGCTGGGGGTTTTGCTGACAGAATGTAAATAGAAACCACTCCAAGAAATTTGCTTTGTTTTTTTTCTGTGCTCACCCACCTTTGAGGTCCTGTGGTTAATCTCCCTCTGTTCTGTTTGCAGGTCTGACTGCCTCATTAAAACAATTCGGTCGGAAGGCTACTTTGGCATGTACAGAGGTAAGTACAGCTGACTCAGGCACAGCACAGCTTTTGCGTTGGAAGCACTGGTGCATAAGTAGGAGGAAAAGCTCTGTTCTCTGGCACATAAAGCAGTAACCTGGCAGTATCCTAGGAGGTTGAACAGTGCAGGTGTTTCTGAAAATAAACTCCTCCATGCAGGTGTCTATTCAGATATCTACCACTGAAGATTTGTGTCCTCCTCATGAGTGTTTTGCTGTTAAACCTTACCCACTTAGTGAAGTTCATCTTTACCAGTAGTTTAAGTGAAGCTGCTGGACTTTGTTTCACGACTGTCTGTTATGTTTCTCACTTTGAGTGTGGTAACTTTTGACAGGGCCAGTAGCAAACCAACTCTTGAAGTTCTGTGGTTAATGATAGAATTTTTATCAAAGCCCTCCACCAGCATGGTCAGGCCTGCTGTCTCAAGCATGCCCAAGTGCCTTGTTCAAGCATTCAGACAAACTGCAGTTTAAAAAAAAAACATTAAAAATAACCTGCCCTCCAAAAAAACTCCCTTGGGATGTAAGAAAATCAGAGGTTGGCTCAGGGTGGAGCTTCAGCTGTTTGTTGTGTGCTGACCAGCTAGAAATCTCTTGGCTCCTTGGCTCAGGCTGTCTGTTATAGCAGTGAGTTCCTCAGCTGACATTGTACCTTTTTAACTTTTCTAGTTTAAACACAAAATCCCTGTAAGTTTTTTAAGATTTTGAGGAGAGGAGACCAGCAGGCCAAATCCTGACTTTACTTGTAGCAGAAGAAAATGTGGAATACCTTCTTGGCTTGCAGCACAGTCCAGCTGGCTTCATTGACACTGAGCTCTGGTTCATTTTGTGTCCTGATAGTCACTTGCCTGCATATGCAGTTTTATCTGGGGTGCTCAGATCGCATTCTTGGTGGCACTCAGTCACCGATAAAGCCTGATTAAAGTTACGCTACTAAGTTGACTCCTTGCTCTTTGTTTTTTCAAGCAGAAGTCCGGAGATGCTGGTGCCTTGCTCTTGACATGTGTAGTTTTCTCTTGCTGCTTCTTCCCTGCTCCTAAGGAAACACAGGCATTGTGGCTGGCCAGCCCGGGAACAGGCACTGGATATTCAGGCAGCGTCACTTGCCCAGCTTCCTGGTGGGCGTTTCAGGGGAGTGTGGTGGATGGCAGGGATGGATTGGCTGCTTTGCATCAGCTTTCCTGGGAGCAGGCAACAAGACAAATAACCTCAAGGAACCCTGGCAAGCTCCGTCTTCGATGCTAGCAGTGACGTGTTCCCCTTTGATTTTTTCCAGAAGTTGGCTGCTTCTCTGTTCCTAGCGAGGAGTTTGAGCTTGTGTTAACTTTGGCTGTAAATGTGCAATGGCAGGCTTTGTGCTTGGTGGGAGGCAGAAGGAAGAAGCTGTTTCGGGAAACTTACAGGGGAGACTGTAGGACCAAGAGTTTTTGTGAGAATCAGGAAGCTGTCTTTTGGGAAGACAGCTTAGTCCTTTAAGGCATAGAGTGGTAGAGAGGATGTGGATCTCCAGGCCACTTGTCGTCCCCCAGCAGAAGAATGCAGAGGGTTTTGCATACCTCTTTCTTTTCCCAGTGTTTCCCAAGTCTGGTCAGCTTGGTCCATGTCCCTAACTCTGTTCAGGGTGCTGATAGTTGCTTGAAATGACTTCTGACTATAAATAGGGAGTTGGATTGGAGAGGCCTTTCTTGAATAGCTCTAGCTCCTTCCAGAAAATTATAGAGATTTCAGCATGGCCAGGGTGCAAATGTGAGTATTCCCAAAAGCAACAATACTGGTCTCTGTGCCTCAGTTCTGTGAGCTGACATGAGTAGCCTTTCCCTCCCTCTCAAGGAGAGGGTTGGTGGGTAAAATACATCCAAGGACCATGAAGATTGTGTGAGTACTTTTCTGTAAAGAAGGTAAAGAGATGTCTGAGCCTTGCAGACAGAGAAAGATGGAAATCAGGTGGTGGGATTTGTTCCTGCTCCCTCCAGCTGTCCTAGTTCCCCAGCAGAATTTGCTGCATGACTCACAAGCTCTTATTTGCAGTCTTTAAGCTGAAATTGGGAGGATTATATGTTAATGTGCTAAAGTAGCAGCTGCTGCTCCCCATGGAGGAGTCACAAGCATGTCAGTTGTCCCTGCAGATCCTTTGGCCTCTGTCAGAGGACAGAAAAGGGTCTGTTTGGGCACAGCCATTCCTGCTGTGTGACTTCAGGGCTCCTTCATGTGTGAGTCAAATCTCAGTGCACACAGGAGAGTGGCTTGTGCTTGTGGGATGCTTTTCTGCAAATCACCTCTTAAGGTGTTTGTGTGGGCAAAAAGTCTTTGCTTTGTATGAGTATCCCATAGCAAATTGTGTGATGTATAAGGCAATCCCAACATTTCTCTGAAGTTCTTTCCCAAAAAAAGTGACAGAACGCACCAAAAGTTACAGGGATTCTTGGATTTGTTTGGGGCAGGAAGAAGAGGAGTTCATTCCCTCATGTTTTGTCCCGTAACAGCTGTATAGCAGCAATGCCTCGAAGCTGGATGGTGCTGTCTGGCCCTGTCTGTGCTCAAGGAATTGATGGTGTGCAGCCTTAAAACATGACACCAAGTGAATGAATCCATAGTGCCTGGGGGCTCCTGGTCCCCATGGACATCAGAGATGCTCTTTCAACTTCCTACTGCAGTCCAGCCAGAAGCTACCTAAAGATGCCAGAACATGTTCTGAGCAATCCCAGTGCTGTTTGCAGACCAAGTGTTTAGCCAAGCTGGCAGGAACCAAAGGCTCAGATCAGGCTGAGGAGGTGCCCTTTGCTGTTGGTGATGTTTGGAGGGTAGCTGCACTTCAGCTGCAGTAGTGTGGCAGCCTTCCTTGGCTTCTGCTAATATCTCCCAGTGCTGCACTGGGGATGACTCAATCCTCTGTTATGTAGGTTGCTGGTGATGTATAAGGGCTTCTGTGAGAAATGTGTTTTAATAAAAAACCAAGGCTTGGTGAGAAGAGGGCGCCTACAAGTTTAGTTGGCAAACAACTGGTTTTGCCCCTGGTTGATTTTGTTTGTAGAGTGCTTCCTTACTTCTTTTCAAAAAGCTTTGTTTTTTTTAATGATAGTTATTTATGTTTCCATTCTGTTTGTCCATCTTTGCTTGTGGTACATGTAGCATTGCCTTTAGGCCAAGGTTGACTTTAGATAGGGAAGTAGTCATTGGTGTGGGCAGAATTGAGAAGATTGTACAAAAAGAAGAAGATGCTGTGGAAAGCATACAGCCAGCAGCTGGAGTATCTAATTTCTCTTCCTCCAGCAAATTGAAGCTGTTATGGATTATTCAGGACAGGGATTATCCATTCCCTGCTAAGCAGCTTTACTGAAAATATCAGCGATGTAGGAGAAAACCCAGGTTCATTAACTTCTTTTCCTGTATATTGCGTGTTTTTACCCTCTGCTTTATTTTCAATTGAAGAGAATCTTCTATGAAAGCCTCTTGGTTCCTGAAGGTCAGCATGTGGAGTGAACTTCTTGTGCACCTTTCTTGCTTGGTGGTTTGGAGTTTGTTTGCTGTCTTTCAGTGAACCCTTTGCACTGGTGTTAAGAGTAGCAGGTTTATGCTTTTTTCTTTCTCTTGTTTTTCCAAGGAAAGGGTTATTCATGCTGCGTTTTGGTGTACAAGTGTTATACTTCATAGCCATTGGGAGTGTCATTGAAAGTTGTCTTCAGCTTGGCATTTGAGGAAATACTTTATGGGTGGCCACTTCAACTTAAGAATTAGGCTTTGTGGATTTGCTTTGTAGATCCTGATAAGATTGGCATGAAGAGATGGATGTGGAACGTGAAGGTCATTTCTGTGTGGTTTCTCTTCATGTGCAAGAGCCATGGCAGGGGGACATGATGTATAGGAAGAACATCAAACCGAAGCAGCGCAATCATTGGTGCCCTTAAAAGTTTGCAAAGAATCAGAAGTGTGAGAGGTCTGCCCTGCTCCCTGCTAGTTGATTTGTCTACTGTAAAAGATGATGGCATTTGTTGGGTGTCATCACCAGTGTGGAATTAATGCACTGGCTTGGCTTGCTATGAGGCAGCATTACTCTGTGTTTTTTGCAAAATCTGAACATGGGAGTTGAAAGGGTGGAAGATATGTTGGGGTGCCCGGCCCTGTGCACAAAAGGCTGTCTTTTCTTGCTGCAATTTCCTGAATGGTGGAGCCGTGCCTTCCAAGCAGATGTTGTGGAGTCAAGGATTCCTGTGTCCCGCTCCCCACTGTAGTGGTCGCAGAAGTCCCATTGTGACTTTGCTTCCTAATCTGAGGAGAGTCCATCCCAAGAAACAGAGGATTGAACTCACTTTCTGTGGGTGTGTTTGGCCCTTATAGCTCCTGTCAGCTTGGGTTCAAAGGTCCTGAAAATTAGCACTACCAGGTCTTTGGAGCCTAGTTGGGGGTGCAGGCTTCTCTGGCTGCTTCTCTTTGGAATATGAATCTTTGGGATAAATTGTTTAAATCTCAGAGGCAAGCATGAATGCCTGTATTTGTGTTTGTCCTTACCAAAGGTGTTTTAGGCCATTAACAAGTCTCAAGTGTAGCTCCTTTGGAGGGCTTGGAGCTCAGTACATTTCAGTGCAGGTAGGGAGAGCTTAAGGCTATCCACTGATGGACTTTTTGAGCCGTAGGATTTAAATGGAGGAGAATGTTCTGGAGTGTTAAATCTGATGGTGCAAACTCCACGCTGCTGGGAAGGGACTGGCCCTTCCCTCACCCCATTTACCCCAGGGCAGATTGAAAGCTGTTCCCAGCCACTGTGTTGCACTAATGTTGCACTAATACTGGTGTTCGGGGCCCACAGCAGCCAGCCAGGCCATGCAGGCCTTTCATTGTGACAGGCACAATGCAGGGATTTGCTGTTTGTAGCTCCTGACAAAAGGGCACTCCAGCGGGTGGGGGATGCAGGGAGCCAAGGCTTTTTTACACCCCAGGTCCCCCAGTAAGCCTTGCCATGGAGCGCGGAAGGAATTTCTGTGTGCTGCAGCTTGTGGTGGGCAAAAAGCCACTTCAGCGGTGGCTGTTCTGAGGGTGTCCTAAACCACTACAGGGTGACACCCAGTGGTGATACACAGGGGAAGCCACTTTGCACTAAGGGCTGGTCTAGAGCTGGTTCTGGGCAGATGAGCACGGTGACTTCAGCCAGCCTCCAGATCTTTCAATGACTCTGCCTTTTCTGAGCAGCTTGGTAATCGAGCTGCTCTGGTGTTTTTTGGGGAGGAAGCAGGGAAGGGATCCAGTGAGAAGGCAGGGCAGGGGGTCTTTTGTTTCTCAGTATCACAAAATATTTGCAAAGGAGTTAAAACTGGTTGTTAAACCATCTTGTACTCCTTTTCTGAAGGTTTGATCTTGCATCTTTCTGAATTCATAGGAATGCATCCTTGGATGAGAGATGAGGATGCGTGTATACATGGTGGGAGGTAGTAGTAAAGCTGAAGAAATTACAAAATACATATGGCAAATGGAGCAGAAACACATCTGGGGATGTTTTCACAAATCCAAGGTTTTGGGAGACAGAAATACTGTTTTCAGTGGTGTTTTGTATTTCTAAATCCTTTTGGTGCACTGGGAGCTTTACTTCATTTGTGCTTGGTTTTGTGCTGAAGTTACAACACATTCCTGAAAGACTCAGTTAACAATCCTTTTATTCTCATTATCCAATGTCCTTTCTCTCTTCCTTGTCCAGGGGCTGCAGTGAACTTGACTCTGGTGACACCAGAAAAGGCTATCAAACTGGCAGCCAATGACTTCTTCCGGCATCACCTCTCCAAAGACGGGTGAGTAGGGAATTGACCTTTTGCAGTCAACTTAAAAGACACCGACACTTGGAACATGTCTGGTGAGACATCAGGAAAAGGTGGGCTGGGATAGTGCAATGACTGAAATATGAGTTGACCTTGAACAGCTCAGCTGGTGATTACGTTCAGGCTAAGGATGCAATGTCTAAAATGGGAAGCGTGAAGCATTCCACTGGATGACTGCTCTTTATTCAAGCTTCTAAAAATAGTCCCAGATTTAAGCCAAGGTTAGCAGATCCAGAATGTGTAGTCTAAGTATTTGAGAGGAACCCAGTGTCATTGATCATTGCTCAAACAGCTGCTGGGAGGACTCTTGTCTTCAGCATCTTATTGCATCCGCTTGTGCTCGTCTGGCTCAAAGAGGTATCAAGTCAAGTTCTGTAGACCTCAAACTTAGCACCCCTCTTTTTATTTTGTACCTTGAGAATAGTTTTAGAGAGGTAGTAAATCTGAATTGACTAAGGGCACTGGCAGCAGCTGACCTTCAAATAAATGCTGAAGGAATAAAATTACCTGTTCAGCTTGCAAGTTTGGTTCATGTGAATTAAATGTGTGTAAAAGGCATAAGCTGGAGCAGTTGAGAGGAGCTGGATCCTGAATACTTAATGCTGCTTTCACCAAGATGTTTTCCAAATTGCATGGGAAATAGTTGTGTCTCCTATCAGAGAGAGGCCTTTCCCCAGAGGCAGACAAGGGCATTGTCTCCAGTCCTCAGTGACAGTAGCTAGAATGACAGCCTGCTTGGGATATGATCCCAATAATTCCCATCAACAGTTATGAGGTGGAGCCTCAGTGAAAATGCAAAGCTCCAGCACAATTACTGGGCTTAACTTCCCAAAGCATATCACGTCAGTCTTGGCTGCTGCAGATCAGTGTCTCAGCAACTTCAGTGGAGATTGTGGACTGACACAGATCGAGAATCCATTTTTCCCCTGTACCTTGTCTTTTTTTTCTCTTTTGTTCTCGAGTCCTTTAAAGTAGCAGCTAACATATGTCTGCGTGACTCATCGGCTCACAGCTCTTCGTGATTTTCTGACTCAAGTCTTCAAATAGTCTCTCTTCTGTGCTCTGCTCAGACAGTGGGAGGTAATGATGTCCTGTACCAAGCGGGGAGTCTCATCCCTGCAGCAGACAGCCCAGGACACCTTGGTGTTCTGCAGTAAACACCAGCACAGCTCTTTGCCACCACCTACAAAGTGGGGGCTTAGTAGTTTGTACAGGCCCAACAGGGTGCCAAGCTGCCACACCTTGCACTGCCACTAAGGGAATGGTTCCATGGAAGAAATCAGACTAGCATTGCAACATATTTGGCATTCTGGGAGAGCAGTCACTGCTGTGATGTTTAAGCCATTAAAAAGGGACATGTGTCTGTCAGTCAATGTCCTGCACCATGAAAAGTAAAGGCTTCCTCAGAGGACAAGTGTGTGTGTCTGCCTCCGTGAGGAGTCCAGCTTTGAACAGATCTTTGGGTAAGTGGGATGCAGCTGTTTCCATGAGCAGCTGAGGTTTTCTCTCAGACCTCTTCCAGTTTGACTTTTGGGTCACTGGCTGGTGCACACATGACAGAGATGATGTGCTGCACTTAATTCAGAATAAAAGAGCTAGAGAATTTTTCCAAAAGCAAGGCACCCTGTTCCCCTAAATCTTACATACTGATGGGTCTGGCACTACAGTGATGTAGAGCAGGAGCATGATACCACCCAGCTAGTGGGAGGTTTTTGTGTCTCAACACAGAGAAATTTTAGTTCCTCTAGAGAAAAGAGAGGTTGGGTCACAGGTGACAAGAACTAGGCAGCATGTGGAGTCAGTCACTCATTTATCCGCTGTGGGTGGCTTGAATGAGTGAAATCTGGTCAGCTCTGCTCTTGAGGGTAGCCAGTGTGAGCTGGACAGAGAGGCAGAGGCAGAGCCTTGTTACTACTGTGATAGATGATTTAAGGTGTTTCTACCTAGAAATGTCACCCCAAAATATGATGGAAGAAAAATGCCTTCCAGGTTTGCTGTGGCTGGTATAGGCTTTGAATGTGGGATCTGGCAGTTTTGTCCCTTGACATGTTTCTGTCCCATTCTCCCCAGTTGCCTTAGTAAGATGGGGCAGGATTAACCGTGCTGGAATTTAAAGGTCTCTCCTACCCAGGACCCAACAGGGTGCATACCTGCTAGCACATCACAAGGCTGGGCCACCTATTTCACCAGCCAAAGCCTAGTTATAAACAACAAAATAGCTTGGGGTTAGAAAGGTTAAGCCTGGAGCTGCCTGGCACATGAATGTGGTTTCATTTCTTGGTATGTAATTGCATCAGTCAAGCTGTTACACTGGGCAAAACACAGTGGTGGGGCTAGGATCAGTGTAAGGCTGGATCAGTAAGATCGTGATTGAGCTCCACCAAAGTCCTTTTTGCACAAGCCAGTCTGTCTGCTGTGTGCATTCATAGATGCCGTGCCCTTAGGTCAAGTATCTAAAAGGATGTTCTGACTCAGAGTTGCAGAAGTCTTCCAAACCTGTTTATATTGAATGCCTTTGTGCTAAGCATCTAGCACTTGTCTTGCTTGAAATATGTTGCATGGCATGATAAAATGTGCATTTTCTACCAGTATTTGCTGATGAAAATATGTGGTATTAAAATAGACCTCAGTGTGCAAGAGGAGGAGGCATGTGTGGACCAGAAAGAGTGTGGCAAATCCAGCATGACTCAAAGTAGCCTCAAGTTAAACAACAGCTTTTGGTTTAGATTAATGTATTTATTTTTATCCTTTGAAAAACTTAGTGTTGAAATTGCTTTTAAACTGCTAGGATAAAAAAGTGGCATAAAGCCTATTTTTGAAAGGCCAGACTGGAAACAGCACCTGTGGTGTAGAAAGCTCCTGACTGCAGATTGCTGGAAGAGTATTTTAGGGATGTTATCACTACAGGTTTGTGCTAGACTCCCTTTTCCCTGGCTCTGCTCTTGGACACTGCTTGAGGTAGAGCATTGGGGCAGCAGGTCCTCACAAGGGATCTCCTGCCCTTGTTGGTGCACCTCTCTCCGAGTGTGCAGGTGTGTGTTCCTGCAGCTCTCTCCACCCTGAGACTAACTCAGGGAAGCACTCCTGCCTGTTACCGTGCTTTGTCCCTCCCTTGTGCAGAGAGCGTGTGTGCTTACAGGCTGGGGGACATAATTTCTGCTTACCAGTTTCTATTTCTTTGCCAGTTTCTATTTTCATGTGAAGGCCATTATGACAGCCTACAGCTACAGCATTCTGTTTTCTCAAGAAAGAAAACTGAGTTGGTCCTCCCAACCTGTCCTGGTCATTTAGGAACGAGGGAGGCCTGAGCGAGCTGTGTGAGTGCTGAAAACATGCTTGCTATGCCATGGAGGAGAGGAGGGAGACCAAGATACTGAAGGGCACCCCATGGCCATGATTGAAAAAGGTGATAAGCGTCAAGTGATTTCCTGTGATGATTTTGACCTAAGAGCCTCAGCAGTTGCCAGGGGAAGAAGGTGACCCACAGAAGAGTCTCCAGGCAGGCCTTTGTTCCTGTGTCATTCTGTGGGGAAGAGTTTTCAGGCTGGGGGAAGGCAGAATGTGGAGAGAGGGGAAAGTTTCAGTCTTCAGGCTGCTGGAAACAGATGGGATTTTTTTAACTCTGGCTTTTTGAAGATGCGTGTGTTGAGAGATTCAGTCTCATGGCTGCTGTTAAAGTAGGAGTGGCTTCATTGTCCAGAATGGAGGGTGTGAGGAGTCACCAGGGCTAAGTGAAGCACTTGAGTTTGAAGCTGAGAAGGCAATTTAGACTGATAGTACACCAGCATTTAAAGTACATTATTGATTATTGGTTGCTCACTGTGTGAGGCCTCTTTGATTGATTTAAGTATTGCCTGCTTTTTATATGCTCTTCGAATCTGGGTATTAAACACCTAATAAAATCCGTTCCTTTAAAGTGTCCTACAAGATTTTGTGTTTCTCTCCAAAGTGTGGAGTGCCAGATAGCTGTTTCGTTGGGCATGTGTTTGCCAGGTTTTGTTAATTTTTCAGGTTCTTAGTTAAATATTCTGCCTAGGCTGCAGTCAAAAGTGTCTCATGCCTTCTTACATAAGCAATTTGTTGCTCATAAAAACTTTCCAGCGTCCCTGGATGAGTTTCCTGCTGCTCTTCTCCAAGGTGTTATTCCCTTACTTACCCTGTCCTCTTTAATCTTGACCTTTATTTTGTTTGCTGTTCTGAAGCAAAGGCTGGCAATCTGCTGTCTTAGCAGCTCAGATTCCTAGGAAGACCAGCATGACTGACTTAATTCAGCCTTCGCTGATACTAGCAACTTTTCTTCCATTCTGCTTCCTCCGGTCTTGTATCTTTGCACACAGAAGAGAAATAGCCAGCTGGTAATCCTGGGACAAGCAAGGTACTTTTCCAGTCTTATGCAGATGTGGGGACTGGAGCTTGTTGTCTATTGCCTTCCCAGCTGATGCATCTCCCCAGGGCTCTTTCCTTCATCTGCTCTTCTTTCAGGCTCTTCTAAAATACTTTTATCATGTCTTCTGTGGCATGAGTTTAAGTATCAGTTGCGTATCCTGGGTGATCCTTGAGCTGCTGAACACTCTTAGGCTGTAAAGTGAGGCTCTCAATTTTGGAAGGAGTGCGGCTGCTAGTCCTGGTGGTGTGCTGCTCTATCACTCTGCACACACATTGCTCTTTCTTTGGCACTTGTGTGCCCAGGCAGCCTCTCCTGCAGTTTTCCACTGGATATTCAGCCACTTCTTTAATGTAGGTAGCCCTCATCCAACTCACTGAGACTTGGAAGTGGGGAAATCTCTCCCTTCCCCTTGAGAAGGAGACAGGAGCTGATAATGTCACTGTGCCAATTCAGAACAGCTGCTTAGGGAGAGCTCTTTTATTTAGCACACAGAGGCCAGGCAGTTGCAGTGGGTTGAAGCTGTTAACATCAAAGGTCAGCCAAAAAGTAAACGCACTTTCAACTGTTAATCTGGAGGGAGATAGAGATGTGTTGTTTAATCAGAGAACACACCCACGGGAGCATTGTTCTTGTCATCATTCCAGGCACATGTCTTGGGACAAAATGTGTGTTTGTGTTCAGCATGCTCAGTCGTGTTACCCCGTCCATTGTTCGTTTCCACAAATGTTCACATTGGAGCAAAAGATTTGGAATTTCCTGCCAGGGCAAACCTGATGCAGGTACGGAGTCAGCCTCCTCTTGACTTAGTCCAAACATGCAACAGAGCTCCTACACATACCTGGAATAATGACTTCCAGATCAACATTTAACCTGGCAGTGTTACTTTGAGATGTTCCACATCAGTACTTTATTTGGCTTGTCTGAGGCATTTTTGAGCTGGCAGTAGAAGTGAGAGGGAGCTTCTCAGTTGTGGGAACTGCATTTCCAGCATCATAGCTCCAGCTTTTCTGAAGTGCAGTTGCAGTAGATTGTTGTTCCCCCTTGGAAAATCAGGGGTTGGATTAAAGGGACTGACTGGCAGTTTATGTGCACATCCCCCTGTGTCTGTGGCAGAGAGGGTGCTCTTCTTTGAAGGACAACTCCCGTGTGCTGGTCTTCTAATCCATATCAAAGATCCACTATTTAAATTGTTTGAGAGGAACTGGCTCTGTCTGCTTTGAAACTCCTTGGGAGCTTTCTACAATCTCTTGGACTGACAGACAGAGGGAGAGGTTATTTTATGAGTGAGGAAGGTGATGTCCAAGCTGGGGACAATAGCCTGTTGGGTAGGAAGTAGAAACTGATTGCTTTGTCTGGATGTTTCTTTAGCTCAGAGATTTTCTCTCTGGAAGTGTTGTCATCCTGATTCCAGGATGACTGTTTCTGGTCCCTGCCCAAACACAGTAAATTCCCACATGGCCAAGATTTTTCAGAAACTTGAAAAAATCGTACACTGCTCCCATGTGACATCAATATACCAATGCTGTCAGAGATCCTAACTTTGAACTGATTGCTCCCAAAAAGCCTTCCATAAATCTCTAGTTCCTGCTTTTTGAGTTTTATTTTTCAGCTCTAGTTTGAAACTCTAATTTAAACTCGTTAAATTAATTTAACTCAACCAGGAATCTTGTCCCCTTCCCATTTGACATTTTTGATTTGTCACAAATTAATAGTATGTCAGTAAAAAATGTGGAACAACTGATTTCTGCCAGTGCAGAATTTGAGGCTATTGTGTGTATGTTATATTTAACACTCTCTTGCTGTGATAAAAGATGGTTTCTGCATTTGTAGGACCAGATCTTTGCTGGTGTTGCAGCTTTTGAAGTTAGTTGAGATGTGCCAGTTTTTAAACCACTGAGGATAAGGCCAGTGGTGCCTTAAATATTGAAACCCCTTTATTATCTAGAACAGTTTTCAAGCTCCTTTTATGTACAGACTGCTGAGGTTTTGCAAAGGCAGTTTGACCCCTGTATGGCAACTTTTAAACCTCCTGTCAAAAGATTTGCTTATCTTAAGCTACTTCTTTTCTTGGACTCTCCCCAGTACCCAGGATGTGAAAACCAAAAGCTGAAAGCCCTAGTTCTAGATGCTTTTGATGTACTAGTTTGACATCTCTAAAATACACTCACATGCATAAATCCTTCCTTGGTCATGCTGGCATAGCTCCATGGAGTTCAGTCAAGTCAAGGCTGACTTCAGTTGGCTGGGATAATGGTCCAAGATGAATATGTAGGCCAGATCTTCCTGATCTTTTGAACTGGTTATCAAGGCAGTTGCCCTGGATGAAAGCCAGAAGATATGTACTCCAGGGATGCTCCAGGGCTCTTGCTAAACTGGGAGGTGCTCTGCTGTGCCAGAGAGGAGTTCTGGCAGCCAGCTCCTTTGGGTGGTTTGATTCCTCCCACAGCCAGGCTGGGGATTGTGCAGCCTTGCTGCTGACTGTATTGAGCCACTTAGAGACTGGTGCTGTGCTTCAGGCCAAAAGACACAAGTTGGCCACCTCCAAGAGGCAGTGGCAGTGGGAACCTCTGGATTTGCACATTCTAGTTCCCCCATACCTGCAGGAAAGCTTACTGTGCACACTTCAGCACCAGTGTGGGTAACTCCGTGGGAGGGATTGTTCTTTGCAACTCCTCATCTGTGGGGGAATTTGGAAAGGGGAGACTAAAATATTCCTTCTTTCAGCCTCATAGGATAGCTCTATATTTAGTCTCTGGTAATCTCTGTTGTGGCTCTGTGCCTTTAATCCCCTGTTCTCATATCCTCCCCAGAGAAGATGAGAGGTGGAGAAATCAGCCCAGGTTACGTGGTGGGCCAGCAGGATTACAGTGCATCTGCCCTCCCATTCATGTAGGGTTGGCATTGATACTGCTTTGCTGGCCCACTGCCCCACAGCTGTGCTGTGTGTGTGCTTGTGAAGCCCCTGGCAGGGGAGTGTGCCTGGGCTGTGCAAGGGAATGGGGAATATCACTGTGGGACTGCTTCTGTCACAGTGTGGGGATGCGCCTTAAGCATGTTAAAATGAGGTATTACTGCAGAGCAGGGCTGGGGGAGGTAAAAATAGTACTTGCATTTAAAACAGAAAAATGAGGAGGCTGTTTCTCTCTGGCTGTGTGATTTATACGCACTTTTTTTAAAAACCCTTTTAGAAAAGAGTAGGTCAGATGTACTTTTTAATCAAGTCAGTATTTCCTGGTGCCAAAGCGTGAGTTTTTTTTTATGGGGCAAAAACACATCACTTTCTGAAAATTGAAACTTTATGAGGTTTTGCATCCTGAGTTCCTCTTTTTAGTCTTAGCTAGACTCTTTCATAGCTTTGGAATGAAGGGAACAATGAAATGCTGCATTTTGATGAGTGAGAACATGTTGCTGATAGTCCCTGCTCTGTAGTACAGAGAATGTACAAATCTTCATTGCTGGAGGTCCATCCCATCCCTTGTCTCTCAGGGAGGACCATTTTAGTGCAAAGGTTATTTGTTCAGGTTTGGAAAACCTGGGAAGATGAAGCAGCTCCTAACCACAGAGGAACTGCCTCCCTAATTAATATTCACTGTTTAGTTACTGTGCTTTTCTCAGAGAACTCCAAAGCAGTAAGTAGAGTATTTTCCCTCCTTGCTCCTTGTCCTGTGGTTTGTGCTTGTTGACAATTTTTAAAGGACTAGGCTGGCAGGAAGAAAGCTGCTTATCCGCCTTAATGCTCAGGTCCTCTGCTGCCCTCTGATGTGATAGCCTTTCTGAAAGCTGTGCCCTGACCAGGGCCACCAGCAGGCTGGAAGAGAGCTGCAGTGCTCGGGCCGTGAGTGGAGGGGGCCGTGTGCTCCTGTCTGGAGCTGTTCTGACAGGGCTTGTGGCTTTTCTGAATGTTCTGTTTCTGGAGACAAAATCAGTCTGTTCTCCATATCAGGTGGTGCTGGCAGAGATGCCAAGCCTGGACTGTGCTGAACTGTCAGGCCTAGCAGGTTCTTCTGCCCCCTTTCCTGTAACCCCTGGGGTCAGAGATGTGCCCTGAGCCTTGTACGCAGCTGCCCAAGTGTAATTCCAGGCCATCTCCTCTGATGGACTCTCTCTCTTTTCTTCGGGCAGGAAGAAGCTGACATTGCTGAGGGAGATGCTGGCGGGCTGTGGTGCAGGTACCTGCCAGGTGATTGTCACCACTCCCATGGAGATGCTCAAAATCCAGCTGCAGGATGCAGGACGCATTGGTACGTGGACTTTTCTTCCCTGAGCCCTGAGCAGGGAGAGGGGAAGAGCTGGGACTGGGCTTTCAAGGTGGAGCTGAGAGGATGAGTGGAGAAAACCCTTTTCCTTCCCCCTGCTCTCCCATGTCAGAGATACCACATATGTAGCAGAAGTTTCTCCTCCTCTTCCCAGTTTACTTGCCCCAACACTTTGCTCAGCTGGCTTTGCAGAGGCCCTTGCAGTTACAATAGGCAATGGGTTTTTTGCTCAAAGCTTGGCAAGTGAAACAGCAAATGCTGTTGGTGGATGGAGAGGCAGGAGAAAGGACTGGGTGGTCAGGTTGTGATTCAAACTTGGTAGATCCAGTGCCTTTCCCATGCTGCTTCCTCCATTTCCATGTTTTCTGATGTCTGTTTTTTCTCTCCTCTACCCCGCTGTAGCACCTCCCTAACAGCTTCCCAAGGGGATGTGTTATTTCCAAATTACTTGTCTCCCCTTGTACTCTTTTTTTCTCCCTGACAAAAACAGCAGTTGTCTCGGTTGAAACAGTAAATAAAATTCTCCCAGTGCACTGGATTTGAAGGAGGTTTGGGATCAGACTCTTGGGACTGTGGGCATGAGCTGACAGGCAGAGGCAGGAGGGGAGTGTGCCTTTTGGCTGAAACACTGTGGCGTGTTTCTGGTGAGAGCGGAGACCAGAGTCTGACATGGAGACTCTGGGGGAAAGAGCTGCTTGCTCTTTCCTTAGTCTCTTCCAGAGGTCAGTCTGGGCTATGGCCTCACTTCCCAGGAGCCCTACATGACACTGTCAGATACCATGTTTATAGCCCTTCCTGGAAAGTGGGCCAATTTGTCCTTTAATCTCTCATTTGATGTGGTGTTCCTGAATAATCACGGATTTACTTTTTCTTTTCTCTCTTCACTGGTTTTACGGCAGACCTTATCCTCTTTGTGCGTATTATTTTAAAATGTTGGAAGGATTTAAGCCATGGTTTGAGGGTTCAGGAGAGGTTTTCGATGTTCTCTGTGTGGCAGGAGAGCTGTGGTGTGCCAGGGATTACTTACAGATGGAAGTGCTCTCCATCTTCTGGCCAAAGGGCCGAAGTGCATCAATTGGATGCACTTCCCACAAAAAAGTGGGAGAAACCAGGATGTGTTTATAAATGTGACTGAGAAACTCCCTGGGTTAATGATTGCTTTCGGGGGAGGGAGGCACAGAACAGAACTTGGGAAGCTGTCTTGTTTATGAACATCTTGTTTGTTTTACTGGCAGCTCAGGGACACACCTGGAAGTAGGGACTGTCCCCTGCCTGCTCACAGCAGCTCCTGTTCTCTGCACTGCACAGATGGTGCGTGACAGGATGCTCCTGCTTGGGCAAACGGGCTGGTGGGAGAGCGCAGCCGACAGCGTTGTGGTGCGGCAGCACTGTCAAGAGACTGGGGCAGGCTGAGGGAGATGGGGGGGCAAAGGCTTGCAGGGCACCTTTGTCTGCATGTTGTGTTGCCCCTGGAGATGTGCCTGTCCCCCTGTCTGGCGGCACCGGGCAGCAGCAGGCTGCTGTAGGGCACCCTGCAGCCCGGTGCTGGCGCTCTGCTCCCCAGCGGCACAGAAGAAGCTGATGGCGGCGCAGGCCCAGCTCTCCTCCTCCCCCGCGGCGGCCGAGCCGGCGGTGGAAACGCGCACCACGGCCACCCAGATAACCAGGGAGCTGCTGCGGAGCAAAGGCATCGCTGGACTCTACAAGGGCCTGGGAGCCACGCTGCTAAGGTAGGATGGTGTGGGCTTGAGCACAGGGCGCTGGCGTTCCCCGTCTTGCACCCAAGGCACCACCCATCCCAGGAATGAGCCTGCAAAGGAAGCGTTGGCTTCCGAGTGCGTGGACTCGGTTTCCATGCACGGGTTTTGTACATTAAAGAAGGGAAGGTCAGAGAAGTGAGGGAGAGCATCTTTTTGTTCCTGGAAGATTTAATTGTGCTGCTTTCTGTGAAAGGTTTTTGCCTGCCCCATGGCCTGTATTTTCACACTGTACAGAAGTCCTTGTGAGCTGGCAAAGTAGAACAGTCAGCCTGAAACCCCAGAGTGCGCAATGGGAGCTGGCTCATGTTGGATGCAAGGACCAGTGCCTGCTCTGACGCTCTGCCTGGACTTTCACAGTGTGACTCTACTCTAGCTTTAACAAAGGCAGCACTAAAGCAGCACACAGGGGAATGGCAGGATGGAACCTCTTGTAATTTACGAAAGATTGACCTCTGAATGCGCTGGTGTCTTTGGTTTGAGTGTTGAAAAAAAGAGGGAGCCCATTGATCATACAGGGCTGCATGCCTCCCATGTGCCTGTTGCCTTTGTGCAGTCACTTGTGCCCCACTGCGTTTCAGCTCCTGTCTGCACTGCAATCACAGAGCCAGGATATCTGCATTGCACTCATGGCTGTGCTGCCAGTGTGGGCCTTGCAGCTCTTCATTTGCTCAGTTTGTTGGTGTCCCGTGCTGACTTAACTCATCCTTGTTCTTCCTTTTTTTCCTGCCCCACTGCAGGGATGTCCCATTCTCCATTGTTTACTTCCCACTGTTTGCAAACCTGAACAAGCTGGGTCAGAAAGACCCCAATGTCAAGGCTCCGTTCTATGTGTCCTTCCTCTCTGGATGTGTGGCCGGCAGTACGGCCGCAGTGGCTGTCAATCCTTGTGATGGTGAGTCCTGGGTAGCCTGTGGTGGTGCCAAGTGACAGGAGTCAGAGGCTCAGGCTGGGCCAGGTGAGGAGGAGGGTGTCTATGCCAGCCTTTTTGCAGCATGAGCACACAGAGAGGGACAGCTCTGCTGCCTCTGGCTCTGATGGTGTGAGTTCAGCTCAGCTAGAGCTTTGGCCACAGGTTACACAGAAGTTTGCAGCACTTACTAGGTATGTCAGGAAGAGGGTGTCATTAATTTCAGTTATCCTTGGCAGGAAAGGCACATTTCCATGTGGAGTGATTTTATGCAGACCACTTAAAACTATATGGTCTGAGACAAACACGGGAAGCCTCAGATCTGTGGCCTTTTCTCCTGCTCCACAGCATCTGCCTTAAATACCACCTTTGTTTCTCTCCCGTAAAAACCACCGGAAAGTAGCTGCTCTCTCCCCAGCACTGCACATGCTTCAAGGTGTGAAGAAATGTAGGAGCAGAATTGTGTATTTTAGGTACATCTTCCTGAAGGAGATGAGCATTTGAAAATAAGTTCCCACTTTGCAGAGAGATATCTGAATTTGTAAGGTTTAAAGCTTAAGTCAGCTTTTTGAAGCCTTGATCACAGGGAGTGAGGGCTTGGGTTTTGGGTGGCTTTTTGTTCCTTTTATCCATTTGTAATGGAATGGGTTTGTTTTCCCTGACAAATATATGAAAATGGTCTGTATTCCTGGTAATTTTGTTTTGACCATTTCAAATACATGACTCTCAGGGTGGCTCTTGCCTGCTACACCCCCAGTGCTCACCTCACTCCCAGTGTCTCCCCTCTCTTTCCCTCCCCAGTGATCAAAACGCGGCTGCAGTCCTTGCAGAGAGGAGTGAATGAGGACACCTACTCGGGGATCCTGGACTGCACCAAGTAAGACTCCTCAGGACAGAGGCACCACATCAGGTGTTTGGCAGCTGCTGCTGCCTGCTGCCAGGCAGGCAGTGCAGCTTGTAGACCCAACCAGCAGTTGTGCTTCATGTTCCCTCTGAACCTGTGCTTTTATCTCTGTCTGACTATCTGGAGATATATATAGATATATGAGCAGATGTAAATACAGTTGTATAAAAGAGAACTTACCATACTGAGTAAGAAAAACAGAGCATTTATATTTAAATACTTCTGTCCAAACCCCAGTAGTCATAACACTGAGATTTTATTTCTTCAAAGGGAGGCAGTGCTGTGGTAGTCTTTCCCAAGGCTCCACTGTTGGAAAATCCTACAGTATTGAGTCTCATATCCCTCCTGGGACTGCTCTGCACAATGTCTGCACCAGCACTGCCAGAGTGGGCTGTCCCCAGCTGCACTGTCCTTTGACCTTTTGCTAAACTATGGTCTGGCTGCTTCAAAACACGAAGGGACTTTTTCTGCTTTTGTATTTCTGTGGTAGCCAGAATCTGTTGCCATTGGGCTCTGTCCCATGCTGAGGGTGGAGCTTTTGAGCAGGGGACCTCTTGATGCAAGCATGGGGTTGGTTGTCTTAGCTATACTTGCAGACACAGGCAGCTGCTCCTGCTTCTAGCCAGATGTAGGGATGGGCCAAGTTTCTGCCCGGCCACTTGCAGAGCACTTGGGCAGTGATGGGTGATGTGCTGTGGAGGCTGTGCCAGGCAACAGCGCTTTCCTGGATGTGGTCTCTGAAGGGAGACAGAAAGGCAGGGCATGGCCAGGGGCTCTCCTGGCACAGTGGAGGGGGGGGCTGGACACTTACCAGTCTGTGCCATTTCTCCCCAGGAAGATCTGGCAGAGGGAAGGACCCACGGCCTTCTTCAAAGGGGCCTACTGCCGAGCCCTGGTCATTGCTCCTCTCTTCGGCATTGCACAAGTTGTCTACTTCGTCGGCATCGCGGAGTTCCTGCTGGACATGCTCCCCAAGCGCCGGGCCTAGCTCCGCAGTGGCTGCGTGTGCCCTCCCGCCCTCTGCAGCGCTGGATTCATCCCCGTGTTCGCCATCCGTGTCGATCGATGTCAGAGCAACAGCACAAAGGGTTCGCGCAGGGACGCGAAGGGACCTGGTGCCCAGATGGGCAAACCTGGGGAGGGAGAAAGTCCCTTCTCTGCTGCCATCTGGAACCTGCCCCCTCCCGCTCCTTCCACGGACAATACTTAATTATGCATCTCTCTTTTTAATTTCCTGGTTTTTGGTTTTAAATTGTCATTCTTAAGGACACTGGTAAGCACAGAGTGGGCTTGCCGATGCAGAAGTCTCCTCTCAGTCTTGGGGAGGAGGAGAGATGGGAAAGAATTAACTTCAACCCTCATCCACTCAGTTTCTCTTTCTTCCTGGAGCTGCCAGCTGTCTGAGGAGGAGCTGGAGGGGCAGCCGTGTCCCCTCAACACCTCCTTGGTCTGCTGACCTCGGGTCAAGAGTGAATGCTGCACAAAGGGGGCTTATCTTGTTGCTGCTGGAGGCAGGGGTGGGGGGGATGCTGGATCTGGCAAGTTCCTTGGCCTGGAAACCTTCAGTCCTCCCTTCTCCCTTTTTAAAAACTAGTTGGACTTAAATGAATTCTGATTGTTCCTATTGATTTTGTAATTTTTTTTGTTTTAAAGCAAAGGGATGTCCCTCCTAACTAGGTGTCACAGGCACATCTGGGTGAGGTGCAGAAATAAGGTGTCTGCTCTGTAGGGAACATGTCTGTGGGATCACATGAATGTCCAAAGGTGCTTCCCTGCTTGGCTACAGGCACGGAAGGGAGAGGAACTTGGGATCAAGTTATTTTTGTTTTGGGGTGATTTTTTGGTTTATTTTTATTGTTGTTTTATTTGTTTTTTTCGGGGAGAGGTTATTTCTTGTTTTTACTTTTTGTTTTTTTGTTTTGTTTTGTTTTTTGGGGATTTTCTTTAGTTCTGTTTTGCATCCTTTTTTTTGTTTGGGTTATGGGTCTTTTTTTTTTTGTTGTTGTTCAGGGTTGTCGGGAGGGAAAACCAAACAAAAAGAAGCCACTTACATTCCTTCAACCTGCCACCCCTAGAGTGATAAAGCTGTGGCTGCAGGTGTAGATCAGCTGATCTGGTTTTTTCCCAGCCTGACCCCAGGTGTGTGGAATGAGGCACTGGCTCCAGTTCTGGCACTGCCCAACCTCGTGGAGCCACAGTAGAAATGCTGCACCTGTGGGCTCACTCTTCCAGGTGAGAACACAAGGTCTGGTTGTGTTCTGATGTTTGCCTTGGGTGTGACTGGAGCCAGCGGGCATGGAAGAGGCAGAGGGTTCACATCCTCTGAGCAAGGAGCTGTTTGTGTGTCCATCACTTGAGGGGGTGAGTCCTCTGCATCACAAGAAGATCCCATTTGCTCCTGGGGTGGGATCAGTGGTGGGTGGCACAGGGCAAATCCACACCTACAACCTGCTCTGTTAAAGGGTCACTGCCCCTGCTAAGATTCACTTGTCAGAGGAATTCCTCATTCAGTACTCTCTTGGGCTGTGTAATTAATTCTAGTTAAGTGATCTTAAGTGTGAGATCTACCAACCCAGTGTGATCTTTTCCATTATTTATTCCATTTGGTGCGATCCACCCAACTTTGGTGTTGAAATTAAACTGGTTGAATACACTTTTCATTCCTTCATTTTGCTTTATTCTCCAGGCGCCTCCTTGGTGTTTGTGTTTTGAATGTGTATTTAAATTAATTTTAAAAATACCATTGTTTTTAATGTTTAAAAGAAAACCACCTCTGTTTCACCATTCTTGGGTTAGGTTTTTGTGCAACCTGTACGTTGAGGGCCTTCTTCCTTGATGCATCCTTTTTCTCTTTGAAAAAGTTGTTCTGTGGCTGATTCGTTACTTGTCACTTTGCATATGTGAATAATTTTATTTTTCTTTTTTCTTAATGACTTCTCCATGTATCTGGGAAGGAATCTGTGCAAAGGCAATGATAGATGTCTGTGCTGTGTGTAGTGCTGTAATGCTGCTCTTGCTTTGGATTTCCCTTGGGTGGATTAAAAGAGAAAGGTTTATTTTATTTTTTTCTTTAAGGTGCCCCATTCCTTGCTGCTTTTTGATTTACAGGGAGGGTCCCCAAAAGATAAAACTTGCTGATAAAACTTGTGGGGTTTCAGCTTGCCCTTCTTCCTGCAAGGATTGTCCCCTGAAACTGGGTGATTTGTGGCTGCAGGGATGTGCATGGGGTGCAGGTTTTTATGGTGGGTTTAAGTTTGCAGGAAAATTTGGTGCAATGAAGGGCTGAGGTTCAGGGAAGGCTCTCCTTGTCATTTGGGATGCTTTTAAAAACTTCTTTAAAAAACTGACTCTTTCTCCTGAAATCTCCGGCTCTTCTTCCACTGTGCAGGAGCTGGTCACCTAAATGAGGCTGATTTTTAGCTTCCTGGACAGGTCCCTGAGCCATCAGGACCCGGGGGGATGGCAGGGGACAACAGCTGGGGCTGTGCAGGACAGGTATCCCCCTCTCCTGCCAGGCAGGGTCCTGCTTGCAAAAAGGAAAAAAAAAAAAAAAAAAGTTTAAAATGGGAGAATTCCCATCAATTTAATAAGTCACCTATTAACTGAAATCGCTCTGCATTGATTGCAGCTTTGAGGAATGAAAGTAAATAAACAAACCTCTGCTCCCCTCCCTGGGCACTGCTTGTCCCTGGGGCAGGAGCCAGCAGCCAGCACCACTCCTTGTTCTTCCCACCTGTTCCTCCACCCACCCCGGGCCACACCAGTCTTACCTTGTCCATGCCAGCCTTGTCCCTTGCTCCCACCCTGACCTGGCTCTCCTGCCTCCTTTTTGGGTTTCATGGTGTTCACTGCCCTTAGATACATTTTGCTGGATCTGCTGAATGCCCCTGTCCTGGGTTCAGGTGCTTGACTCAGTTTTGGCTTGTGGAATTTCCTGGATGAAATTTGGGTTTGGATGAAATTTCTTAAAGCCCCATGGGGAAATTCCTGGAAAAAAAAAAGGAAAAATCCTAGCAACCAAGAGGGGAATTCCTGGAACAAAAAAGGAAGCCAGAAAGCTAAATATCCTGGGTAACAAAGGGGAAATTTTCTGTAACACAATGTAGGAATTTCCATGTGAGGACTAGGGGAAAGTCATTGAAAGCAAAAGGGGAAATGTTCAGGGAATTTCTAGACAGCAATGGAGGAATTTCCTACAAGGCTGTAGGAGGGATAGCCTAGAGATAAAAGGAGGGAAAATCCATGAAAACAAGGAGGAAATTGCCTCAAATACTTGGGAAATACCTGAAAAGCAGAAGTGATATTTTTTTAAGAAAGTGACAGTGGTATTTCCGAGAGCGGAAATTTCCCAGAATGCAAAGGAGGAATTGGTGATTAACAAAAGGGGAACTGCCTGCAGAGGATGAATGATATTTCTTGGGAAATAATTTCTTGCTTCCCAGTGTCGGGACAATCCACAAATACCAAAGTTTATGTTCAAAAAGGAGACAGAGGAATCCTGCAACTTCATCCGAACAGAGGGAGAGAGTCCACCAGGGCAGACAGCTGCGGGGCTTTCCCTCTCAGAGTTTCAGAGGGAGCAGCCTCCTTTAATCCTGAACTCCAGGCACATGCTGCCCTCCTCCTTCCCCCACTGGCTGAGGCAGTAGGAAGGCACAGCCTTCCCGAACTGCCCACCACAGCTCCCAGCCCGTGCTGCTGGTCCTGTGCTCCCACACCCGGCCTCGCCACTCCTCACCTGAGGGAAACTCCTTTAAGTCTTGAGTAGCAAGTGGACAAACCCAAATCCTCCACTCTGGCTCCATAATGGCCGGGGGAGGGGTGAGGGTGTAGGAACAGTACCTCCCTCTTTTCCCTCTCCTGGAAGCCGGGAATACAAACGACTTGCAGCTGGCCCTGTATTAGACAGCAGATTTTGAAGATAAGGCAGAGAACTTCCAGTCCCCAGTGTTCTGATCACACAGCTTCCCCATAGTCTGCCCTATTTCTCCACACTCCCTTTCAATATTTCCTGCTCTGGCCGTGGGTTGCTGAGACCTTCCTAGGTGCCTCTTATAGTCCCCTCCGGGCATCCACGTCCTTAACTACTGGGAGAATGTGCAAACCATCTCAACATTCTCCCAAAGGACCCTTCGGAGGTATTTTGGGATCACCATCCCTATGGTCGAGACCCTTTTAAAACTTTGTTGCCCGCCTTGGGTGTCCTGTCAAGTTTTACTCCCCAGTGTTGCACTCACCAGTGAGATTTGCCAAGACCCTTCCCAACTTTCCCTCAGTGCCCCTTCTGGGCATCCATGTCCAGTGGTCCTTGCCTATGGAGTCTTCTTGGATGCCCTTGGTCCACCTCTCCTTTGTCTCCTGTACAGTCTCGGGTACCCAATCCAATCAATCTCCTGGTGCTGGCCAGCGCCAAAGGGAGTTGGTCACCGCAACTGTGTGAGGCACCTCCAGCTCCTCCTGCTGTGTTGTGTCAGACCCGACAGTGGAAGGATCACCAATTGTCAGGAAAATCTACAAACGCCAGAAGTTTATGTCCAAAAAGGAGGCAGAGGAGTCCTGCATCTATATCCGAACGGGAGGAAAGAATCCACCAGGGCACACAGCTGTGGGGTTTCCCTCTCAGGGTTTCAGAGGGAGCGGCCTCTTTTTGTCCTAAACTCCAGGCACATGCTGCCCTCCTCCTTCCCCCACTGGCTGAGGCAGTAGGAAGGCACAGCCTTCCCGAACTGCCCACCACATACCCGCCCTTGACCCTTCTGTTTTACCCCAAAGCGCAGAGAGCCAGGCTGTGCATTCCCCTGTCTGTGCCAGGAGCCTCGCTGCCCAAAGTCAGCAGAGACATTGGGAGCCATTGCAAAGACATTGACACCCAGCCCTTCACCCATCAAATTGTCTGTACTTGACATGAGCTTCCCTCTCAGCAGGGAGTAACAGTCATGGGGAAATTTCCTAGGAAAGCAGTGGAGATCTTCTAAGCAGAGGGGAAAATTGTAGACAGGAATGGACGACTCTAGAAAACATCAAAGACATTTCCCAGGAAGCAAGGAGGAAATAGTCTGCAAAGTGACCAGGAAATTTCCCGGAGAGTAGCACGGGATTTTTTAGGAAGGAAGTGGGAAATTTCCTGGGAAACAAAAGGCAGTGCTCTGAAAAAACATGTAGAGTGCCTAGTAGGCAGTAGGGAGTTCCTGGAAAGAAGACATTTCCTCAAAAACAAGCAGCACATTGGGAAAAAGGCTGCAGTTCCGTGCTTCGGCCCCACTGACCCCTCCACCCCTTCCTGGTCCTTGTGTAAGGAGCTCGAAAACCCTCTCAGGGAGTCTGGGTTGTTTTCACTGCTCCCCGCCGAGCTCAGAGGGCTCGGGGAGAGCCGGGCTGTGCTTGTGGCTGCCCTTGACCCGCCTCCTGTGGGGGGCATGGGCTGGTTCGCCTTTGCCTCGGTGCCGAGCGCTGCCCTCCGCACTTCGGCCTTTATTGGTTTGTCTTTTTTGACAGCACGGCCCTAGCGTGCAAGCCAAGGCAGCCGGGAGAAGAAGGATTAAAACAAACCTCTGGACTTGGCCCGGGGGTTTCCAGCCCCGGGAAGTCCCGGCTGGAGCTGGTGCGGGCGGCCCCCTGCGCTCCGAGGGTGCCACGCTCCACTTTAGGTCCGGTTTATTTATTTTAATTATTAAAATTCAATAGTCCGGGGAGGCGGTGCGCAGCCCAGGTGCCGGAGCATGCCGCGGGCGCTCCCGGGAGCGGCGACACCGCCCCGCGTGGGAGCGGCGGCACTTTCACTTTCGGAAGGGACACGTGATTTCCAGGAAAACGGGAGGGGTGGATAAAGGAGCGGGCAGGAGGCGGCCCCCCCTCCCGCGTCCAGGTCACCGCCCTGCGCGGCACGGCTCGGCTTGGCTCGGCTCGGCTCGTCACGGCTCGGCTCGGCTCGGCACGGCTCGGCTCGGCTCGGCACGGCTCGGCAGGGAGGCTCTGCGCACCCAGCACCATGGCAGCGGCGGAGAAGGAGGGGTAAGCGGCGGCCAGCACCCCCGGCCCGCCCCGGGTCGCCGTCTCCGGGTGGCCCCGGTCCCCCGGTGACGGTCCCGTGCCCACAGGGAAGCGCAGAGGCTGCGGTTCGGACAGTGGCTGCTGAACGCCATCAACAGCGGGAACTACCGGGGGCTGCGCTGGATCGACTCTGCCCACACCATCTTCCGCGTCCCCTGGAAACACAACGCCAGGAAAGACATCACCAGCAGTGACCTGGAGGTCTTCAAGGTGGGTGGGATGAGTGTCAGCAGCAGAGACGTGGAGATCTTCAAGGTGGGCGGGGTGGGGGTCGCCAGCAGCAAGCTCAGGGTCTTCAAGGTGTGTGGGATAGGATGGTGACCAGCAGCAAGCTGAGGTCTTCAGGGTGGGGGGGATGTGGGAACTGGGAAGGTGGGGGAAGACCAGTCATCCGTGGAAACCTCCATGCTCATGGAGCCAGGGACCCCATGCCCACCTCCCTGCACCCCCAGGCCTGGGCAAAGGTCAGTGGGCGCTATGAGGAAGGCTCTGAGGACCCGGCCAAGTGGAAGACCAACTTCCGTTGTGCCCTGAGCAGCACACACATGTTCAAGCTGGAACAGGACCATTCCAAGCGTGGTGATGACCCCCACAAGGTCTTCTCCATTGTCTCAGGTGAGCCTCGCCCCATGGAGGGGCTGTGTTGGGTGGGGTGGGCAATCTCAAGACCTCCCATTCCTGGTGCTCTCCTTTCAGCCACCCTCCAGCACAGCACGGAGGGAGATTCCAGCATCCCAAACCCTGCGGTGGACCAGCAGGCAGCACAAGAGCAGCTGCAGGTAGCTGGGTGGGCACAGCAGGCCAGGGTGGGTCCCTGCTGCCACTCCACAAGTATTGTTCCCAAGCTGCAGCCCAGCACCTGGCCAAAATGGAGAGGCTGGGAGAGGCTGGGTGCCTGGCAACCACAGTAATATGATCCATTTTCCTTCCCTTTCCAGCTGGAGCTCCACCCCCAAGACATGGCCTCAGCAATCGCTGTGCCAGGTAAGCACTAGTCCCATAATCTTTCTTTGGGAGAGGACACCCAGTAGGCTCAGCTGGGGCTGATTTTGGGGCTGTGAGACATCCTACCCGCTGTGCTCTCCCTTAGAAAGCACTGACCCCACACAGCTCAGGACTCTGGAGGACCTGCTGCAGCACTGTGACATCTCTCCCCGTGTCCTTGGCCCGCTCACCGCACCCTGGGTGCCCACAGGTGAGACCAGCTCTGCTCACAGGGTGCAGAGTTGGTGACTGCCTGGGTGAGTGATCCCAGCACCTTCCCACAGGTGGCTTCCCTGCAGGGGACACTCCCCACCAGGACACTGTGCTCCAGCCTCACCAGGACACCCTGCTCCAGCCTTACACAAACACCAGCCAAAACAGTTGCTTCCCTCCCACGACATTTCCACAATGGGTGCCCACGGTGGAGCAGCCCACCTTGGACACCTACCAAGCAACGGGCCTCATGCCATCAGAAGAGACAGGTGGGTGCCATGGGGCAGGATGTGGCCCTGGCAATGCCATGGTGGGGTGGGAAGAGGCCAGGGGATGCCTTGAGCACCCCACACCAAAGCAGCCCCCAACCTGCTTTGTCTGGAATGGTGATGCTGATGCTGCTCATCCCCCGCTGCAGGGGCCGTGCCAGCGCCATGCCACCTGATGGAGGGCGCGGTCCCTATGCAGTACGCGGCGGAGGCAACGTTGTTTGTGCCTGCCACCAGTCCTGTGCCGCAGCCACGGCTGCTGCTGGATAACACAGGTGAGGGCTATTAGTTAGTAATAGCTATAAATTATTATTACAATTATGAACAGTAAATATGCTTGGGGGGTGCTCTGGGGAGGGGGAACATCTTGGTTCGGAGGATGCGGCTGCTGATCACTTCCTGGTGCAGATGGCATCGTCTCCATCCTGGATGTCACCATCTACTACCGGGGGAAGGAGTTCCACCGGGAGGTGGTTGGGGGCAGCCGCTGCCTGCTGACGTACCAGCCCCCCAGTCTGCCGGAGAGCCCGTGCCCCTGGCACGTGGTGCACTTCCCCAGCCCCGCCAGCGTGGCTGACGGCAAGCAGCGGCGCATCACCGAGGAGCTGCTGGGCATCGCGGGGCTGCAGCTGGAGCAACGCGCCTACAAGGTCTTTGCTACCCGCCGGGAGAAGTGCAAGGTGTTCTGGGCCTTGTCCCAGCAGCTCGAGGGGGTTGAGGAGCCTCCACCCAACCTGCTCTACCGGGACCAGGAAACACCCATCTTTGACTTCAATGAGTTTTGCACAGGTAGGTAGGTGTGTCATGTAGTTCCCCATGTGTTGTTTCCTGCCAAGCCTGCTCTGGGGCTCATGGGAGCCAGCCCCAGGATATTACAAGCATCCAAACCCTCCCAGCCCCTCTGTTCCACTGGGCTCAACCCAAAACTGAGCCCTGTTTTGCCTCGCAGAGCTGAGGGACTTCCGCAATGGCCAAAGGCGGCGATCCCCCGACTTCACCATCTACCTCTGCTTTGGGCAGGCCTTCTCCAAGACCAAGCCTAAGGAGTCCAAGCTCATCCTGGTCAAGGTGAAGCAGCCAAACCCACTATCCCACTTCTGCCCAGGGGAGGAGAGATACTCATGGAGGCCAGGGGAGCTGAGACCCTGGGTGCCTGAGGAGGGGCATCCTCAAGGTCCAGTTGGGTGGGAGATGGAGGGTCTGGGTGCCTGAAGAGGAACCCTTGGGGACTGAGGCAGGTGGGATTTTGGCTGCCCAGGGATGGGGATGCCTAGGTGTGGAGAGGTGATGGAGTTTCCTCAGGGACTGGGCAGGGGGGCCTCAGGAGCCAAAGGAGGCGAGTGCTTGGGTGCTCAAGAGAGGAGTCCCTCAGTGTGCAGTGGAGATGGGGATTTGGGAACCGTCCTGATCTGGGGCAGATGGACATCTGGATAACCCAAGGAGGGGGTAGCCTGGGGGCTGAGAAAGGTGGGGGAATTGAGTGACAGGGGAGTGGGACCCTTGGAGGCATGGATGGGGGCAGCATGACCAGGGAGGGAACCTTAGGAACCAGGGAAAACATGGGACGAGGATGGGCCAGAGGACACTCGGGATCTGGGCGGGATGGTGTGGAAGGCAGCTGCCCAAGGACAGGGACCCTCAGGGGCTGAGGGAGACAAAGGGTGCCCCAGACATCTCCCTGCACTCCAGGAGGACAGGGCCAAGCATGTTGTTGCAGCCATATCAGGCAGCTGCTCTAACCTGCCCCTAACCCCGATGTTTTGCCACTGCAGCTGGTACCCAAGTTCTGCGAGTATTACTACGATCAGGTGCTGCAGGAGGGAGCCTCCTCCCTGGACAGCCACACCATCAGCCTGCAGCTCTCCAACTCCTTTGACCTCATGGAGCTCATTGAGCAGTACAACATGCAGCTGGGCTGACCCCACCTCCCCCTCCCCATGGCCCTGGCACAGGCAGCAGGACCCCCTGGGCATCCCAGGCTCTGCAAACCAGCACCCCCCAACCCAAGGACAGCTTCACTGACTAGTCCTGGAGTTCACACATTGCTTTTCCCCTGTCAGCTTCTAGCGTGTGTTTTTGTGGAGAGTGGTAATTTACAGATTTATTTTTTTAAATTTTTCCAAGTTAAAATATATATGTATAGAAATGTAGTTCTCTTGCTGCTGTTGCCTGGATATCTGCCTCTGCCATCAGTCTGAAATCTTCACCACCCCCTTCTACCCCCAAAACCACAGGGGTCCATGCCCAGCCTTGTCTCAGCAAAGTCCTTGCTTGCAGGGGTGGGCTGGTATCAGAGAGCTTTATCAGTGTCTTTTTCCTCTTAAATTTGAGTAGATGAGGTGAATTCCCAGAGTGAAGGGATGCATTTATCAATGCATTTATTTCCATGCATTAAGGCTGCAAACACGATTTGCCAGCAGAGTGTGTTGAGGACAGCTTGGCTTGGGCTAAACAAAAGTAATTTGCTGAGCACTGGCCCAGAGTTACTTGCTGGAGATGTTCTGGAAAAATAAGGCAGCAACTACAAAACGAAACACCCAGAGTGCCAGCTCAGAGCTGCAGAGGGGGTGGTATCTCAGGGAGGAGTGTGGAAACCAGAGGGCTGCCTGAAGATGTGGTGTGCCCTCCCCAGGCTGCAAGCAACTGCACCCCCTCATTTCAGGAGCCTGACCATCACTGTGGTCCCTGGGCAAGAGGAGGGAGCAGTGTCCTTACCTGCCTGTGACCTGGATGCTGCTGGGCCCAAAGGTGGTGGTCCCGTAGCTTGTCACATAATAGTGAGCAGAGGGCTGTGCTGGGGGCTCCTCCTGTGGCCTGGGTGCTGTGGGAATGGGACACCCTTAGCACCTGAGCTCCATGAAACCCTCAGCCCTCTTTTCCCTGAGCACAGTTGCGGCACAAACTTGGGACACTGGGCTCACCTTTGGGCAGGGACAGTGCCCACACGTCCCGCAGGTTTTGATGTCTTCCTTTCTCCTGTGGAGGAAAAAGCCCAGGAAAGAAGGAGCAGGAGCTGCCCTCAGCACTTCCCATGGAATATGATGCCAAGGCGATGGAAGGGGCTTTCTCTTCCCACCCTGACCTGAGGTACAGCCGTTGGTGGGACGACTGAGCACCTTCAGCTCTTCATGAAACAGGGACACATGGGCACATGTCCAGAGAGAACATTTTGTGCCTGAGCCCTAGAGTCTCAGCTTCTTCACCCTTTCCCTCCATGCTCCAATTTCCCACACCAGGAAGTGCTAACACCACATGGGACACATGGGAGCTGCTATGGTCGGGAGAAGGGCACCTGGTGAGTTTCATGAGTAATTTCACCTGGCTTTTAGAAGCTGATCAGCTGCACCAGCATTGCAGTAGTGACCACCTGGGTCCTGCCTTGCTTGCAGGGCACTGTGTGTACATACATGGCACCTGTGCCATCCATGTCTGGCCAGAGGAACTCTGTGGGACAGACAGACGTTCGGCAGGGCATCCTCACATGTGCAGCCCCGGCCACTCCTCAGTGAGCTTCTGGATGGTGAGCACAACTGCCACGAGGAACTCCCAGGCAATTGGAACCTTCCAGGCAAAAGAAGAATGTCTTGCTTTCTTACAGTCCCCAGCCACAGCAGCCCAGGAGATTCTGTTGTGACCCACACATCATTTCCAGCCCACGGCATCAACTGTCAGACCAGCTCCATCTCTCCAGTTAACCAAACCTCCATAAGGAATTTAATGATATGTTGGAAGAGGTCCCCAGCTTGGGTGGCCCTTTTGCTTTATCACTTGAAGACCCAGACTTAGACTGTACTCTGCTGAGGCCTTCTGGGGAAGGACAACCCATTTGCTCCATGACAAGAATGAAAACTTAATTTTCCACTTCCACGTGATACCTCTAGAGGAGTCCTGAACAGAATTGCATGGACAAAGAGGGAACCTTTAAGTGGAATGCTGGTGGACCCAGGCCAGACTAGGACATGTTGCAGAGGCTTCTTGGGACACTTCCATAGGGCTGGAGGTGGCAGGGGCAGAGCTAAGGAGAGACATGGGGTTGGGAGTCATGAAATACAGATCAGGGATCTTACCTGTCCTTTCTGATGGCTTTCTGCAGCGGAGCTCCAGGTAGCTGTAGGCCCTCTGGTTATTCTTTTGATCAGCAGGGTTTTGCCATTGCATACCAACAGGCAGGTCACCTTGGCCACCCAGTGCATGCAATAGAAGGAGCAAGCTTTCACGAGGAACCTGCAAGGAGATTGCCCATGGCTTTCACCACTTTTCTCCTAGCTTATCTCTAATGCTGGGAGAAAGCATGGCACCAGATGGACTTGAAAATATTAACCAAGTTTCAGTAAGAACAGACACCAAACGAGGACCTTCCCCTACTGAAAGCTCAAGCAGCAAGAGCAACCTCTTAAACCAAGAGATCCTTCCAGAGTTGGCCATCTTGTCTTGGTTTTGTCTGGGATGGAATTAATTTTCTTCCTAGTAGATGTGCTTTGGATTTAGGATGAGAATGATGTGGATAACACACTGATCTTTTAGTTGCTGCTGAGCAGGGCTTACATTAAGTCAAGGATTTTTCAGGTTCTCAGGCTGCCCTGCCAGCGAGGGGACTGCACAAGAAGCTGGGAGAGGACAGCCAGGACAGCTGACCCCAAATGACCAAAGGGTTATCCCATACTCAGTGGCATCATGCTCAGCATATAAACCTGGGGGAGAGCTGGCTGGAGGACCATTGCTTGGGAACAGGCTGGGCATGAGTTGGTTAGTGCTGAGCAATTGTATTTGCAGCACCTGTTCTTGGGTTTTATTTTTCTCTTTGCTGATTTCCTTTTCATTACAATATTATTGTTGCTATTACTGTTATAATTTATTTCAACTATTAAACTCTTTATCTCAACCCATGAGGTTTCTTGCTTTTCTGATTCTCTCCCCAGTCCAGCTGAGATTCTTTGGGGAGAGTGAGTGACTCTGTAGTGTTTAGTTGCTGGTTGGGGTTTAACCATTCCACCATCAGATAAAACTCTAGACTCAAGTCCAGAAAACCAGGAGAAGTTCCAAAAACTGGTACAGTTCCAACACCCATAGAAGCTAGAACATTCTTGGGTGAGACTCAGAGACCTCTGCCTGCCTGGATGGGCACAGATTCGCCAAGCAGCCCCCCAGATGAAAGGTGAACCAGAAGGAGCGTGGCCTTTGCTCACATCCAGGCAGTGAACATTGCAAGGGTTTCACCCAGGGCCCCACATGTGTGTGGCACAGCTGAGAAGCCACCCTGGTATCCTGACTCCTCAGCAGATACAATCTCAACAGCCAAGGGTTTGCCGAGAGTCATCCTGGCACTGCACTGAGCAAACTCAATCCCACAACCTCACTGATGGCTGGAAACCAATGCTTACCTCTGGAATAAGCCCTCAGGTATTTAGGGTGAGAAGTAGGCACAGATGTGGAGGTCCGCAGGATGATCTCCTCCCCACACCTCAGACACTTCCTCTGTCTGGTTCAGATAGGTTAGGAACAAGTACCAGGACTCACCTTGGCTCCGTGTGGTCTCCCACGGCTTCCCAGGCACAAACTCCCTGGCCTGTGGGTTGAGTGCTTGAGCACTTCACCTCCAGGCAGAGCTCAAAGTGCTCCAGGAGGCTGAAGAGCTTCCCTCTCCCTCTGTGAGGCCTGTGTCCCATGATTTCCTCAAAGACATCCGACATCCCTTCCGAACAGAGCTTGTGCTTCACCAAAGCACAGCATTGCTGTTGACTTGAAGGCCCACACCAGCTGGATTTGTCTCTAATGGTGGTGTGTTCTCCCATCGGGGTCTCCATGGAGATGCTCCTGAGCTGCTGGACAGGTGGTGCTACACCAGGAGCTGCATGGGAAGAGAAGGAGAGATGAGGTGGCAGTGAGAGGAACCCAGCAAAGCTGCAGGACTTGGGCTCTACGGAGATGGTCCTGGTCCCCATACTCACCTTGAACATATTTATTAAAAATGTAGGCTGGAGAATGATGGTACTTTCCAAGTGCTTGATTTCCTCATACCACATGATGAGCCTGATGTCCTGGAGGAGCTCTCTGCCCAGGCTGGCCAGGTGCTCACGCTGGGAGAGTTTGCTGAGTAGGTACTGGAGGTCCATCATGCCTAGAGGGAGACGCAGGAGCTCAGCATGCATCTATCAGACACAGAATTCCAAGGCCGATGCTTCAGAGAGCCAACAAAAACCAGCAGCATTCCATATCACCTATGCCATCCCTGGGGAAGTAGCTGGCATCAGAGTGATGCTTGATGACTGTGACCAAAAATGTTCTGCCTCTCCTCAGCTGTCTAAGTGCTGCCCTGAAGCTCCCACAGCCTTGCCTTGCAAGTGGCAACAGCCTGCCAGGACTTTCTGAAAAACAAGGCTGATACTGGGTTTGGTTTTTTTTATTGTTTGAGGAAGCAGGTTTGTTTCCAGCCAGAAAACCTCAGATTGCCAGTTAAACCTCAGACCGTCATTCAGCAGTGCAGAGAGACAGGCAACAAAATCTGGCTTATCTCCACAAAAGAAAAGCATTTACTTGTTCACTAATCCTACAGTGGCCAGAGGGGCCAGAGATGTCACTGGGAACTGGTGGTGCTCATATTTGCTTTGCTAAATAAGCAAGAGGCTGGAGCTGCCTGCTAGTCCTTCTATGTCACAAGACACATGGAAAAAGGGCCTAGAGAAGGGTAAGGGGCCATTAAATAAAGTTAGCAGGATGTAGATTTGAAAACATTGTTGCATTAAAGCTGTGGAGCTCCTTCCTGCAAGATGTTTTTAATTGCTTATACAAGGAAAAGGGGAGAAAGAAAAGCATCACTTGAAAGCAAGAAACTAGACAACATGGCCTACTCAGGTGTGCTCAGCATTAACACTGCAAGGTCTTTGGCAGTGACCCCACTGCCACACAAATGGGGCAAGAAGGTGCAGCAAGTGCTGGAGAGTCCATCCCCAAATCAGGAGAGCACTGGAGAGAGCCTGTCCCAGGCGCGGACAGAAGCTCCTCTCAGCAAGGCTTGGCAGGGGTGACAGAGCACCCACCATCGCCTGCCATCGCCTGGCTCTGTGCAACAGCCACGATAGCAGCTTGTGGATGGGCAGCAGCACTTGGACAACCTCAGGGATGAGCTCCTTGTTCTTCACGTGCTTCAAAATAGTGGCCTCGAGCTTTCTGCTGTCACAGTGATCCATGCAGTTTACAGCAACTAAGCTGAAGATCTGGAAAAGAGGGAGCACATACCTGACAAAAGCACATCCAGAGGAGTGTTTAACCTGTGAGGTAAAGGAAGGACCTAATGGCCCTGAGGTCCCCCAGGGTGAGACACTCCACTGGCTCAGCTTCAGAGGGCACTTCCTTCACACCTCTGTTCTGTGGCAGTTCCTGAAAATCACCTGGTGATGGTAAATGACCCCTCACACTCCTCCTCAGGCACTTGCCACAAGCCACAGGAGGAGATGTCCATCACCTACCAGGGACAAGGTCCCTGCAGGTCACAGCCAAGGGTCACCATATCCACCCCAGCCTGGGGAGGGGCTGTAGCAGTGGCCTGATGCACCAGGTCACCTTAGCCAGTAGCAAACTGGGCTGCCAGAGATAGCAGGGTGACCTCAGCCAGCCAGAACCCAGGTTATCTCAGCCCTACGGTTAACATGCAGCTCCCCATCTCTTTCAGCCTCTCCTGCTGGTCCACGAAAAACTTGGGCTCCTTGCTGCCCTCCAGGTTGTTGGTGAAGCGAGTGGAGTTGCTTTTCCTCTCTGCCAGCACGGCTGTGATCCTGGCCATGATGTCATGTGTCTTCTCTGCTGCCTCCTGCTCCTGGCAGCAGTCCACACGGGTTCCCACAGGAAGTCTGGGACTTACATGGACAGGTTGTTGATCCAGAACCAACGAGCTCCTTAAAAGTTTTGTCACTAGTTTGGTGCCTGGGTAGGGAGAAAAAGAAAATCCCAAATTCACATCTCACCCTCTGGGTCTCCAGCCAACTTCCACCAGTATAGGCCTGACCACACACTCTGTGCTGTCCCAGGAGCTTGCTAGACAAGAGCTCAGATCTCAGAAGCTGATATGGAATATATCCAAGCTCATGCTTCAGTTCCCCATCCTTAAGCTATGGGGTGTAGCAGAGTCAAACCCTGCTGTGCATGAGAGCATCCCTCTGTAGCACCAAACCCAAGCCTGAAGCCCCCTCCATGTTCAGGGAGCACCACAGAATACAGGAGGGATGACAGGGATTTGCTCCTTTCAGAAAGCAAGTCCTTTTAGGTGGGGTTCAGTTGTCACATAAGGAGTCCATGCTTATTCAATCCCTCCAAACAGAGGCCTTTGGTGAGGTGATGACAGCTGGTGGATTAAAAGGTTGATCTGCAAAAAGGAGAGAGGAAGAGCCAGCTATGCCAGCAGTGAGAAGACCAGGCCTCAAGGTCCAATGGAAACGGTGTGAATTTGTGCAGTGCAGTTTCCCTAGCTCCTTTTTAGTTTCCCTGCTCTACCGGGAATCCAAACCAGCTCAGTACTTACATGTGAAGATGGATGATGAGCGCCTGTGAGGTGATGAACATGTGGTGAGTTGTAGTATTCCAGCTGGCCAGTAAAGTCCCAGAAGAGAAATGTGAAGTCCTTGATTTGGAACTCACTGATCTTTATCCCAACTGTTCGCTCTTCCTTGGGCACCAGCAGTTTGGACTGCCCTTGCTTCAGGCTTCTGCAGATGGTGGACTTCCCTGCCAGTGAGGCTCCCAGGAAAATAGGACCCTCTTGTCCTCCTGCCCCAAACCATGCTGAAGTTGGTTGAAGTAATTCCAGATCTGCTGAATGCCACCAGCACACACTTCACTGGGCAGCTCCCAGAGAGGGTTCCCACTAGCCTTAAACATTTTCAGGGATTGTCCCTGGAAGAGCTCCTTGGGGAGATGGCAAAGGGCATTATTCTGCACATGGAATCCCTGTAAGTGTGCCAGCTGCAGGACTGGCTGTGGGAAGGTCTGGAACAGATTGTTGGAGATGTTGAACTACTGGAGGCTGCCTCAACAAGCTGCCAGGTCCCTGGGGAGGGCACAGAGATGGTTCTTGTTCAGCCACAGGTGTTTAAGCCTGAGGAGATGGGAGAAAACCCGCTCTGGGATGATCCAGATTTGGTTCTGATTCAGCTCAAGCCTGTCCAAACAGACCAGACTCTTCCACTGGGAAAGTTCAAACTCTTCTTGGACAGTATCAGCTTCCTGAGGTTGCAAAGCTTAGAAATGCTGGCAATGCTCCTGAGCTTGTTCCTGTTGAGGTCAAGGCTCTCCAGCATGCAATTGCTCAGGACTGTGGGAGGGAGCACACGCAGCCTCTGGGTAGAGATCCACTTCACTCAATCTGTCCTCCTGCTGCTGACCTGGGCATGGAAAGTGGTTAAAAGAGACTATGACTCTCTGGAATTGCAGATCTTTCATTTATTTATTTTGCATGATTTTAGGATGATTTTGGCCAGCAAGGAAAAGCAGAGGAGTTGTTGAACAGTGCAACCACAATTACTGCTTGAACAGCTCCTGTTCTCAAGAGAGGAACTGAAGCCAAGGATCTTGGCTGGGACTGAAGACACAGGAACAATTCCCACCAGATGCTGACCTGCAGCCCAAGTGTCACATTAACATATTTGCTCTCACGCTTTGAGCCCTGCTACAGCTCCAGCCACAGATTCATCTACCCCAAAACTGGGAGTTTTCTAACGCCAGCAGCGGGCTGCAGGGGCAGAGCCAATGTCAGGACAGCTGCTCCCCAGATAACTCACCCAGCCCGCTTGCAGCTCTTGACCACAGCTATGGGGATGCACTGAGGCCAGGGCCAGTGAGTTCAGACACTTCCTCTTTCACATCCCCCCTGCTCCAGATGACGCTGATTCCCTGCAGGGATGCTCCCAGACCTGGGTGACTGGGGAAATAACACAGGATGGTGGGGCTCCCCAAAGGACAGGGCACACAGGCAGGGACTTAGTGATGGCTTGAGAATGTCCCCAGAGGGTGTTAAGGGAAGAGAGATTTGCAGGTGAAGAGTGCCAGCAAGATGGGAATCACACGATACCAGGGCAAAACATGCTTAGATTTACTTTCCTCTCCCTTGTTTCACTTCCTCCCATGACACCAAGCATGGCATCCCCTTATGCAATGCACCCTGCTCAGGACTGACTCATCATCATTTCTCAGCATCACCACAGAAATGTGGGACGTGCTCCAAGCCCAGCAGGAAAGCAAGCCTTCACCATCTCCCACGACCACTGAGCCAGGGCAGCTACTCACAGGCTCTGGGCTGGGCCATTACCCTGCAGTGTGGCACCAGCTGGATCCTCCAGGCGCTCGCCTCCCCCTTTCATTTCCTCCTCTTCGTGTGTCGCTCCTGCCTCCCCAACCACTGCCAGGGACCCCAAGCCTCTCTTTCTCCATCCAACCTCAGAGTAGCTCTCAGGAACCTGAGCACCTCTGGCGGGACAGCAGGGCCAGGGTTATGTCCCAAAAGCAGTACTGGAGGTCACCTATAAGACAAACATGGTGGCAGAGTAAGTCCTGAGTCAAATTCCTGCTATAGCATCCCTCCCCTGCCTGTGCTAAACAACCTTTTGGCATCACAACTCTTGCACAGGAATGAAAGGACACTAAAAAGAGGTTATACTGTTACCAAACTACTGCATGTATTGAATAAATATAATTTCTTCCCTTTAACAGGTAGCAGCATCTGATCTAAGAGGGTCAAAACCAGAAAGGGAAAAAAAAAAAAGTAAGCAAGTAGTATACACAGTATACGAGAAAAACTGTTTTCTACAACGTGCCAGAAGAGGCATTTTTAGGTATGTTTCTCATTGCCTCTCCCAGGAGGCAGCTTACAATTTGATAATTTAATTTTAATGGCAGACAGAATAAAAGAACCAGGGTTCTTGTTCATATAACTTCAGCAGAAAGCACATGCAGAAGGTATAGTTTTCAGTCTCAGCAGTCCTCAGGCAATGGCAGGTGCAAAGGTAACAAATTTAACAGCCCTTACAGTGCAGGCACTCCTAATACACCCTGCAACAGGCTCTTATCTTTATTGCCAGCTCAAGGGTAACATTAAACAAGAATTTAAAGCAGTGAAACGGCCCAAGGAATGAAACAGACTTGATGCTGTCTTCCTGGTAAACAGTGTAGTTGCTTCTATTACTTGCTCAAGCCTTGTTTTTCACACCACCTACCCCTTTTCACTTTGTATACAGACAGGTTGTGGCAGAATTGCTCCTCTGAGATATTCAGAGGTGTCCAATTTCCAGTCTAAGTGTATGCACAACTAGATCACATTCTCTTTCTTGTGCCAACAGAGCCATTAAAGGTTCTGAATTTTTATTTTGTCAAGAATTCTATCAGCAGTGCTTGTATTTACAACCCCACACCCATGTTCCATGTATGTATTCTAGCTCCAAGTTTAGCTTGAAAATTATACCTTCCCTGCCAACTGTTCTGCAGTCAGTACTGTCTTTTCCAAAAATCTGCAAAGCAGCTCCAAAATTATCACTTCCTTATCATCCATCCAGGCTGCGCTTCCATAGAGGAAGCATACAGAACCAAGGAAGATTAACTCCAAAATGCTCAGGATTCATCCATCCACTCCTCTAGCACAGTGAGTGATTGTGCCAGTCCAAACACTAGTGGTATGTAGGCTTGTTTTGTTTAAATAGTAAAAAAAAAAAAAATAAACTCTCCAAACCAGTTCCCATGAAGGGAAAGCCAGTTTCTGAGTTTCTTACTGGTTTTCTCTTCAATTTCTCTAGCAGGATTTGATGGGGAATGATTTAAGTCAGGTTCAAGAGTGCTAAATATCATTTAAGGGCTTGTATTTCAGTCACTTAAAAGACCTACAGTACCTGTAGGCAAGGAGTTTTGCTAAAGCAATCGAGATCAAGTCAGAATATGTGCCGGACTCCTTTGATTCTTGATAGGAAGACCAGTTTTCCTGCAGAGGAGGAGGGACAATTATTAATCCAACTCCAATCCTCTTCCACAAACACAGCATTCCTTATGCAAGAGCCAGGCCAAGAGGAATATGCAAGACAAACAAATGACACATGCTATAGGACAAAAACCATTCAAAATAACTTTATAAACTCTGTCACATTTCTGCTTTGTACATCAGTTCAACCTTATCCTTTGGGCTTGTTACGGAAAACTGATAATGCTTGCTTTTTGTTTTGCTTTTTCCTGAAAGGCAGACACAAAACCAGCCATCAGTGCATTATTTACACAAGTGCAACACAAACTCCCACCCCCAAAATTCATTTTTTTTCACCAACAAGGTACTTCCAACAGAATGTAAATAAACACCACAGCTTGAGCAGTGTTTCTGAAGTCAGTTTATAAAGGTTAGCTCATTTCTGCAATCCCCAAATGCCAGAGCGAGTAAAGCTTCGCTCACCATCCAACGGGCTAAAAATACGACATTTCAAGTATTAAATCAGAAATTTCTACAGACAATCCATAATTTGATAAATAAACACAAGGGAAACAGTATACAGCTCTCAATACACTGTATGAAAAGTGGTGTCCAGTTTCAAACTTTAGCAAGACAAGTGCACAGCCCAAAAATGTGATCAAAGTAACCCTGAAAACTGCAGCAATCCGGGAGTTCCAAACATTAATCTCTTCTGTGTTTCTCCTTGAATTACTCTGCTGGTCTGAGGCATTTGATTGTTATTTAGTTCTACAGCTGTAGGTAATCCAAAAAAGTCCTAAATTCATTCCCATATGGAAACAATTCAAGAGAAGGTTCCATAGATAATGTCTATCATCATCTTGTTTCTCTGCTTACAATGGGATGCAACTGCAGGTCTGTTATTCCCATAGTTTCCACAGCTAGGACAAGTTCAGTCCAAGTCATGCTGGCTGTGGCTTGCTCTCAGTTTTCCACTTCACGTGTATCTTCACCATCAGTTTTCTTATGTTTCCTCATATGTTTGTATTTTTCCACATATGCCTTCACCAGGTTAGCCACCTTCATAGGGTTGATCTCTCCACTTTTGCTGTGGCAGATCTGCAGGGGATCAGAAAGGGCACTTGGTCAATGACAGCAGCTCAGGCAAGTGGCAGAGAGGCCCTAAGCTGTCCAGGAAAGCCAATTCCTGCACAGACCTCCAAGGCTCATAGCAGGGTACATAAAGCAGAAAACAAAGACAAGAGCAGTATTTTCCTTCAAGCATTCCAGAAATGCCCCAGAGCTTATCTATGGAGCACCAACTAAATGCAGAGGCATCTCAAAGCGAAATTACTCATTTTTACTACAGGCTTTTCCACCCATCCATCCAGTTTTACCCAACACATGATAACCAAGGAAGTGTTGATATCCCATTTTTGGGATGTTTTTGAGGAAGCAATGCTCAGATTAAAAGAATTTGGCAGTTTCGAGAACCCATTTTGAGACAGGGGAGAAAGAATGGACCCTACACAAGTTACTTTATCTCTCTTCAGAGAGGAGTTCACAGTGACTTCAGTAGGAATTGGCACTGCTCAGCTCTCTTGCAAACGCTTGTGGTTCATATGGGTCACACAGAAAATGTGAAAGTACAGCCATTACCTTGGGAATTTTAATTTATGGTAGAATTTCTTAGTGATAGCAAGAATGCAGAGCAGGCAGAAAACACAGTTCTCTCAGGTATCAATTAACTGCCTTGACCACAAGAGCATTACTTCCACTCACAAGACAACATTTACTTGCTGATGGTGTCCTCTGTAGCCAAGATCTACTCAGCATTACGAGACAGAAGTCAGTATCAGCAAAATTGCAAGGCCCTCTTCCAAGGTTCAGGGACACCACAGGTGCTCAAGGACTTAATGCACAAAGTATTTTCTCACTTTATCAGAATCAGCTAGAATTCTGGCTGAAGGTCCTAGTGAGGGAGATTTGACCATTCTCACCCAGGGCACATACCATGTAACATTTCAGCCCAGGCAACTGAAGCTTAGCAATGTTCTTGTCCACTGAAAACACCTCATGAAAGCAACAGGCTGACAGCTCCCATCAATGGATCCAACCAGTCTTGCTTAATGCAACTACTGCTTCACCACAGGACTGCAAAGGATCAGGATCCAAAGATCTGCTAGCCCAGTTATGGTGTGTCATTGATGAAATGTCAAGTGAAAGCTCAAGTATTGCCACTTTATTAAGGACCTGCCCAGCTCCTCCTCTCCACTTCCTTTCACTGGGCTCTCACCTTTTGCACTGCTTTCCGAAGGATGCTCTTGTACTCCTCCTTTGTAATCTCCCTCTTCTGGTAAAAAGGTTTGATGGCAAGTTTCACTTCTTCCACAGCCCTTTCTTGCATGTGAAGCTTCTTCATGTACTGCACAGGAAAGAGAACTTCATTATCTTGTGCTGTCTTGGGAATGGTTTCTGAATCTGTTTTTCTTAGAAATGCTCAAACAATGAAAATTCTCCTTTCACAATTTCAACAACCCAAGTAATCACCCCAACCTGTCAATTACTGTCTTGAAACAATTATCAGTTTGCACTATGAGGAGACCTTGCTTTGTGTCTCAAAGAATGTGTTTTAAGTAAGTGACTACAATGTGGACTTCCTGATTTTGGTCTCCTCCTTCCCTTCCAACAGCTCTGAAGCAAACACACATCCAACAAAAGACATCAGATTCTAAAAGCAGCAAACCACAACTGTGAATATAAAGCTTCAGATAGCTCTTAAGATAGTCTGAATATTTCAGAGTTGCCTATGAAGTAATGATTACAGGTGCCACCAAAACAAGTTCATAAAAACTCGCTCATAAATGGAGGCTAACTGGGAAATGAATCTTACTGTTTGGTTTTATGGTACAAAGCAAAATAATGGGCTAAGAAGTTTTCGTTCTTGTGTTAGCATCCATTGTGCCTTGAGCAGATGGTCTGTGCAGCAAACCCAAAATTCAGCAGCAAAGGACTTGAACTGAAAGATCTCCAAAGTGTTTTACTACCTCTGCATTTCCAGGGCTGATAAGCAACATGATACAGTCCTACCTCTCTATAGGACAGTTATGAGAATTGACATTAATTTCAAAGAGGGAGGGGAAATGAGAAAACCAGGTGTTTAGAGAAACTTGGACATTGTGGTTTCTGGAAAGTCCCTTCCAAATATTCATGCAAGAAAGTTTCAGAACTTTAAGAATGTATTTCAGATGTTGTAATCCCTCTCTGTCCTATTGTGACAAACCAATAGAAAGCAGAATCATCATATGGAATAAAACCCAAATGAATTCAAAGAGGATTGCCTGTTGCTCCTGGGTTAGCACAGTCAGTCACCAAAACCAGCAGGGCTGGGAAATTACAGTACAGAAAGTTAAAAAAATCCCCAAATGAAAAAGTTCAAGTAAACAGCTCATTAATTTTATGCATTCACTCACTTCCTCATTTTTTGTTTTATCCACTGGAGGTTTGGGCGCTTTGATCTTTTCCTCCACACTTCCAACAGAAGCAGCTTGGATTCCTGGCTCGGATGCTGTAGCCAGGATGCCTGGCTCTGGGGTGAGGCTCTGTCCTGCCATGCAGCCAAGAGCTGGAAGACTCCCCTGCATTATGAACTGGACCGTGGGCTGGCTCACCGGGGCATAGGGGGGCAGGCTGGAGGGCAGAGCTGGCGCCAGGGGTATGTTCTGACAGTACACCTGTGAAACAGACACCGCTCCGTAAACACTTGTGCTGACAAGACACAACATCAGAACAGAACTTCCAGAGCACCTTTTATCCACCAGGACCTACCACCAGCCCCAGTTCCCTTTTAACTGGTGGGAAGCACAGAATGATGGCTCAGACCAAGGCTACCAAGCCAACATTTACAGCCTGATCAAAGTCAGGAAGAAGCTCACAGCTTCTCAGGCAGCACCATTTTTCTGCAAGCTACTGCTGAAAGCAGAAGCTGCATGTACAGAGCAGAATTAAAAGATAATACATTTCTTCAGTTGTAAGGAGCATCTGAGAGATTAAATGATTGGAGGATTGCCGAGGAGTATGGGCTACATGAAATGTACCACACGCAGAGGAAGGCAAACTGCCATGAGAGGAGGGTGTTGCACAACAAGGGCACAGATGAGATGGGATGCCTTCCACGACACTTGGGTGCCGGAATAGGAACCAACCTGAGAGGAATCTAGATCAGGAAACATAGGCTCAGGAATCATATAATTGGTTGGAGGAGGCTCATTTAACTGCACCTGATTTAATGTTTGGTTCAAGTCCTCTGCTTTCCAGGCCCCTTCTTTTGCTCGCTGAAGTTTGTAAAATGGCATCCCTAGGTATCCCGAGAGAAGAAAAAGAAAACATTTTGAGAACAAAATAATGTGTCAAAGATTCAAACCCAATTCTATTTTAAAAATGAAAATAAAAAACATCTAACAACAAAACTAGCTATAAAAGGATTTTTTTTAGCAGTCATTCATATTTTAAAGCTTCTGATAATAGAGAGCTTCTCATCCCCTTGAGCAATTGCTTTCTACTGGGTTTACTCTTGACAGTAACCAAAAAGAACAACACAGGCAACTCTGTCAACACAAGTAGCACAGGTTCCCAAGCCAAACTGCTTCTGGCAGCTCTGGTTTAGCAGCATTCACACGAGTGAGTTACAGAGATTTGTCATTCTCCTTGGCTTTGAGAAACATTTATAAATTCTGAAGGCAAAGCAACCATTCTAGTTAAGTGCAGAAAGGGTGGGACATGGGCTGCCAGTTCAGAGATGGGCTTGTTGCACGCACTTCACGAGCAAACAAGCTGCCACTGGCTGAGCTGTGCTGACAGCAGGTCCTCTCCAATTCATTAACACAACTCACCTCGTGATTTCAACCAGTGCAAAATGCCAGCTCTCAGGATTGCAAACCACAGCATCATCCCAGCTCAGATGACAGAGCTCTTACTCTACAACCAGGTCTGACCAGGCACCAAACCCCTCAGTCTTATACAGCCTGTTTCAACTGCTGCTTGTTTTCCAAAAGAGACTTACTTGGAGCTTTTCCAGCAGAAAACGTGCCACTTTCCTCCTCTTGAAGATTCCAGGTAACTCTCTTCACTGGTGCTTTTGATTTCAAGGCAGGACCCTGAGGTACCACTTCCAGCTCAGGCTTAGTGAAATTACTTGTATTTTCATTTGAGACAAGGCACTCCTCCTTAACCTCCCTCACGCAATCTGTAACTTTGCTTTTGGATGAGCTTTGAATCGGTGCAGCCTCAGCCGGAACGTGCATGATAACTTCCTTCTTTGGGGGTTGTTCCATCAGAGATGGACATAATGCAGTATTTTCTATTTTAACTGTAATCTCTAGGTTTGTATTGCTACAGCTACCAAGCACTGCTTCATCAGTACTATTCATTAAGTCTGTTTCAGCAAAAGAATCCACATCACCAACTGGGACACAAATGTTTGTGATCTCTGGTGCAGGGAATGCAGTTTCGCTGCTCACTTCTCGACAGATGAGCTCCCCCTTTATAGTTTCTTGGACCTCCCTCAACTGAACTGGGGTCTCAGTTTTTATTTCCTCAAGTTTGACATTTGGCTGGATGGTTATGGAAAGCCCTTCTAGTACTAGCTCCTCTTTTGGCTCTTGCTTCATACAATTGGGTTGCTCCAGACACCCAGTCACATTTTCAGCTGGAGGCTTTTGATCCTTTTCTGGTGCAGGAGGAAGCAAGGTCTCTTTTGATCTGTGTTTCCTTTCTTTGGAACGTGATCGGGATTGCAGTCTTTTTTCCTTTGACTTACTGCTTTTGTGCTCCCAAGATCGAGATGGAGACCGAGACCGAGATCTCCACTTTCTCCTCTCCCAAGACCTGGATCTCGATCTCTTTCTGTCCCTTGACTTCAAACTACTTTCTTTATCATACCTCTCATAGCTTTTGTCCCTCCTGTGCTTCCGCCTTTTAGTCCTCTCATTGCTGTTTGACCGGGAGCGGTCTCTCCGCCTTGATCTTGAGCAAGACCGTCTTTTCTTTTTCCTATTTTCATAAAAATCAGAAGTACTTCCAGGACTACCCGAACGTGACCTGGATTTCCTTCTGTCCCTAGACCAAGAAGTTTTTGCCTTTTTGTCCTTGTTTTTATCCTTGGTTTTCTTTTTTTTAGATCGTTCATGACTGCTAGAACGATCAGTAGAAGACCTCCTGTTCTTGGATTTTGATGTGTGTGTTTTGCTGTGCTCTTCCCCACCTGACGAAGAGGTAGATCTGGAGCTTCGGTCCTTCGAATGTGCTCTGTCTCTTGACCCTGAACGTGATCTCTTATGGTCTTTGGCAAGTGCTTTTTTCCTTTTCATCTTCTTCTTGCTTCGGGAGCTGGAGTTTGAACAGGATCTGGAACGTGATCGCCTCTCTGCTTGTTCTACCTTTTGGACTTTCTGCTGCCCACCACTCTTTGAGGGACTATCTGGTTCTATTTTCACATTAATACTAGGTCTAATCAATTCCTCAGCGTTAAAGAACACATTAGGTCCTTCTCCACTTTCCTCCTTCAAACACTTTGTATTAGAAATTTCCTTAACAGCAGATGAAGTGCAAGGACTGCTTAGGACATCTGCCTCATCCACACTGTCTCGTTCCTCTGTATCAGAGATCTGTTCTACAATCCTGCTTGCTACTGTCACATCATCAGGAGACTCTCTGTTACCAGATGGCACATCAGAGTCAGTCCCAGACCCAAATATATTTTCTACCCTGTAAGGGGTGAAACGACGGACAGTTTGAAATGTTTGAACTTTTGGATTTTCGATGGAAATAGTCCTGGTGATATTAGTTAGTGGGATCCCTGAGCCAAGCCTTTCAGGACTGCTGTTTGCTGAACTTGAGTCTGATCCTGTTGGCTCAAATGGATCATAGATTTCACTTTTGACCTGCTTTTTCTTTACTGAGAAAAGAGGTGAAGGGCTCTCCTTCTGCTGCACCTCATCGTCCACAGGGCGGAAGGTATTACAGAATCCTGGGCTAGACAGCCTGCTGGGATGTCCAGTGTTCCCGGGAATATTGATTTTAAAACTCTCAAAAGAGCCTGGGCCTTTGCCCCTCGAAGTGCCCAGCAGCGATGAACCGCTATAGCCGCTGGGATGAGTGGAGCTCGGACGTGTCTGCTGCTGTGGTTCCTTGGAATTTGACTTCTGACTTTCCACCCTGCTACCCTTTCCTGGCTGATTAGTGCTCTCTTTGCCAGTTAGCTGTGTTATACAGGAGCTGGGGATATTACAGCTTTGGCTTCCTGCAGGTTCTGGCTCCACCTGCCTGCTGCTGGTTTCTTTTTTAATCTTTGGTATCCTGGGAAGCTCAAAGATGTCAATTCTCTGGGAAGGTGGTTTTACTGGCTGCCTCACAGATACAGCTTTTGAGCCAGAATTCAAGTTACAGCTCAGGGGCTTTGAAGATGAATCAGTGGGTACAAAGTTTTTAGATTTTCCATTAAATCTGGCCATTTCATTTAACTTTGAGCCATGCCTGCTCAAAGTTGCTGTATTCTGAGTCTGGACAGACCTGGGTGTCATTGAATATTCTGATTTTACAGCTGCCTTTTCCAGTGCAGGGCTTGCTGCAGACTCGCTCCTGCTCAGTGAGGGTGGAGGCGATGAGAACAAGCCTGAGGAGCAGGGTCTGGAGCGAGTACTCAGTCCCGAGGAAATGGAAGGTCTGGCCATGGAGCTACTTGCTGTGGTCCCTGAGAGCACTGTACTTGGGTGGGTGTTAGGCCCTGAACCATCCTCCACTCTCGAGTCACTCGCTGATTTTCTGTGAAATGGAGCTATGGCACACAAACAGACAATTCAGTGTTTCAGGACATGTCCAGATATTTTCTGCCAACATTAACAGAAGTACTTAGCTAATTATTTTAAGTTCCACTGTGGTTTGCAGACATACCACACAGTAATTAGGAACTCCAATTGTTATTTGGTCAGATACTCACAGTTTAGTGCCAGACAACCAAATCTTTGAGGCAAACACTAACGTTTAGGAAATAAATTATTCTGTTCTGTAGGTATCAACCAGACTAGTGATTATTATCCTGCAGTTGCTGATTGACAGAAATGACTATAACAGAGGATGTTAGAGGTACTTATTTTAAGAATAAAGCTCCAAGTTTCAATTTGAACAGATTCTTTCCAAGTAATACCATGCCAAGGGAGAACACAGCTGGAGATGACAGCACATATTCAGAGCTCTACTTCTGCAAAGAAATTTCTTGCTAAGGTCCTTCACCTTGCTCTTTGAACTGAAGTACAGATCACAGGTGTGGCAGCAATGCATGACACATGCCAGAAAAACTGGGTACCAAGGTAACTCTGGTCTCTCCAGTCCTACATTTTTTATAATAAAGCAAAGCATGAAACCACCGTGCAGTTCATTTGAAAGAAGGAAACTACGTATTAAAACTAAAACCCTCCTGTAACATCTCAGGTCTGCATTTCAACATAGACAAGCAACATTATTTCAGAATGTCCATCTTATAAAACTATTGGCAGCTACTGATTCTATCCTACCTATTCCAATGCTCAGTAAGAGTATCCCTAAGCTTAAAGCAATGCAGCCTACAGGATCAGGGCAGATGTGGCTGAAACAAAGAGGCAAATAGCACTATGAGGTGCCAAGCCCTTACCTTCCTTCTTTGCTGTCAGTGAACCATCTCTGTTGATGACCACATCTGAACTGCTCATCATGAGAAGGCTCTGTCCAGACAGGATACTTCCCAACAGATCAGGCACAGGAGCAGCTTCTGCTTCGTGATCAGGACTCAAGGCAGGCACACTGCTTCTGCATGTTTCAGAGGGGTTACATTTCCTTTACTCTTACAGCACTTGTTCTATACACACACACACATTACATTAAAAAGAAACCAGAGTCAAGGGCATAAAGAGAGGTCAGCCAGGGAAGTTCACTTGTACTTTTGGCTTCACTAGTCATTCAGTCCCCATCTTTCTCTGACAAACAGAAGGTGAAGCTTTTCCTGACTTCCCACAGGAATTACACAAGATAAGAAAGCAATAGTATCTGAGACTTTTGGTTAGCAAATGCTGGTGGCTCCCTGTGGAGTGTATCAAGATTAATTTTCCAGTGCATTTAAAATACATTTTTGGAGGATAAACCACAGATTACCATTTCAGAGATATTTCTATCCTAACTGCCTCTCTTGCTCCCACTAAATCACAAACACAAATGTATTCCTCAGGCCTATACTTCTATCTGAAAAAAAGACAGAGCTTGAAACAGTGTTTAACCATAAGGTGCCACTGGTAGGGGCAGCTAAGAGCATGGCATAGAGAAATTACACTGAAAAACCACTGCACTGCTCCCACACATGGGACAGCACAAACACTCCCCTTTATACTTTGCTCAATCTTACGAAAATGGGTTTAAGTTCTCAGTTCTTGAAATATGGACTAATAAGGTGTTTCTTGTGTTGGGTATTTTAGTTTTTCTTTCTTTGCTTTTGTGCTGATGGGATTTGGGGTTTTTTTTGTTTGAGTTTACTAAAAAACAACTTCCAAAGGGACGCAGCTCTTTAAGGGAGCTAGATTTCATCTCTGTATGACAACAAAGCAAACTTTATTCACATAATGTACACCAAAATACCTGTAATAACATATACCAGAGAGATAAAATGGGAACACTATTTTCCCATACGGGAAATCAGCTGCTAAGGCCAGACCAGGAAACTCAAGCGTAGTGCAGGCCAATGGAGCCTTTAGAAGAGCTGAGTATCAGCTAAACAGTTCTATCTTCTAATCAATAAGCTACTCAAATAACTCTGAGGACATGGAAAGCTTCCTGAAAGGCTCCCTTCAGAACTGAAAAGGGAAAGGTAGACAAATAATCCAAATTATCATAGAAATAGACCACCTTAATCCTGAGAAACCAACCTTCACCATAAGTCAGATGCATTAGAGGACAGCTATATAAACATTTCACACTTTTAACCACTTAAGCTGGGCTCCCTTCATTTCTCTTCAAGCTCCCTCACCCTTGCAGTTTTCTCTGACTCTGTTGGTACCTGCCTCAGTGATTTTCCTCATCCCTTTTCTTCTCATCATGCTCCCAGTTCCCTGTGTCCTACCCCTCAGTCCTGAAAATTCATTGTGGCTGCCAGTGGAGGGCCAGCAGAGATCCCTGGCCTTGGCAGGCTTGCAACACACAGGCAGCAAAGCAACTGTTAAACTGCAGGATCAAACAAAGCTCTTCCTGAATTTTCTGAGAACCAACAAACAGCGGCAGAACTGGGTGAGGGAGGTACAGCCCTCACCTCCTCAGGATGCGCAACTGGATTCCCCAGCCCTCTGAAAGAAGCAAGTGCTTTTTTAAATGTTAATGAGACTGGGAAATAAAATATACTAATGGGGTTACTAAATAGTCACAAAATAGAATGTAAGAAGAGTCAGATTAGGGTGGAAATACCAATTTTAAATTTCAACAAAAATGTTAAAGGTATGATGAAAGAGTGTATGTCCTCAATATTAAAAAAAAAAAATCCTTGCACAAACTATTATCTATTTATCTACACTTGTGCAGGCATGCAAGTACACACACACATGCACTTTTTAGAAGATAGGAAAAGAAAAGGGTTAAACAAGGATGACCACCAGGTTTACTCTTTTGTTAGGGTCATTAGATGACTAAGAATAATAAAATAACAATGGGTTTTTACCTGGGAAGTCCCACAGAAATGGGTCTAGCTACAGGACGGTGAGACCTCAGTGCTGACTGGGAGAGAACTCTCCTTTTGGCACTCACTGGTGAATCTGGATTGGCTGGAACCTCTTCATTACTGTGATAAAACATACATGCACATGAACCCTGAAATTGCCTGCAATGTTTTTCACATCAAAGAGATGATACCATTATGACAGATATGGTTAGAGATCATTGTATGTTTTAGTACAATATATTAAAAAATATTTGTGCAATATACTTATTTGCTGTTCTGCCTGAATAGAACAGCTTGATTCAAACAGCAGAGATTCAAATGTATATTTTAATTTCTAAAATGTTAAATGGACAATTTTCTTTTATGAAAGGATCCAAAAGAACTATTCAGTGGAAAACTAAATTTCACCAACAATAATTTTAGATGCCTCCTCCCCAAAAATAAAAAGTTTGAGTGACATGAACTGTGGCATAGTACGATTTCTCCTGAATTTTAAATGTCTGGAAAAGTGAAGATAAGAAAAGAAGAAACATGAAAGATTGCAGAGGTCCATTTAATTTTGTGTTTACTGTATACAAAATATGTCAGCTAACTTCACTTAAAATAAATAAATACAAAGCAAAGGACCAGACTTCCTCAGATTCTAACCTTTCAAGAGCCCCATACATCTTACTGAAAGTTTTCATGAGGCTAATTATTTCAGAAAAACTCTTTAGAGGAGAATGATTCCTTTCAAGTTTAGCAACTCAGCCCAGAAGGGAAGAAAGAACAGGCCATTTTTTTGTTATCATGGGTTGTATACCCAAAGCTGCCTTCAGAGTGAGCTGCACACTCTGCATGGAGCCACATGTACAAACAACTCAACAACAAACTACCAGGTCCCTGATCACAACCCAGAGATCTCTCACCCTTCATAAGGATCCAACTCATATGGATCTCCAAACACAGAGAGAGAAGCTGCACCAATATCTGCTCTCATCAGCCCAAGGGAGGGCTCTGTTGGTTTGTACATGGAAGGAAGTGATGCCCCACGCACAGGTTTGCTGAGACCAAGGGTCCTTGCAATACGGGAGCGAGTCGTAACCTCATTTTTGCCCTGCACAGACAAAGAGATTGGGTTATTTGTATGTTAGGGAAGGTAAATTTGTGTTTAAAGCCCCAAATTCTTCACTTAGACTGTGTACAGTCATCAGGTTACTACCATCAGCAGCGTAAGTGGTGTGCATTTATTATCTATATTTGTTTTAAAGTATTTATGAAACTTGTAACTATGGCCTATATGTCACTTCAAACAGAGACTGCATGTATCAGATATAAGTGACCAGATAAATTAAGCTTCTAAAATTCTTTAATAATGTCAATTCAAAATTGTTGGTTCCTTATTAAATGCTGGAGTTCTGGCTTGAAAATGTTGACTCTAGTCAAAGTAGCTGACAAAAAGAATCAAGTAGGTGCAGAGTACTCTGCAGAGTAATTTACAAGACAACACTACCCACAACTGAAAGGAATTTTTAGAGCTCCTACAACTGATAAGCTGGGTTTGCAACAACACAGCCACAAACATCCACAGCCTAAAAGAATAGGTGCTGGCAATTTTAACTGAGCTTGCGTCAGTACCAAGTAAACACTACAGCTGAATGGCAAGGCAGGATACAAAGCCTGTAGGACGTGCTTTACAACCTGATCCCTACAGTCCAGGTAACAGGATTTGTCAGCAAAGCCAGCAAGCCTGTATGGAAGCTGCAATTCACTTCCACATACAGCATCTTTCTGCCCTGGACACATCCTGAACAGACTCCCACCAGAAAGAAAGATGTATGATTGTAAGGTGGCACTTCTTCCAACTGAATCCCATGTTATAGTGCTTTCACAGAGGGCTGAAAATGGCAGATACTGACTGGTAGAAACTCACTCACATGTGATCTTACTCTTGTCTTTTTCCCCCTTCTCTTCTTTGTCAGACGCTTGCGTCTCTTCAGCTGTGCCCCTGAACCCTTCTTCCCAGCAGCAGATTTTGTCTGAGTTCTTTTTTTGCCTCCTACTTTCTTCCGCCTTCCTGATGGGACAAAAACCAATGATCTGGATAAATGCTGGCACTGTATTTTACACTGTACTCCCCTTTTCGTCCCACCATGACACACAAAGCAGCTCAAAGAGACATACAGCGTGCCACCAACAGCAGAGCAGAAAAAGTGACATCATTAGGATTCATTTAGAAACAACCTTCATGACACTTCTGGGCAGAGGTGCTATAGGGAAAGAAGAAATGCACTTGGGATACCTCCATAGCCATGCAGGTGTGGCAGCATACAGCTGATGCAGAGTATTCTGTAGGATTCAGGCTCCCCTAAGGCGCCTGATGTCCTTACCAGTTTTCCTCTTCTGCCTGGTAGGAGCGCGTGGTGCCAGAGGACGCTGGTAGATGGCTGTGTTCAGGCCTGCTACAACTGCCTCAATTGTTTCATCCAGAAGAGAGGACATGAGGTATCCTGGTACGTGCTGTGGGGAGGATTAGAAGTTGCACGATACAGGTACCTAGAGCTCAGCAACATTTACTTACAAAAGCATTTGATAAAAAATTGAGATTCAAATGAGGAAACCCCTCACATCACCAAGCTGCCAGCTAAGCAATTATGTCACTTTTTAAATCTACGGACTGGCATATTAAGGACCTTGTTCTTCAGCCTCCTTCAGTTACATGCATGTCCTCAGCTTCTAACTGTGCTTGGAGGACAACAGTTTACACTCCTTCAACCAGTGGAATTATGCTACAGTCAACTCAAGGTATGAGCCAAAATAAGATGCACTTTTGTTCAGAGACAAAGGCATATAAATAACAAAGGCAATAAATAACAGTGCCTTTCTAGGTATAAGCATCACTGCACATTGAGAAGTGGAGCTAGGAACAGCTTGAATGGGAACTGCTGGATTCCCAGGATTACACTACCATGGAATACTAAACTCCCGAGGCACCACCCCTCTCGCCCATAGAAGATGATTCCACACTATTTCTAAAACAACAAGTAGGAAAAGAAAGAAAAATAACAAGTTACCCTGCAGAGTCTTTCACTTTAAACTACACTTTCCTGTATTTTTTTCAACATATAGCCCTGAATACTCAGTTGTAATTGCTTAACAACAATGCATCAAATAATTCATCAACTTTTCCTATTTTATTAATTCTTCTAAAGCTAAAATTGAAACATCTGGGTTTGGAGACAGTGGGGTTTGGCAGTCAAGATCATCTCCATTATGGAGGACATAATGAATTTAACAACTGCTAAAGCATTCTGGGAAGTACTTAAATCGAGGGAAAATGTGATAAAAACTTAAGGTGAGCTGGATCTTCACTCATGACAGCTATCTCAAACTATACTTAATACAGTAAGAGAGGGACCCTGTGTATTTGGGAGATATTTCCTGCATAGATTCTCTTATACTGTTACTGTGTTTGAAATCATGTGGCCACATTATTGAGGACGCTAACATCCGTTTTTTTTCCTCTTCCAACAAGAGACATTTTCACAAACACAGAAACCTTAAAAATACAAAATTTTTCTCTTCAGTTGGGCTGAAGGCAGACAACATGTTCTACTGCTATGGGCAAGGAGATAGGAGGACAAAGGAAAATAAACAATTGCCAAATAAACATGCTAAAAAACCAGAAGTGGTGCACAAACTTTGTATTAATAGCCACTAAGAATAAAAGTATAATTTTTCTCACAATCAAGGGTGATAAAAATGCAGGTTAAGAGAGGAAGTTACTGCAGCATCTCAAATTAGAGCATTTTGGTCATGTGCTGTACTCCAATCGCACAAGTTGTACATCTCAGATTAAAAGAGCTCCACGGCTACTAACCACTGTGCTATGGACAGTCAACACAGACAGCTGAGCTACTGAAATGGGGACTTATTTCAGTAACTGTTCCCCAGGGTTCTTGCAGGGTCTCCCTCAGAAATCCCCGTGGATACCCGAATTTGCTGTGCTGTTGTTATGCGGTTCCTGTTCACCGTGGCCCGGACGCGTTCACTCTGCCGAGTCCTGGCTATGGCCCGCGTTCGGACATGAGGACGGAGCCTACTGGTGGTGGGGACAACATCAGCCATGAGGGCAGCCACCTCTTCCTCACTGACATGATCTGCATCTTGAATGAGAACCAGCTGAGATTACTTGTCTTTCTACAGGTGAAATCATTTAAAGAATTTCAGACAAAAAAAAATCAGCATTCCCTTTCTTAAACCAATCACTTCCACAGGCAACCATTACCCTCTCAAAAGGAAATGAGCACAGACACCACTGCTTCAGACTGTTACACAGTGTAACACTTTTCTAGGTAACAGAAATTGCTGCTAACTCCGCAGTCTGAGGTCAGGATACTAATAAATTCTTTCCAATGTAACACGGTAAAGTCACACTATGGTGCTGGGATTTCCTTGGAAAGGTTAAAGGATGCTTACAAGAAGCAGCTCCACAGGTTTTAACTGTAGATGAAAATCTTCATACACAGAATCCTCTCATCAGTCAAGAGTTCAAGTCTAATCTTAAGGTTCAAGAGAGAATGCTTATCAAAACAATTATTTGAAACAGATAAACCAGGAGGTTAAACACGTCTTCAAAACACCACATGATTCACTTTATCTAACTTGGGAGAAAAATATTTACTTTGACTGGCAACCATGAAATCCTTACCTGCAGCACCATTGGCACCCATGGGAGCACAGGCAGGGCAGAACCATTCATCTACAGGGACTTCACTCAGAGGAGGATTAAGGCATTCCATGTGATACCTTGAGGGGGAAAAAAAAAAGAAAATCAAACAATATGCCCCTTACCAAGGGAAGACAGCATTTTATCCCTATCCAATGCTATAAAAGGCAGATTCATTCTCTTAAGCCTGAAACTAAGGTTTATGCATCTACTTCTACCAATCTGCAGAGAAAAGATGCTACCTGATAGTTATACAAGGGTCTTTAGTTCTAGATGGTATTTTCACCACTTTAGGCTCAAAAAATCTCAGAAAACTGAGCCTTTTCCCCTCACTGTGTGGTGAATTACTTGCCATTTGAACCTGAGTTGCAAGAAATGTGCAGAGCCAAAACTGATGGTGGCAAGCGAAGTACAGAGGTTCTGGGGAGACAGGCAATCAGGAAACAACATCAGCTTCCTGAGAACCAACACAGTACTAACAGTAGTCGTACTTATGAGCATTTGAAGCAAGTTATTCTGCACTTTTCTAGAGTTAATCTCAGCTGTGGAGTGCTAGTAAAGACTGCAATTTCTTTTTTCAGGAAATGCTTTCCGGAGGTGCTAACTCTGGAAATCAAGCATATATAAATAACTTGAGGAAAAGAAGACAAAAATCAAACAACTGTATCAAACTAGGAATAACAATATTTTAAAAATATTATAGTAACCGTTGGGAGATCACAAAGTAAAATCTGAAGCAATACCCTGACTTGGGACAGGCTTATGGAAATGCAGAAAGACCTAAAAGATGAGACTTCAGATAAGATCTATGAAACACTGTTTTGGCTTAATATTTTAAACTCAGTGTTCTGATGATACTCTTACCTGTAGTGCTTCTGATTTTGTCTTTTTCCCACAAGGTGAATCAGTGCCTATGTGTGTATGGACAACCAGACTTACCAGATGTCTAGTTAGCTTGCTAGAAATAATTTTTAAAAGGTTATTTTACATACTCATTGCTAGCATCTCTCTCTGTTCAGTGGGTAACTTTTGACATCTTCAAACTGACAATGCTGGAGGACTGATTAAGCAGTCCAAGGACTTCAAATTCTAGCAGAAAATTGTAGGGCCAAAGCTGTGTTCAAGTATATTCATGACTCTACTTACACATTCATTTTATTAATCAAGAAGGGGGGCAGAGACAGAAGGAAGCAAGAGTAAGAAAATAATTTAAGAGCCATGGCTGTAAAGAAAATCCTCAACACTTCACAAAACTGTAAATCTTAAGCACTTCACCTCCACAGCACTAATGCCCAGTCACTTGGACAAGTAATGCATCCTCTCCTCATGGAGATATAAAGGATGTAAGGTTCTACCATTCATACATCACCTTCATCACTTGAAGGCATGGTCATCTGTGTCAGTGGCCTGCAGCCTTGATATGTGCAGGACTCTCCACACATACGTTGCTAAATGACCAGAAAAGGATCCATCACATCATTGTCTGCACATGGATGGAAATGGATGTCTGCATAATAACACATGGATACATGGCTGGCCTCATTATGAGCCTGAAGACAACAGCAAGGGGCAGTCTACAAACCAGACAGTGCCTGGGGACCAAATTCTGACCATGTGCAATCATGCAGGTGCTCCATTCATTTCAGCCTCTTACCCCGCATCACAGCCATCACAGAGCAGCAGGCGATCCTCGCGGTCACTTCTGCCACACACTTCACAGAAGGTTGGATCATCCTCTCCATCAGTACCCTGAGTTTTCGTGTTCTCAACAGGAATCTAAATAAAACAGAGATGCACACTTTATGCAGAATGTGGTGCCTTTTAAAATCCATTGTCACACTCACAGTAGTACCTGCAGAAAAATCTAGAAGTGAAGGAAGCAAAATGGCTATTACACACCCAAACCTTCACTTACCTCATTCAGCACATCTAGGGCATAATCAAATGTCTGACAAGATCTACTTAACTTGTCTACTGTCAGACACCAGTGACTATAGAGAACTGCATTTTAAGAATAGGCAGAAGAAAAATCCACTAATAAGATCAAAAGTAGTCAAACAAAAATAAACATCCCAAAAACGAGACTAAAGAAGAGAGCAAACTTCGCTACCCCCTGTATTACTTCAGTGTTAATTCTCACTTCTGTTAGAATGCAACAATAATAAACCATCAGTTCAATGAAAACAAAGCACCAAACCCCTAAATGTCTCCTGGAAACCAACATCTGATATCAAGAGCAATGACAACTCTTCAATGTTCTTTTGTGAGCAACTACCAGCACACTCAACCAGTGCCTTTCAGGGCTTTCCTACTGCCCTGTGCCTCTCTCCCCTTACAAACGCAGCTGCTACACAGCATTCCCAGGAAGAGATCATGGATAATCTAGACTATTCCTATTCATCCTGTAACAAGCAGCACTTGAAGAATGCAGGGCACCTTCCGCATTTGGAGAGACTTATCCATGCAGAACAGTTTTCAGTCAAATGTCCATTATACAAAACAGGCAGTTATGAAAAACATCCTTTTTTTTGCCACACAAATGATGCCACAACACAATATAGCAGGAAGTAAGGTTAAGAAGGAATAAAAATTGTCACAGCTCCTTAAAAGGCAAATTCAAAATAGGAAAGAAATAATTCATTCAGATAGCAAGTTTATTACATAAACCCCCTAGAAGGGTAAAGTTTTGAATAACAATTTTGTGCCAAATGGCCTGCTTGTTTGCTACAGTAAAAGGCTTACCTTTTTTAAAATTTTACCACCAAAACGTGCCCGAATGTTAATGTAATTAAAGAGGATTCGATCCACTGGACAGGAGTTTGCATTCTAGGGAAAAAAAATAAAAATCCCAGTACAGTTAATAAGTGAATCCCTTTATTGAATTTTTAATAAGAAATCTTAAATTATTAATGTAATAAGCATTATATTAATGTAGTAGTCATTTTAACAGCTATTGATCTTGATATTTTAAGTACTTAAAACTGACTTACCTGGTTTACAAACAACCTGTTCTATCAGAGAAAACATGCATTTTTAGAGGAGCATTTATTTCACTGAAGCAATTTAATTATTATTCAATTGCCAAAGCAACATCAAAGTTCTTCCAAGCACTGCCTTGAAAGACTGCTCATGTTTTAAAGCATTTACTTTCCTTTAGACAAATGAGCAACTAGAAACGGTTTACAAATATATTCAGTAAAGAGTGATTTATTTGCTTTTTAAAAAACGTAATCACCACTGCTACTGCCGCATGCACTGTAAGTTTTGTTGTAATTTTCACCCTGGATTATGATATGGGACCTACACAGTGGCAAAGAACTCTGACTGAAAACTGAATTCAGAGCAAGCCGCTGATTGTCAGCATTCATTTACATCTTTTCTATGCTTAGATGTTCAGGGTTGCAACAGATCCCAATCCAATGGTCACAATACAGTTTTCAAGAAAAGATAAAGACAGATAGACAGAGAAACATATATATATATATATCTCCAAGCATAGAGAAAAATTAATATCTCAACTTGAAAAAACAGAAGAACTGTAGATGCCTACAAACCCACTTGCTTGTGACCTGACTTGCTTGCAGAGAATGGAACAAATGAGGATGGGTACAAGAAAAACAGATCAAACTTTGAACATGAATCTTGCCAAACAGAGCAGTAACCCAAGTCTGTTTAAAAAAGCTTAAGAAAGCAAGTATCAATACTACAGTGTTTTGTTCTCATTACAGGACAGCAGCATGATCACAGGGGATAGAGAAGAGCACACCAGGAGGCCACAGGACAACTGCTCACCTTAGACCACTCCACAATGCAGTCCAAGCAGAAGTAATGGGAGCAGTTCTCAGGAGTCCCAACAGCCTGATCCCGAAACGTGTTGAGGCAAATGGGGCAGTTTTCACCATCCTCATCAGAGGAGATGTTCACTCCGTTCAAGTGTGGCTCTGATTTCAAAGTATCAGTCATTCCTTCCACAGTGGCCTCACTTTCTTCCTCCTCTTCCTCCTCTTCATCATCATCTTCACAATCTTAAGGAGTGAGAGATAAAAAACAGCTTGTGTGTGCTGCAGGGCTTCAGCAATGAGGCCAGAAGGGATGGGCAGGACAGGGTTCCAGTTCCCAGAAAATTCCAAGTAAGCTTATTTTATGAGTCTGCAGGGGTCAAGCACAGACTTCCCGGTTTAAGGCAATAAATTTTGCTGTTTTCTTGCTTTCTAAATCCCTTCACTAAAAAGCAATGGATTAATCTGGTGAAAAATAAAGCCTGATAATGTGAGTAGCCTTGCAAGAGATTAAAAGCACAGGCACAAGAAAATCAAAAGATTATCTAAACAAGACAGTTAAGATATGTCAGGCTACCACTGAACAATGAAATTAAAAATAAAGTTATTATAAGTTACCATGTACCCAACTTTTGCTTTTTTAAGAGACATTGCAGAGGAAAAGCAGCAGCAACACACTCTACTGCAGAACAGCAAATGAAAGATTTCAACAGTAAAATATGATTTTGTGATCCAAGGAATCTTAGTGCCTTAAAGACCACTTAAAGAAGCTTGATTTTGAGTAAAATTAAACACTCAGCACACATTGTTGAAAGGTATTTTTATTTTTATTACAAAATACAAAGACATGTTAGTCTTTCTCTAAAACCTCTGAATTAAGCTGGTGTTTTGAAGAAGCAACAAAAAGTACCTAAAACCCTACTCACTTTGAGGGAGGTCTGGGGGTGGTTGTTGTTGGGCTGCTTGTTTGCTTTTTTTTTTTAATGAGAATGAGGCCCTTGTCTTTTCTACTGAATTCTCCTGTCTGGACATACAGAGTATACTCTGAATGATGCATTAATAAAGCTTTTTGGCACCTGGTATCAATTTTTTAGTCTGTGTTCAAATCAGTCTAACTAGTCACTTGGAAAACTGTGCTCTTGCCTTCTCAACAAGCTTTAGATCTGATAAAATTCTATTTTTGTATATCCAAATATTAATTTGAGTGTAGCAGCTTCAAAAGTACATGTATCTCCAGAGTATATTTTCAGTAAAATTAACAAATTCAAATAACATCCACACTCCTTTTTCAAAGAAAAATTAGTCAAGTCTTCTTCCATCCTCCCTAGGTATTACAGCAATAATAATTTATTTCCAGAATTCCCCATCACAACATTCACTTTAGAGCCCCATGCCAAAGCAAACTAACAAATATGCTTTTTATATGAAAAACCAGCATGAGCCATTGCTGCAACTTTGGCTTTTTTTCCTGCTCATGCTGGGGCAGAGTTCACTCCTGCTGACTACAACTCCACCACTTTGGTTAGCAGGTAGTCTTCAAATATGCAAATGCTTTAAAAGCTTAGAAATTGGGAACTATTATTTGATTGCTTATTACTGCAGGATTTTGGCGTCATCCTGACACAGCAGCATCTGTAGATTTCTATTTCACTGTTAGTTTCTGGAGGAACAGCTTTCATCTCGCTCTTCCTCAGTTATTAAAAAATGCCTGTTAAGGCATATGAACAGACCTTACCTTCTAATTCTTCATCTCCACTTTCTTCCTTGTCCTCCTCACCTCCCTCTTCCTCAGTGTCATTATCTTCCTCTTCACTACCAGTATCGTCTTCTGAATCCCAGCTATTTCCACCATTGCTTTCTTAAAAAGAGAAGAGCAGAGGAAATACCCATTTGATGCAGACAGACAGGCAGAACAGAGCCCCTAATCAGGCCATTATGGATGAAGTCCCACATTTCCTCAGTGGTATCAAAGCTGCCCATCTGGAGAAACTCCAGGGAAGTATACCAGCAGTCTGATACACACAAGCTATGAAGCGAAGCAAAACAAAAAAAACTGTCAGGGGAAAAGTGACAAATGGTCCCAAATACAATTTTACCAGCCTGTTGAGGGTAAATCAATAGGTTCTGGAACCTCGAAGCAGAAAGGTGCACGTGCGGAGAGGCCACATTTACCTGTTTCGCTGAGGAGTGCGAGACACTGCCTTTTGCCCTTTCCCAGAGCAGTGTTCTTGTTGATCAGCTCATCCTGGCTGTCATCATCCATGGCAGGACATCGGAATCCCGGCAGGACGGCAGAGTCAGGGAGGCAGCGTGGCACCTACAGCAGCGGGGCTGGCACCGGGCCGGAACAGGGCATCCAACGCATCTGCGGAGACCTGCTGGGAGAAGGGACATTGCTCTCCTACACCACGGAGCAGTTTTCCCAGTCTCAGCTGTGACTACAGCTATTGCTCCGTGAGGTTTCACAGCCCTGCTGAGCTGGATGAAACCAGCTGCTTGTGAAAATCAGTGCGAGTGAGAGATTCAGCTTTATCTTGGGCTCCTGGATGACAGCAAAAGGTGTAACCAGAACTCCTCACTGAAAATAGCAACAGAAAACCTACAAACACTGAAACCATCCCATGGACCAGCAACTCACTGCAGAATTGAAGGGGCCAGAGGCCCTTTGAACAAAGCCTAACAGGATGACAATGTGTTTTAAATCAAAATACTCCACCTTGCCTGACTGAAAAGAAGAATAAAGATCATGTAGTTTAGGTCCTTTATATATTAAAGAAAGGGCCTTTGCACAGCTCTTGTCATGAAGTAGAGAAGTTGAAGACCCCATAACCATTATTCCATGGAAAAGATAAGACCTGATTTAGTGCATATTAATGCAATCACATTAATTGCTGTGCATTAGCACAGACTGGCAGTAAAACTGACAGATACTGGGAGATGTTGCATGATCCAAATTCATAATGACAATTAAATCAGAGCTTTTAACACATAATGCTACAAAGCATTAAGGCAGACAGACCCCTGGCAAGCTTCTATAAGCAAGTCATGAAAATATATAATTAAAAGACACTTAAAGCTAGGTGTCATATCTCAATATGAAAAAAAAAAAGGATTCTTTTATAAGTGTGGTAAAGAAGTTTCAATCAGGTGCTCTTCTCCCACTCTCCCTGCTCCCCATTACATATCTTGCATATTAAGAGATTTTTTGGAACAAAACATTATGTTTTATTCAAGTGCTCTTGATCTGTACCTTTACTTGCACACTCCCTCTTTAAGCCATAGAGCACAGCTCTGCACCAAACAGTCTTAAAAATGTAGGTTCTACTAAACTAGATCAAACTACAAACGGAGTCTTCAGTGATCAGGGAAAAAAAACCCAACTAAACAGAAATAAGATTGAGCTTCAACACAACTAAGTTATTGTAAAGATTTCTCCTAACTTCAGTAAGAATCCTGCCTAAAGAGAGGTTTACATTTTTAGTTAAACTTGTGGCTGTTAACAGAAGTGTTTAAAAAACTGTTTAAAAACAATTTATGTTGGCTGAAAATACACAAACTCATCAAAAGCCAGTCACTCCATGATGCAACTGAAAAAATATGAAGAAACACCCAAAACTTTTCAAGTTTCAGCAGTGCATATGTATGAATTATTCAGACTGAAACTCAATTATATAATATCCTCCCAAAAGCTCAGTTAGCTACGGCAATGCAAAATTTGTGGTGACGTGACAAGCAGGCCACACAAAGGGAAGGACTGGCAGCACCAGTCCCCCAGCAGGGCAGTGGCAGGCACGTGTTCCATCCCTGCATTTGGATGCTGAGATCTGGGAGTGGATGCAGAACCTGGGCTACTTCTCCATGGGCACCTTGTGGGAACAGAGCAGGTTCCTGCTGACCTGTCACTGCCACACCCAGACAAGCCACGGCACTTCTGAGCCACTGAGGATGAGGGTGGCCAACCAAAGCCACGGCAAGTAAAAGTCATGGATAAGCCTCCACTATGGCCATTACCTTTGTTTCCCTGCTCTCCACTGTCCCTTAAAGCAAAGCAATAAGCACAGGGTGGAAAAGATCTTCGTTTCAAAAAGCAATTCCTACAAGCCACAGCTCTGACCAACATACACTTAGTTATATTTCCAAACAGCATGCATTTCTTCACTGTAGTGGAATAAAACCACTACCCACGTTATTTTTGCCTTGCTACCCCATGGAAAGCTATCCTTTAGGCACAGAGGCAAACAAATCAGCACTTGTGACTTGACAATCTGAACTGACATATTTATGCTGCAAATGCAAGCTTGTACTTTGCTCACAGGCAAAATTCCGAGTTAAAGAAAATCTGGTATTGCAGCAAACAATCAAGTCTTCAAATCATGTCAGTAAAAAAAGTCTGTTTTGTGGATAGCTGGAAACTTACAAGAAGAAACCAAGCGATGAAGTGAATTTAAGATTTCTAAGCACATCACAAGTATTTTTATATATATATTTTTTATATATACTATATAAGCAACCTTTTCCAAACTGGGAAGCTGCTCTTAAGAAAAAAAGAGGGAAGCCATGGTGGACTATACTAATATGACAGTATACTAATATGAGAGGCTCCTTCTATTTTTTTTTAAGAATAATAAGCAGCATTTCCAAGCTGTTGTTGTTTTTTTTAATGGGAGGCATTTCAAACAAACTGCAACTGTGAAACACAAACACATTCATGATACACTTCAGATAGTTCACCCACCTGTACAAAAGCCCTGTTTTCTCCAGCACTTACCACATCAGAATTTTTCTAACCCCCCAGCGCCAGAACTAGCAAATACAAAATAGATGAAAAACATTTTTATTACTGTGTAAACCAAAAAGTTTGGTTAAGGAGGGGATGGCAGTCATTTCTCCAGAGCAAACCTTAACTCTGCACTTCTCTAACACAAAGGACCAGACTGCTAAAAACCAACCAGTTATCCCTGAAGACAATCTGACTCGGGCAGCTACAGCTGCTTAGTTTCGGGGGTGTGAAGGACTTGTCCTCGTGGTTGTACCCAACCCCTCACTGCTTGGTCACCTGGAAAATCCCACGGTGTGCAGTAGTCTCCATACAGCCCTTCAGCTGCAAGCAGCTCTAACATTCACCAATCCTCCCTTCTGCATCCCACTTTGTAAGTCTGTTCAGAGGAGTTTACGATAGAATACAGATGCAGGGCGATCCGGCCAGAGATCCCTTGTCTTGTACTCAAAACCACTGATGCTTATAGAAAGCCCCATTTCAGTTCCTTGGGCAGGTGCATCATCCACTCACACAGCATAACTATCCAGTGTCCAGATTACAGCTTGCATACAAGGCTGTTTGAAGGCAGTCACTGTCCTCCTCCTTAACATCCCCGTTTTCAAATTCTCATTTAGAATACCCTAAGCAAACATTACACCACAGAAGCAACAAGTGCATGGCAGGTGTTTGATCACTTTACTCGCAACAGATCTTTTCCGCTTAGGTTTCCTTCCCCAAGACACCACCTCAGCAAGGCCAGATTGGGTTTGCTTGCAGTGCTGTGTCCCTATGGCAGCATAGGCTCTGCTGCAGGACAAGCTGTAAGCCCAGGCTTTGCTGCTAAAACAGATTACATTTTTACATAGAGATGCCTTAATTCATTTTAACAGTACAAAGTGCAATTACAAACACTTTCTTCAAGCTGTATTAGCAACAGGGTTTTCTGTTGGCTTCAACAACAGAGAAGATTTAAGTACTTCCTCCAGAACAAGTGTTTATCAAACAAGCACTTCAGCAAACATTTAGCTTTTTGAACTGAAGTCCTCATGCACTACCACAAATCAGCGTTTTAATGTACTTTGAGTATGTTCCAGGGAGAAGGCAAGCGCAGGTTTCCAGCCATTAAGAGGAGGCACAGTCTGCAGAGGACACTAGAGCTCCATCTCACCTGACACAAAGCCCATAGAGCTGCTACAACAGCAAGCACTTCTCCCAGCCACGGGCACTTTTCCTCCTAGCACCTCCTCCTCCACCAACTTCTTAGGTAGTTTCTACATTTTTTTAGAAACAGAACAGCTATTACAGAAGGCATTTACTTTCACTTGCTTGGGTAACACTCAGGATTTTTTACAGGCAAAGAAAAGTTTCTCACAGGGTGGTTTTGAATGCTGATCTAATTACAAGGGCAACTACTGAGCCACGATGTTCTAAAGACAACTTATAACTAGATTTAAACCTACTAAATATTCAAACATACAGGCTTTCAGTTCTCATTCGCACATCTGCTTTATTGATTTCTTGGGGGGGAGGGGTTTGGTTGTGTTTTTTCCTGGTTTTGTTTTTTTCCCCCAATAAACTAAATAATTAAGTTCTCTCTGGAAAAACAATGTCACACATCAGAAATCATTTAGATTTGTTTCCAATTTCATATGTTACATTCAAAAACATGAAAGTAAGAACCATTGTAAAAATCATTGCTGTAACTGGCTGGAAAAAATCTGGTTATGGTGTGACTATTATCCACCATCACCACATTCCAAAGGTAAATTAAGACAACTTGGCAGAGAAATAATGCAGATTAACAAGACACTCCTATAGCCCAGAGTCATGCACTGCCAATCTAGCATGCACAAGGAGCTTAAAAAAGTCCCCTAAATCTAAATTTAGATCCCTGTTTAAATTACCAAACACAATTTAACTCTTAAATACCACTAATCAGAACTGCCTATGCAATAATTTAAGTGGAAGCACCTAAGAACCCAAAGATAAGTCACAGAAAACTAATCCCAGGATAGGTAAGGAAGTGCTTATCTGCCACCCCATCCCAGCCCTGCCCTAAATTTAGCCACCTTGAATTCCAGGATGAAAACTGTCCACCAAAGCTTCCCCAGGAGCTGACACTACACTCTTTGGGGAGTTCCTAATGCAAAGAAAGCAACACAAAGCACTTTTGAAGTACAGCATCTTATCCAGAGGAGCAGCTAAGCATTTTGTAGCTCTGTATTCAAAGCAGCAGCCAAGCTCTATGGAATTCCCAGCCTCCAATTCCTTGCAGCCACTGGCTCTGCTTCCAGCTGTGAATTAACTACTCTCCAAACTCTGCACATCCTCCTCTTTCTTAACAGGCTTCTTTTCCTAAGAAGAGTCACCCTTACTGGCGAGCTCCCTTTCATCATCAGTCCCATTTTTAGCTACAGCTTCCCCTGCTGTTTATGGGCACGACTGTGGGAAAAGAAAAAACCACAACAAAAACCAACAAACCCAAACAAACAAGAAAACCCAAACAAAAAGCTCACACACTTCTATATTCTGTGCACGGCCCTACGGAGGAAGACCCACCTACAGGAAAGGAAATAACACAACAGACACCCCGAAGCACACCAGCAACACACTGCACGGCAACAACCTGCAGGAAACCCAGTAAATGAAACTACATTTTGTGTATGTAAATGTCATGTGTAAATGAAACGCCCCACTGTCACCAAACGTGGGGCGGCCAAGGGAAGGCTCCAGCGACACAACTTAGAACCTCCCGGTAAGCACAGGTCCCTCAAGGGAAAGTTTTTAAGCCTAAACGTGGCCTTGTGACAAGCTAATACACTATTAAAAATAAATAAATAAATAAAGCTTGCACGCAGCTCCTCGTTTGTACTTGTCAGCCGAGCTGGCTGAAACAGCTGATAACTTCTCCCGTGTGTGCACCACAGACAGTGGGAATGGGTGGGAAGAGGGAGGAAAGGAGGAGGGAAAGGGGAGAGGCGCGGACACAACACACCGGAAACACTTGGGGTTTTGTTTTGTACCCTTACTATATTTATACACGTACTTAGTACATTTATTTAGGTCTCTGCCGCAGCGAAGGCAGCTGGATGGCTCCCAAGCCGTGGTGCTCCCGAGCCCGCTCGGCCTTTTCGCATCCCGCGGGACGCTCCCACGGGAACCCCGGGAGCACCCGGGGCCAGCCCGAGCCGGGGCTGCCCTCCCGCGGAGGCGTCTCCCGTCGGAAAACAACCCACTAAATATGCTGTCGTCGTTGCTGTTTATAGGAACAACGCTAAAGGAGCGACCGGAGCAGCTCCTCACCGGGCTGGGGGAGGCGGCCGCTCCGCCAACTCCCATGGCCCGGCCCCCACCCATCCACCGCCCGCCTGCCTGCCTGCCTGCCTGCCTGCCCCGGGCACTCACCGAGGAGCAGCCCCGGCGCTCACATCCCGGTCAGGAGCAGCCCGGCGCCCGCTCACATCCAGGACCCCGCGGCCGCCGCTCCCCCGGAAGCGCTGTGGAAACACTGGCGGGTCACGGGGCGGCAGCGGGCGGAACCACCACGCGTGAGCCGGGGGGGGGGGCGGAGCGAACCATTCGGGTGACGGGGGGGGAAGGCCGCGGGGATGAACCATTGCGGAGGGGGCGCGCGGGCTGTACCACTGCGGGGCCGCGAGAGGACGGGGCCGCACCGCTCGGTCTCCGCGGGCAGCGCCGGTCCCTCTCCGGCCGCTCCCGGTTGCTCCATGGAAACAGGGTTGGCAGGGGTGACCGGCATCCTTCCGCCGGTGTCTCCAAGCTCTGTGAGGGGAAAGCGGGGCTCAAAGGCCGCCGTGCTGCGAGGCCAGCGCGGGGCTGCGCTCGCGGGATGCTCCGTTCCCAAGGGAAGTCGGGCGCCGTCTCTCGGGGCTGGGAGCATCCTCTTTCAGCCCGGTCCGGCCCGTGCGGTCCGTGAGGACACGGATCGGGGCTAAATAGCTCGCGCAGACCGCCGCGGATTTTTCCCCCCTCTAACTACTCGAGGCTGGGCCCGACCCAAATGTTCCCGCGGCGCCGGCTGAGCGCACGCACGTAGAGGAGGAAGGGCTGGTTTCGCGCTGTTCCATCAGCCGTGGGGCTCTGCCCGGGCTGTCCTCGGCTGTCCGCCGGCAAGGGGAGCGCAGCCCAGGCTCCGCTTGCAGGCGGACGTGACCCAGAGCTAACGTGCGTGTCCTCGCAGACACTCGGGGCATTGTCAAGAATCAGACGGGGGCCGGGGAGAAAACAAGGTCCTTTTCCAGAGAGCACAGAGCGGAGCAAAACCTGCGCCAGCCTTGCTGTTGACTGCCCGCTCGAGGCCTGAAAGAGGGGCGAAGAGGGAGGGATCAGGGCGAAACCGCTGGTGATGCCCCAGCCGGTGAACAGGCACTGCCTCGTGTTTGAAAAGGCAAGATCTGCGCTGCTGAGAGGCAACTTCTTACTTTCACGTTAGTTCATGCCGGGTTTGCCAGCCTCCAGGGATAAGATTGAGGGCATGTTCCCCCATTTGTATTGCTCCCCGAGTCCATGGGCGCAGCACAGCGGCACTGGCACTGCACCGAGGTGGGCACGGAGGGCAGCCCGTGACGCCCTCCCGCCATCCGCGAATGCACTTCCCTGTCACTGCACACATCGTGGCTCTGGCACCGCCGCGGGGACTGAAAGCCAGCTGGGAACAAAGGGAAGAGCTGCAGGGCTGGGATAAGCGGGAGCTCTCCACGGGACAGCACCGGCCGTGTCAGCAGGACGTTTCATCCCAGAGATTAAGGGCTGAGCCACGAACTTGTTTGGAGCTGTAGGGAGAGCGGGGGCTGAGGGCAAACCCACCAGCGCTGTAGCGAAGGCCCTGAGCCCAAAGGCCTTGCCAGGGCCATAGTAACCATCCTTTGAACCGGGTGGTCTCGCCGTTCCTTTAAAGACCCGGACGATGGCACCTCCGGAGCGAGGTGTGCCCTTCGCTTGGGCGGCAGGACAGCGCTTCGCCCTCCGCAGCAGCGCATCCTCTGCCCGCCGTGCGCTCAGCTGGCTCCGCGCCGGCCCTGCTCCATGCTGGATGGTGTAACACAGCGCTCAGGGAGGTCCGGGAAACATCCACAGCTGTACCGGCAGCCAGCTGTGCAAGCACCGCTTCAAAACACACTTCTTCCCTGTGTGCTTACAGTCAAGAGAAGGATTGAAGGATTTTTTTTTTAATTTTTTTTTTTTTTTAGTAAAACTTGGAATGTGTAGTACTGCCTGGAAGAAGAGGGCCTTGGTGGAGCACAACAGCACGTGTGTCCTGTACCCTGTAGAGCAGTTGGCAGAAGCAGCAATGCTGGCAGGGAGGTGTCAGGGCAGTACCCAGCCATGTTGCTCCCCACAAAAATACCTATTTTTAAGAAAGGAGTATTTTCCATGGCTGTGCCTTCTTTTGTGTTGGCTCATGCCCGGAGGGTGGAGGGATCGGTGTGCTCCGTGGACGATTTCTCTCCAATCCAGGCACCACCCCCCGTGCTGGGGAAGATGTAAAATACGTGACTTTTCCCCTACGGCTGCTGGGTGAAAACAAAAACCCCCCATACAACATGCACACAAAATGACAACAGAGACAGCCTGTCATTGTGCGGGCTGTCACGCAGGAAAGGGGCTGTCCCCCCATCCCCCCTCCACACCGGCAATGGGAGAGCAGAGCCACGGATGAGTGTTGAAGCGCTCCAGCAAAACACGTAAGGAAATCCTTTCGATGGGGAACTGCCACCAGCTATCAGCGAGCCCGCGCTGCGTTTTGCTTCCAAATCTTGCTCCAGATTGCAAAACGCCCATCGGAGCCGGGACAGCTGATGCCGAGGAAGTTTTCACAAGGGATGCAGGGCTCGTGCCTTTTGCCGGACAGCACGCATCATCGGTTCACCAGGGATGAGGCGTGTTTGGTCAGTGGCCACATCCGCACCCGAAGTGTTTTTTCTTGCCCAACAGCATTATGAATGAACCAGGGGGTCACAACAAACGTGCCCGCTCTCCCGGATGCGCTCTGGTTTCCGATCTGTTCGAGGAAGGCGAGTGTGTGACATCGGGCAGATGGGAGCCAGCCCGCAGGCTCGACGCCTGGCTCTGTGAGTCTCCAAACAAGGCTTTTCCCACTACAGGCCAGCGCTGCGCCCATCCATGGAGCTCTGTCTCTGGTGCTTGGTGAATCCTCCTCGAGGTGCACTAAAATTTTCAGCATTCCAGCCGTTTGCTTGGCTGCGGTTTGTAGGGTGATGGGCGGGAGCGAGTTCGCCCCATGAGGAGGTGAGCGCTGTTATACTGAGGATGTACAGAAAACCTCCAACCGCACGTCCCTTTTTTTTAGGGGGAAGTTGCTGGAAGCAAACTCCCGGGGCCGAGGGACCATCCTCTGGCACTGCGACGGGCACTCGGGTTCGCCACACGCCCAGCCCAGCGTAGAACAACGGAGCGGGGGAAAACATACAAAAAATTAATGTGACACGGTGACATTTGATGCAGCGAAGGGAGAGGGGGCAGTGGCGGGGGCGGCCGGGGACACCCCGACTCTCCCCCCGTCCCCCCGCCCCGTCCCTCCCGCACCGCCTACGTGCGCCCCGACACTGCCCTGATGGCACGGCCCCGGCGGGCCGTACCATGGGCCGGGCTCCGGCGGGGGCGGAAGGGGGACGGAGGGGAAAGAGGGAGACGAGTGGCGAGGCCACGGAGGTCCAGTGGGGAAGGGGCTCCTCGCGGGCGGCGGCGGCAGAGCAGGGGGGCGCCGCCGGCGCCCCCCGGCCCGAGCGGGTCGACGAGGGCGGGGAGGGCGGGGGTCGGCGGGGCGGGGTGAGCGGGAGGCGGGCGGCGGCTCAACAGGTACAAATGGTTCCTCCCCGCAGCAGCAGCGACGTGCAGAAGCGAACGCGCCGCGCCCGCCGCTGTCACCGCCGGGGGGGCGGGGGGGCCGCCTGCCCGCCCGGCCCCGCCCCGCCGCGGCCGTCTGCGGGCGGTGGCGGAGCCGCCATTGGCAGGAGCGGCGCGGGGGCGGGGCCAGCGGGCGGGCGCGCGGAGCCGCTATTGGCTGGAGCTGTGCGGGGGGCGGGGCGAGGGGCCGCGGCGCGCGGCGTGGGCCGGGCCGGGGCAGAGCGAGAAGTTGGCGGCGGCGGCGGCGGCGGGAGCGCAGGTGAGCGGCGGCCGCGCCGGGGGGGGATTCCCCCGTTCCGGAGCTGCGGGGCGCCGCCGGCCCCAGGGCCGCACGGGCCGGACCGTCCCGCGGGTGGGAGCGCGGAGCTGCAGCCCCACGCGCCGCGGAACCCGGGCACGGCGCGGCTGCCCTCTCCCGCGCCCCATCCTTCGCGCTGCCCGGTGTCTCCTCTGCTGCAGGCGGGCCCCGCCGCCCCCCCGTCACCCTCCAGGAGCAGGTGAGCCACTGACTAACGCACATTGTGCTCTCGGCGACTCCACTGTGCGTGTGACAGCGGCTAACCTGCTCCTCGGACATCACGGTGCGGCCGCCTCGCCTCCCCGGACCCGCGCCTCGAAGCCTCGACGCCCTCCTGCCCTCTCGGCCAGCCAGGTGAGGGGCTCCGGCGTGACAAGCAGTCGGCTCCCCCGTCCGTCGCCACTGTCCTGCCTCCAGCGGTTCCCCATCCTCGGCTCTGCGGACCCCTGCGCTGCAGGGAGTGCCCCGGGATCGGCCGCACTCGCACAGGGGAGCGCGAAAAGATTGAACACTTCCTGCAGCGGGGCTCGGTGTGTCCGGCGGGAGCGGAGATGCAGGGAACGGGCCGTGTCGGCATGTGGGTGCGAATAGTTGGTGGTAAAGTTGTTCAGGAGAGATGGCGTGTTCCCCTCTCTGTTCTCTTGCTCTTCTCCAAAGTAAATAAGTGCTAGCGGACTCGTACCAAGTTAGAGACGCATCATCCCGGCCGCTGACGTCTTGATACCCGGTCAGTGACTAACTGAACTGCTATTGCCAAGGGTGTGTTAATAGAAGAAACTCTGCCTAGTATTGCCCTGGATGAGTCACATTTAAAGAGAGACTCTCGAGTCTGCTGAAGGAAAAGCAGGAACGAGCCTCACTTTCTCTTTTTGTTGCTGGCTTTTCTTTCCATCCCACCCCTCACCTTTGCTCACTGTTTACTACTTCTTGTGCCAGGGCTCTGTTGGCACTCCAGTCCTGGCTGAGCATTTGCAGAGCTGCCTTGCCCGATGTGGTGTGATGTCATGCAGGGGACTCTGACTTCATGGCCCTGAGGAACAGGAAGGCGAGCCAGGCAGGGACTTTTCCAGCCACCCAGGGTGGCTGTCGTTAAAAACGGAGGAAGTGACGAAGCAGATGGCTTCTCCTACAATGTTATCTCTTGCGATTTTATGCTGGTGAAGAAGGTGGGTAGTTGAAAAGTATATTTTCTGAAGAGTAGCACAGCTTCATTGTTAGCTAAAGTTCCTAATAACCAGCTAGGATTCACCTCAGCTGCTGAGGTTTCCTGAAAGTGCTCAGGTATTCCCCTGACTCTTGGGGCTGCTCTCATGTAGCCCTGGGCTGTTGTAAAGGCTTGATCTGAAGGAATTAACAGTGCTCTGGTCAATAAGTGGTTAATTGCACAGAAGGCAGAGCAAGGTCCTCTGTTGGTAGTGTCTCTCTAAGAAGTTTTGCCTGTCCCTATCTCTCCTTCATGCTCTTTGTAATTTCTGCCTCTGGGTCCCAGAGGACCATCTGCTCTTCACAAGAAAACTCGGCTCCCTCTGTGCTCTGTTTTCCCATAGTGCTCAAACACCCTGGGAAGATGGGAAAACCAACTGAATTTACCCAAGATGCTTTCATGTTTGTTCAGAATGGGCCTTTTTTTGGTGGAGGGGAGAGGGGGCAGGCCTCAGATAAGTTCACGGCTGTCTCAGCCCCGGATTGCTTTTTTCTTCGCTAGCTGCACCTAGAGCATCTTCCCACTGCTGGTCCCAAGCAGGCAGGAGCACAGTGTAGCCACATGGAGAGAGGGAAACCTGGTGCAAAATCCACCCATGTATGAGTGTGTCTGAGAGCTGAAACTGAAGGCCAGAGTCCCCTGCCAATGCATTTTTTTGGTGACCATGCAAGTAATAAACCTGTGTCTGAAAATGAAGGTGCTTTGTTTCTCTTTGAATAAACAGCCCTGCGTTTGGGACTGTGCTGGCTGATGACTTAACCCCGGGAGATGCCGCTGGCAGAAGCAGCTCTGCAGGTCGCCTGGCAAGACCTGTCCCAGTTCCCATGAGCAGCACTATGGTATGAATGCTTCTGACTTCCTGCTACCAATGGAACCATCCTGTTCAGCTCCAGTAAGCAAAAGGAAGGGGTTGAAGTGAAGTTTGTTTGGTTTTGCCTTTTTTGTGTATGTCTCCAGTAAGTGGGGGGAGCCTACAGCTCAATTCCTGTTTTTAACATTCTTGTGGCATGATTCAAAACTAACCTGCTGCACTGTCACCTGAAGTCTTCAATAAATGTGCAAAACCAGTGTTTGAGTGCTGATTACTGTGGTCCAGGGCAACAGACCAGGTGAAGTGGAAAGCTGTGCCTTCTCAGTGATGTGTCTGATTGCACTGCATTCCTGGTTCCTCCCATCTCTTCCTTTCCTCTGTGGCCAGTGAAGGTGGCTTGAAAAGGAGAGCAGAAGGGTGTGACATGGTTGTCCCTCAAGCAGAAAACTCAGCATCATCCTTCCATCTGGACCTAGAACTAGGGTGTTCCTGAGTGATGAGAAAACACACCAGGGCTGCAATGCCCCTTGATTTCATGTTTTTCAGTAGCTAATAAACAGATTTATAAGATGGTACGTAGCTTGGTTAGAAGAGTAGTCATGTGCTTTCACTCAGAACTGTGAGATTTTTGGTGAGAGGCAGGGGAGTGCCTTACAGGAGGGGAAGATGCTGAATTTCAGGCCTGTTGAGCTGAAGGGACTCTTTGTGCTCCTCAAAGATTTTGTTCTCGTTTCAGCTCTTCATGGAGGGAAGGGAACAGGCCTTACCCTTCAAGCACCACGCTAAGAAGCGCCTGTTGTGTCCTGTCCATAACACGTCCCAGTGTCAGGTGAGCCTCACCAAAGGAGCAAGCTGCCCTGTGAGGAATAGGAGTACATGAATTGTTTAAGAGGAAGGCAGTTAGTTAAATACAAGCAGGGACTTATATAATACATCCTAAAAAAAAAAAAAGAAAGATTTCTGCTGGCAGGAGGTTCCGTTGGGAGAGAAACTTGCTCATCCATAAACAAGAAAATTTCCCAGCCTCCTCTAGTGCTTTATGTTTTGTTTTTTTTCCAGGGCAAGGTAGAATGCAGTCAGTCTGCACTCTGAGATGGAGAAGGAAAAATCAGCAGAGGAGAGCAGAGAATGCTCCCTGCATGGACACACACACACCGGTTCCAACAGCTCTTCTTCATCTACAGTGAACTATGCTAGTAGAATCTGTGCAGCCAGGAGCAAGCAGCAGAGCATCTGTACACCACTTGGGGAGCAAAACCAACAGGCATTTTCTCCTCCAGACATTCACACCTTTCCTTATGTAACTGGTGCTGAAGTGTGTGCTTTAAAAGCTGCTTGCCAAATCCAGGGGCTGGGAGGCAGCACAAACGCTTCTAGCACTCTAGCTGAAATTGAGGGGGAAAAAAATCCAAACCCAAACACCCAGGAACTAGTACAAATATGTAACCACAACTTGGGGATGGTTCAAGTGTCTCCAGCAGTGTTATCCTGAAGAAACTGCATTGGCCTAGGGCAGTGCTGGCACCCAGACCACCATCTGATGAGGATGGTGAGGAGCTGACAGTCCAGGATAGAGGAGCGAGGAGCTGGGGGTTATTTTTCTTATGCAATATTAAAAAAAAAACCCTAAAAAAAAAAAAAATCAGGTAGTGCAGCCAGGAAAAGGGTGCCAGGGAGGCTGGAGGTGGCTGAAATGCTCTTCTGAATGGTGCCTTGTGTTGACTGAACCTACAGATTTATAAAAAAAAAATAAACAACAAAAATGTGGGGCTGCTCACCAGTGAAAAATAGGTATATCCTTTGCTTTGTGATTTTTGGTGACACTGGAGCTAGCCAGGAGAAACATCTGAGGAGAGAGAAGCTCTGAAGTCCATTCCCGCCCACTCCAGGGCAGGAAGAAGCTGCCCACAGTGCCTGAGGGACGTGGGGACACGAGTCCCTGCACAGCCAGGCACAGCATCCTCGAGCCACCCTGCACACTTGGATCCCTGCCTTGCCCGAGAGCCAGTTGTTCCCTCTCCAGTACGCGCCGTGCGCAGGGCTTTTGGTTTGTTTTTTAAGGGAAAAAACAATCATTTATTTGCTTTGTTTTAATCTCATAACAATGGGTAATGGTAATTTCCTCCTACCACTCCATAGTGGCCTAGAAAAGGACAGCATCATCTCCACTGTAGCAAGAAGGCTTGTCCCAGGGCATAAAATTTTAATTAGGAACAATCACGCAGCCTTGAAATGGGAATTGCGAGCAGCAAAAAAGTCAAACCATCAATAAAATATTCAATGGCAGAAATGTATTATTGACACAGACTTTAGAGCAGATAAAAGCGGGAAGGCGGGGGAGCGGGTATTGAGCCTCGCTGCGTTAAATAACCGGCGGGGACCCGCGCGCTCGCCCGGCCAGCGCAGGCCCCCCGAGCCGGCAGGAATATAGGTCACCCTAGGCTGGGGAGCTCCTGAGGTAACACATGAGTTTGATTACCACCTCTCCCTCATGTGCACCACAGCGGGGACAGAGGTGTTAATCAAAGTGATTTATTACCTCATGGAACACTGCTGGCCGAGGCAGCAGCTGGGTGATGGTTTGTAGGACACAAAATGAAGAAAATCTGCCAAGAGCCACAGTCTTGGGCTGAAAGCAGTTAGCCCCTGATCACGGTGCTCTCGCTAACCCCATGCCTGGTTATCAGACCTCAGTGGGGGACACAGTTGAGTTACTCTGTTTTCCACCCATGGAACAGTTCCAAACCCTGCATGCCAGCCAAGGGGCATCAGCTGAAGCGCCAAAATCTGCTGTCATACATAATATTTTAAATCCTTATTTTCCACACCCTCCCACACCTCCCTTCAGGAAAGACTGGTGCTGGTTTGGCCTATTATGATTATGACTAAACCTGCAAAACCAATAAATAATATACAATTGTAACAAAGGGGGGGAAAAAATCCCCCACAGACATTCAAAGTACTTTTCTGCCCCCATTTGGAAGTACCGTAAGTGATGAGCCTGTTCTCTTTATTCCTGTTTATTTTGCAGAAGGCAAGGCTACAAATGTAGCCCCAAAAATGAAAGATCCAGTTTTAAACCTGCAGAGGTCATTTTTTTGGGATATGTAGAGGATGTCCCATAGCACACTGAAATCCAGCAACATCCAAGGCAAGTGGGTTTTCTAAATCTGCTTTCCCTCCTTCAAAGCAGCACAGAAATGCTCTTTACAATGTCCATCACCCACTTCTTAGCAAGGCAGAATCTTTAAAAGCAAGAGTCCAAAAAACAAAAAGCACACAAAGCCCAAAAAGCAAACAAGCATGGGAGAAACTAAATGAAACTGCATGGAACAGACACATTTAAAACTAATTTTCCTTGAGATACATGATTTAAGGAGGAGGGTGAGGAGGAGCTTGAAAAACAACCTGCCCAAAAAATCCCAAATGCCCCAATTCAAAAAAGGCAACTTTAAAACTGCGTCTCCCCACTGCAGCAGCTCTCCAGTCATAACCTAAGACACAGCAGTACCAGTGGATCTCCCAACAAAGCAAACTTTAATCCTTTACTTATCGGCCTGCTGGGCTGGGGTGGCACCTTGAGAATCAGCTGAGAGGGGAAGATGTCCCCAGGGACCAGAGCCCAGCAGAAGCTCAGGGGAGATGGTGATGGACAGCAGGAGCTGACATTCCTGGCCGCTGTTATCCAGGTGCAGACAAAGGGGCTTGGAGGCAAACGGGAAATTTCCCCTTACCTGCTCCTGTCTGCAGCCGAGCGCCACTCCCTTTGCCTCCTGTCCTAAAATGCTCCGAGCTGCTGCTGTGCATTATTAAAATGTTGCCATGTTTCATCTCAGAGATAGCCACATCTCACTGGAGACAAGCTGCATCCCCTGGTTGTAAAGCACTTCATAATTTAAAAAAAAAAAAAGAAAAAAAGAGAAAAAAGCAGAAAAGGGCACTGCGTGCCTAAGACTCAGTCGGTTATAAAATACTCACAGCTTTAATTCGGCAAATAGAAAGAGATGGCTTGGAAATGGAAGAGGCAGCTGCGGGGTGCGCAAACCGCTCGGATGTATCCATCAGGCACCAAAGCAGGCACCAGCAGGGACGGCTCACTCTGGCCACAACAGCACACTCACGCTCGCTTTGCTCAAATCCTTTCCCAAAGATTTATTGAAAATTGGATCTGCGGCGCACAGGATTTACATTCGCACAGGGGAAGCGGGGCTTTACGGTGAACCTTGTGCCCAAGTCACATTTTTCGCATACTACACGTTGAAAACAGGCTCGGGGATCTCCCAGACAAGCTCATCCCCTCCCCAAACCGCTTTGGTTTTGCAATTAAAATACAAGGTGATGCACCGGGACAGATGAACAAAATGGTTACTACTGGCCATCAAGTTAAAAATAAGAAAAATTAAAAATATCAGGGAAATGTCACCAAGAGTATTTTGGTCCTGTTCCCCACTCACACCACCATCGGGGAAGGGCTCATTCTGCAATTTTTTACTTTAAAAAGAAGTTGAAAGATAAAGTGAATTTAAGAAAAACAAGCTCCCACTGTGTGCTTCTTTGACACATGGTCCTTGGCACCATGGACAGTGGGTTTCTTCTACAGGTTTCTTACAATATACATAAAAAAAGAGGGGCCAGAAATTTGTCTTAAAGCTGCTTTTGGGCCTCTCGTGCCACTGGCAAAGAGGCTGTTTGTCATGGCCCCATTTGCTGTGATGAGTAGATGTAAAATCTGTTAACTTGTTCCATCCAGGTGAACCTCCACACAGGTCTCCACTGCAGCTTTGCTCCCCTAGTCAAAGGAACAAGGACTTTTCCAAACACACGACTGATCTCTTGAAGAGGCTATGCAGAATGGATGCACTGCTGTTTTCTGTTCAGTATAGAAACTGCTTAAAAAAAAAATGGAAGGGAGTTGCTTTCATCCTCAGGGGAAGAGGGTTGCTTTGTGTCATCAGTCTCTAGTTTTACTTTACAGTCTGTAAAAATATTCTGTCTGGCCATCCACATCCATTCACAATATAAAGCAGTAAAAAAAAAATATAAAATATATATATATATAGTTTATTTATACAGTTACACTTTGATCCTCAATCAACTGATACAATACAATTGATCCTCCAGTGCCTGGGCCCTTCTACCTCCAGATGCTCTGTCTGGTTGATACAACTGCAAGACAAGAGAAAAAAAACACCTGAGCAATCCCACTGTGGTGGATGAGCACTTGCAGGAAGGGGAGCGAAAAACAGGATGTATGTGAGCACAAAGCCTGGACTGGGAGATGGGAATGTGGTTGCCGCAGTGTCCTGAAGGATGGGGGTGGGTGTATGGGGCTGTGGGGAGGATGGCAGTAGGGTTTTGCTGAGGAAAAGGTGGCACGGGTGGGAGTAGGATGCCAGGGTGGAGGCAGCATCACCACAGCAGGTAGGTGTCCCTACCACAGCTCTCTTTTGCTACACCCAAAACACAGACACAAGGTGACAAAAGAGTCATGGGAGGTAGAAAGGGTTTTGGGATGAACTGGTCACTAGGATGGAGCAAAAGTAGCTCCTGTAAAAGACCCATCCTAACTGAGCAAGGTTTTAACCTTGGGGGATACAGAGTGGCAGGAGAGGGGATAAGCACCATCCTCCACAGCTCCTGGCAGGGCAGAGATCCGAGCTGCCAGCGTGCAAGCCCCTGGCAGCAGCGCAGAGACTGCCAGAGTGTGAGCTTTGCGCTTCCTAATGGCATCTATAAATAGCTCTGGCTTCCCACCACCAGCACACGCTTGCTCTCTGCAGCCCATTTTGGGCAGCAAAAGCCTCTCCCCTCTCCCCACCCATCCTCTGCAGACCAGCTCATGCTCCCAAAGCCCTACTGGGACATACGCACCCTCAGGGTTCAGGCTGGACACCAGGGGCTCCGCCAGGGTCCTGGGATGGCCGAGGAGCTGCTTGGTGCTGACCTGGGGAGGTGAGTCGATACCAGCGGTGGGAGAAAAACCTACAGGATGGGGAAAAACATCAGCCTCAGGCAGGGCTTGAGCCTCCTGTGCTCACTGGGCACGGCCGCTGCAGTGCCTCTGGGCAGTCACGTCACCCACTCTGGGTGCTCCGGAGGAGAAACAACCAGGTCCCTTTCCATGAGAACCCCCTGCTGCTGCCTCTCATGGCTGTGAGGATGCAGACAAGGCCCTGGGCACCACCCTTCCCTCACCAAACACAGAAAGGTCATTTGCGGCCAGAGCATGGCCCCACCAGCCCACGGCCCCTGGGGACTGACGCTGGCCTTCAGCCACCTGCCTTTTGCTGCAGCGGTGATGAGCAAGGCTGCAAAGGAAAGCTCTCTGCAGCCACCTCGGCCCCAAAAGCAGCAATGCAGGATCCGACTCCTGTGCGTGTCTACGAGCAGCCCCCAGGCTTCAATGGGGAGGATGAAGGAGCCCCAGGGCTGATGAATCTCTGAAACCCCCTGGAGTAGTGAGTGACTGCCATGTCAGCACACAAACCCCCACCTGCCTAACCTCAGTGGCCAGGGGAGAGCTGGTCAGCTTTGGGGCTGACCCCTCGGAGAAGGAGGCAGGGAGCGGGCGGGGGTCCCGCGGAGCAGCCCCCGCGGCCGAGCCAGCGGCAGCGTGCTGACCTCCGTTTCTCCGGTAGGCTGGCAGCTCGCACGGGCTCGGCTCCGGCTGGGCGTCCTCCTCGGACCTGGCCTGCAGGACAGTCACCGTGGCCCCCGTCTGCTGAATAAACTGCTGCAAATTACACTGCCTCAGCTCCTTATTTAACTCCTCCAGCTCTTGGGTCTGGGCCTGCAAAACACACACCGAGGGGGGGGACAGGGTGAGCCGCATGTTCCCCCCGTGCCCCAAGCCAGCTGGCAATCATCCCCTGGGGCTACGCCCCGGCTGGGGCTCACCCTGCTGGTGCCTGCCGGTCCCTGAGGGGACCTCGGGGGTACTGTGGCTCAGCTGCCCCTCTCTGAGGGCCTGCAGGAAGGGAGGTGCCCAGGCAACGGGGACGAAGAAGGCGTTGGTTTGGGAACAGTCCTGCTTTGCTGCATCTCCACAAGAGGGTGCGAGCAGCCATCAAACGGCGGCCGCCGCTGTGCTGGGAGATGCCAAAGGCAAATGAGATGCTCAAGGAAAGATGCTGAAAGCACAGACAGCCTGGGGAAGGCCTGGCTGGATAAAAGCTTCCTCGTTTTGCTCCACTAAAGGGGACACGGTGGGTGGAAGGCGGGAATTACGCAGCCCCTTGACCGCTGATGCTGGGAGGCAGCAGCAGGCGATCTGGGGGGACATCACAGCTCATTCCCATTTCCACATTCCATAGCCCCCCACCCCCCACCGTGAGCCCTGCGTGGTCAAAAGACTTTGTGTACAGGCACCATGGGGACCTGTGCTATCTGCTTTGTGACTCCTTTATCCAAGACATCAACCCTTGTACCACTGCCACCAACCCCACATGTAGACCACTTGCTCCAGCACCACTGCCTGTGCTGTAGCAGGGTGATCTTGTACTCCGGGTGCACCAGTTAGAAGAAGCATTAGCCCAGACATAGTTTGCGCAGAGAGCAATGGGTGTGGGACCCTGTGCCAGTGGGGCAAGAGTGGTGGTGTACCTCTGTCAGTGATCACTGCTGCTGAGAGCTGTGTACCCAGCCCCAAGTTCACTGGGCAGGTAGAGTAACCAACCCCACTCAACCCATTGGTCTAATGTGTCTGGAAAGCTGGTTCTACCCCCTCCTGAAGTTCTTACCACCCCTTGGGGTGGCTCAACCCAGCCCTATCTACCTGCAGGTTCTTTTCAGCTTCCTCCAGGGCCTTCTCCACGCTGGCCAGGTTGCTCTCCAGCTGGGTGCCTTGCTTGACCTTGGCCTCCAGGTCCCTTTTCATTTTGGTGGCCATGTCCTCCAGCTCTATGGGGCTGGGCATAGAGATCTCCTTCCCCCTCTTGGCCCTCTCGGCCATCTCCCATTGGATCTCCTCCTGCAGGGCTTCAGTCCGGACACTCAGCTCATAGATCCTCTGGGTGTACTCCTCCAGGCTGGCCCGCAGGCTCCTAACCCGCTCCTGCCGCTCCCGCTCACACTCCTTCTCCAGCCGGAGCTCACTCTGCCAAAACTCCTCCTCACCCAGCTCTGTCTCGTTCCTCCGCACCAGTTGCTCCAGATAGAGGATCTCATTCTCCTGGCCGGCAAGCCGGCTGCGCTCCCAGAGCCGTAGGTCCATTTCTAGGGTGTCTCCATGGACCTCCAAGGAATGCAGCTGCTCCTGCTGCTGCAGCACTCTCCTAAAAAGCTCCTCCTTGGAGGGCTGGACAACACCACCACCCTCTAAGTCTAGCCCATCCCGCGTTTGATGCCTCCATCGGCCCACGGTGAACAGGTCGCTGGAGCCTGTAGGACCCAGGTTGAAGGTCATGGATTTTTTTGGCTCCCTGGAACGGGGTCCATCTATGCTCGTGAGCCTGGGCTTGATGGGCAAGCTGGCCCGGATGAACGTCCTCTCGGGAGCTTGGGGAGCGCCCTCCGAGGAGGGCCGCTCGGCCATGCTGGGGCCTGTCCGCCGCAGGATGAACTGCACGTCGTTGGCATACTGCCCACACTTGGCCAGTGACTCCAAGGGACACTCCAGAGGCAGCAGCTGCCGCTCCTTCTCCCGCAGCTTCTGCACCAGCACATAGCGACCCGTCTGACCTGCCAGAGGAGGTGAGCACATCAGATTGGGAAAGCAGAGGCCAGCGGGGTGTGCTGCGGCTGCTGCCCCACAGGCAGTGCTGGTGCCATCTCCACCACCACAGAGCAAGACCTCCACCCACCCAAGGACTCCTCTTCCCAGGAAGAACCTGCAGATGGGGCATCCCCGCAGCAGATGGAGATGGCTCACCAATGGCCCGTGCCAGGGCAATGACCACTTCTTGGCAGGTGGTTTGCTCCGAGACTCCACACACGACCCTTTGGATCCCATCCACCCAGACCTTCAGCTCCATCCCCACGGCTGCAGGGCCTCAGGTGCTCTGGGTCATTGCAGGACAGGCTGCCTGTGGGGAAAAAGAAACCAGGTTTCCATCTCAAGCCACTAACAAGGAATACAGGATGCTTTAAAAGCAGTGTCATTAAATCATCATCCCATGGGGTAGATCCTAGACAAAGAAGTTGTTCGCTGCCACCCCACGCACAGATTGCACTTTTCCAGATGTTATTAAACACTGATATTCATCTGCAAAGAAAATATTTATTTTTTTCGTCATGTCTGGACAGTGGGGTCCACATCTTCCTGTACTGGGAAATTATGGGGTTTATGTGCCTGTGTGGCACCCAAAAGATGCCCAGGTTATTTCTGCTGTGAGGACAGACTTTTGATGGGTTTGCTGGACTTTCACTGCAATTTTTCTGAAAATTTGACAGAGTGGCACTGAGGGATTTTCTAAATAACATTGGAAAAGTCAGATGAACTGCAGGCTGCCCACTTTTGCAATGATATAGAGGGAAGGTGCAGATAACGCACATTTTAATCTTTTCATATTTACATCCATCTCAACTTGTCAGACAGGGATTAAGAAATTAAAATAAAGTCTCTTTCTGAACAAAAGCATGACCGAAGGTAGGGTTTGGGAGGGGTAGCCAGGCATAAACACCCATGACAAAATCCAGGCTCTGACCAACACCAGGGCCCAGCTCAACTCCCATCCGGTGGGTACTACTACCTTAAAACAACACTTGTTAGCCTGACTCTTCAGGCAGCTCAACAACTGCAACCATCATACACAAAAAAAAAAAAATTAAGCACAAGCTGTAAAGAACTCAAATATTCAAACACTGTGCAAAGATGTATATATTTTTCCTGCTATAAACACTGGTTTTGACAGTATTAATCTTGTCTGAAAGCCCTGGATAGAGCAACACACACTAAATTTTCAGGCCCTCCATCCAGGGGGTCACAGACTGCTTTCCCAGCCTCACCTGGCTGGTTGCAGCCCCTCCCTCTGCTCCAGCTATCCCAAGTTTGGAGCCAGGCTGTGAGAAGGGGCTTGACCTTAGGTTAAACTCCACTTCTTCATTATATTTTGTTGCCTACTTGAGTAATCAAAGAGAGGCCTTGAAGGGTCCTGTCTCCACTGATGAGGAATTTTAATCATGGTGTGAGAAAGGCAAGGAGAAACCAGGGAAGACACAGCTTGGTGAGGACATTCTGCGCATGTGCTGGGTCCTGTTGGTGCCACCTCCCTGCCTACCTCCAAAACATGAGCACAGAGCAGCCGTCACAAATACCTCAGCACTGAGCTCATGTTTGCCTTGGCTCAGCCACTGGGGAAAATTGTGGGGCTGAAGGACACCTTGGGCTTAGCCCACCTCCCTGTAAGCCCCAAACCACTAAAATTTTCAAGATATTAAATTTAAAGTTGCATTTTGGCACCGCTCCCCAGTCCTGTGTATTCAAGGCTTCAACTGTCCCCCGGCATGGAGCAAAGTCCAGGTGCCACTGCGGCACCACCCAACTCGCCCTGAAACCACTGTAGTTCCCCACCCCCCAGCCTTCCCCTCAGCAGCACCCTAACACCAAAACTGGAGTGCAACACATCCCACAGAGCACTCTCTGTCCCCCCTCTTTCCTGGCCAGGGACCAAGCTAATCTCAAATCCAGCTTCTTGTGGCATGACCCAGTAAGGGGGGCCAGGAGCTTAAGAATAAACAAGAAAAATAACCCAGTTTGTCGAGTGGCACCAAACAGTCTCACCTTGCCGGCAAAATCCAGCGTCTGCCGAGCGCTGTGGGAGCAGGATGGCTGCTGGCACACGGGTCCCAGGCACCTGTCCGGGTTCAAACCAGGCACCAACCTCCGGCCCTGCCTTGGCCAGCCTTCCAGGCAATCATTTACCAGCGGCCCAGCGTGTGGCACTGCTGCCAAAAACTGGGAAAGGGGCAGCCAGCTTTGGTCCTCATGTAAGAGAAACCCGCAAAAACAAGCCAGGGCATAATTCCCACCACATTCTCCAGCACCCCAAAATCCAATGGATTTTATTGCTTCCATAGATCCTTGCAAGTACAGGCGGTCCTTGCTGTAACCTCTGGGAGTTTTGGGTGCTGTCTGCAGCTTGTTGCCAGGTGCAGGATGTTATCTGTCCCCTTGGAGAGGGCTGGGGGCTGCTCCCTTCTCTGCCTGCCCTCCCCCTGCCTTCTGTGGAAGGTCAGCTCCCACTCAAAACCAGCCTGGCCCTCTTCCCCCAAATCCCTGGCCTCAAAAGGGAGCTGACAGGATGAAGGCTCATCCTTATCTGAGGGGACCTGCAATGCTCCCTGAACCCCTCGGTTCCTGCTTGGGAGGGACATCACAGGCTGCACTCAGCATCTCATCCCCAATACTCCACCATGATACCATCAGCCTAGTTAGGAAAAATACAACAACAACAAAACAAACTACCATAAAACCCCATCAGGCAATAAACCTAAAAACATTCACCTTTGCTGTGCCCCACTCAGTGCTTTATTATCACTCAATACCACAGCTGGGGGTGTCTCATTGCTCCACTTGCAAACAGACCCCCATCTTAATGAGCTTCCCTGCCAACCCCCCTGCATTAATAGTGGGTGCCTTCATTACACCGCCAGGTAGGAGAAATAATGGGCTTTTTTTTGGGCAAGAATTACTTTTCTTGGGGAAGAGCCTTCTCAGCAGAAGGCGGGCTTCCAGCTGCCTCTATTTGTACTTGCCCCAGGAGGTTGCTTTGATCATGAACCAGAAGTGCAGGCAGCTGCCAGGCCCTGCCCCAGAAAAACACCAGGGAAGCCAGCAGGTGGCTGTGGGTGCAAGGACACATGATGGCTGCTCCCTAAGGCCACTCATTTTATTCTTACCCCTCCCCACTATGGATTTCTAAATAATGCTTATTGGAAGCAGATTAACAAAATGACTAATTTTCTGTTCCCGTTCCCCATGTGATGGGTCCTAAAATTGAGGGTAGGGATGATTCATACCATGACTTCAACATATTTCCTAACTGAAAGTCAGAATTTCAAATGCTGACAATAAAAAAAAATAATTAAAATTAAAAATCTCAGATCTTGCAGCTTTAGGATTCCTGCTGCTGCTGTCTCCCAGCCTCCCTGAAAGTGTCAGGCTAAAGGAAGTGGAGATGAAGGAGTATTTCTGCACGTACAGGAGGATGCACATCTTGCTCCTGTAAACTGCCATCCTGATGGCTGCTGTGATCTCCCCTGGACCTGAAATAATAGAAAATTGGCCAGTCACCCTCCTCAAAGAAGTGAGGACCACTCCTGATTTGTAGGGCCACCTGCTGTGTCCCCTATGGGGTCTCTCAGAAGCTGAGACAGGACCTTCCAGCCAAGGACTGCAAGCCCTTTGCAGGAGTCTTTCTATTATATTTTACCACACACAGGAATAATAATTAGAAAAATAACAAAATAAAGATCTGTTTCAGAAAAAAAACCCACACATTTTTCACCCAATAGCAAGAACTGCTGCAACCCAAATACCAAAGCACCCCAAGCATTTCTACCACAGCTCCTAAAAAGGACCATCTGTGACCAACATAAAGGTTTTGAGATGGGCAACCTGCCAGCACTGTTTCACCCATTTTTGCAGGTTCACTCGCCTCCCTCACTATATCCACCCCCTGGAAGGGAGCTGGCTACAGGGCCAGGTGGCAGGAGAGCAGCACCACAGGGAAGGCTTCCAAGAAAGCCTAATTAAAAGTGAAAGGAATCCAGAAGACCAGCCTTTCGTGTCAGGGTTTGGGCTGAGGGTAGGGTCATAACAACTCATGATTAATAAACTGCATTAGTTCTTGAGAGCAGGCTGTGATGAGCCTGCCATCCATGAAGCACCAAGGTGTCCATAGGGACCAGCAGCTTTACATCCCTTTGGATGCAGGCCAAGAAAATGCTGGGGTACTCTCACAGTTGTTTCATTTTTACTTTGAACCTGACCCTCTGGCTCCTTCTCACCCAAAGCCAGGGGGATGCTCATCCCAGCTGTGCACAGACACACCAGTAAAAAACCCCAACCCAAGACACAAGTAAGCAGCAAGTGGGGAGGGGAGGGGTGGCCCTGTGCTGCCATCCTCCATGCTGGGGCACTGGCAGGCTGGCTGTGACTCACTGCCCTGGATCAACTGCTGCCGTGACACCTCCAGCAGCTATTTAATACTTCCTCAAGTCTCTCCTTGCTCTGAGCACCAGGCCCAGCTCCTGCACCAAAGGGGAGAGATGGTATTTGCCACCTGCTGAAACCTCTGGTGGGGAAGAAGCCTCCCTGTTACTCTGGTGACAACACAGACAAAATCCATAAATAACTGAAGCTTCCTGACAACACCTGCAGCTTGAAGGGGATGGGACATGGACCAGATTTCCCTCCAGACCACGAACTGTGTCCTCCTGCCTGGGGACCCTCTTTTGGAGTCACATCACCTGCCCTTGGCTGAGCTGTTAAATGGACTGAGCAGTTCTGCTGGGCTTTCCATGCCATGTCCATCCCAGGACAGAAGGCAATGCCATGGTCAAGGTCCAATGCTGAGCACAGATCAGCTATGGCAAGGTTTGATGCCGTGTCACAGTCCAGACTGGCAGTTCCCTTGCTGGGCAGAGATAACCATCCCCATCTCTGAACAAGCTGGTCGTGCAGCAGAGTCTGGCAAATACTCACAGTCACTGCCACCGCAGCTGGGAGCACAAGGCAAAGCCCCAGCCACTTGGTGCATGAATGTTCCACCACTCCAGCTTGTCCTGCGGATGCTGGCCCCAGATCCTGAAGGGACACATCCCCTGGCCTGTTGCAAGGCAGCCAAGAGGGTCACCTACCAAATACAGCAGTGTCCTGTCCCTCAGAGCAGGGGCCATCAGGGTCTGGGAAGCTTGCACAGAGCTCCAAACTGGAGCAGCAAATGGGTTACTTCAACCCAGCACAGAGTTGACACTTAAACAAGATCAAGGGGTGACAAACAAGTCCTACCAGAGTGGTCATAGCCCAGAGAGGCAGCTCTTCATCCTTCCACCGTCACAGGGAGGGTGTGCAAGTACTTCTCAGCCCCCAGGCCAAAGGAAGCCACCAGCTCTTGCGCAAGGCAGCCACAAGCACCCAGAAGCAAGGAAGCAGCAGGCATAGGGCTCTAATTCACACCCAAGCAGCTTATTTAGGGGAGGCCATAATAGCATCATATCCTCAGCTCACCCATCACCCCCCACCCAGCTCCCTACTCTGACATGTTGAGCCTGACAGAAAGCCCTAAAAACTGGCAAATTACCAAAATCAGTAATTTAACCCAAAGGTGCACTTTTACCAGAGATGTATGGATGGACCCAAACCCAAACACCCCCAAGGGTCTGCTGCCTTTCAATAGCAAGCAGCTTCTGCTGGGGGCATCCTACAGTGCATAATGCACACTTGGCATCAGCAAAAGTTACATCCATGCCTCAAGGGCTTTTTGCACTAAAGGAGATCAAAGGAAAAGTACGTCTTGTGGCATTTGCATGCTCGAGAGCTAAAGCATGACTTGAGCAAGAAATCGCAGACCACCACCAATATCCTCCAGCAATCCAAGGGGGCACATGTCCCACACAAGGATCTTGCAGTCTTTTAGGAACTGCCCAAAGAGACAGATTTCTGGACAGCCATAAGCATCACACCAGCAACCCCCCATTAAGAGAAAAATAGAGGCTTAGATTTTCTGCTCCACTTCCTACCAAAAATTACAGACCCATGCTAACATGCCTGGGGAGGCTGGCCAATGTTGAGCAGGGCGGGAAGAGTCAGGGACAAATCCTGCCCAGGGCTGCGACGCAGAATGGGGACGCTCCTCAGGGTGATGGCCTTTGGCAGGGATTTAGGGGAGGGAGGCTCACATCATGACTGGTGTCAAAGACACTCACTCCATGCCACCTCCACCTCCCAGGATTTCTGGTTTTTAATCCAAGATTTTCAGTCTGCTACAGCATCAGACCCACACAGAAACAGAAGAAACAGAAGAAACAGAAACAGCACTGTGAAGAAGCTGGGAACCTTTTCTCCCTCTAAAACAAGATTAAGATTTGTGGCCATGGCAGGTCAGCATTGAGAGTCATATGAAAACATCAAGAATCACAGCCAGTGACATTTTAGGGATGATTACTAGTCAGTCCACCCCACAGATGAGCCACCAACCAAAAGCTCATTATAAATTAAAATCAGCAAAAACACCCCTCCACCTACTGTACACACTCACATTACAGTGTTTCAGCCTGGAAGCGGAAGGATCATCTTTCTCACCTTCACGCATCGTGTTTCTCCCTTGCAGCACTGATGGCTACTGTCCATGGCGGGGAGAGCTGGCAGGGCTGGCTAGGAAAGTCTGCCCTAAACACAAAGCTTTGCAAGGGAACCATTAGCAGCACCTGCTATTCCTGTAACCATTACCATCACCCCCAGTCCCACATGTGAAGAGTGACTTCATGAAAGCAGCTGGAAGTAAATCAGTAGTTTCTTCCCAGGGGGAGAGGCAAAATTAGCAACAGTGCATAGATTAGAGGGGAAAGAGGAAAGGCTTTTGCACACCATGCTCTTTTTTTTCTTGTGCAGCTGAGTGCACCCCCATGCCATGCCCAGGATGGACCTAGCTTTGCCCCCACTACAAGGGCAAGTTTAGGTCTAGGTATCTTGGGGCTCTAGGCTGATCTAGATTGGGTTCATCATCTTTAGGGGATGACTCACAATCCAGCTCCTAAAAGGCAAGCTCTGAGGGGTATTTGCCAAAGCATCCACACAAACACAACCATGGCACTCATATGCCAGCAGGTCCAGCATCTCTGCTGTGTTCATCTTCCACAGCAGTCAGTCATCAGCGAAAGCACGATGCAATTTGGGAACATTCCCCTGTTATTACACACAGTCCATTCCCCATGTCAGAACACAGCTCGTATTTCTCACCACATGGAACACGGGTGGAATCTTGAGAGGCAAGAGCCCGCTCAAGCCTTGGAAATACTCCTCCCCAGCCAAAGAAGAGAACGTCCATTGCCCCCACCTTCAAGGGTGAGACCAAAATGGGGAAAACCCAGCCAATGAGGTCGCTCTCCCAATGCCTCCAGAAGAGCCAGAAAGGACGCTCAAAGCAGCTTCCTTGAGATGTTTGCCCACTCCAGCCCAGAGGATAAGCCTTGACCACCTATAATGCAATCAGAGACACTCTCCCTATCTCCTGTCAAATTAATCAAAAAGTTCATCCCCATAGGATTGCAGGAAAATTCAGGCTCTGCAGCTGTCCTGCAAGTAGGACCAGGGACATAAAAAAGCCAAATGACCTATAAATGTTGTCCCTCCAACCTGCCTTCCAGCCTCCTTTAGAAATGCTGGTGTCAGCCATCAGCAATCCTCTTTCCATTCCAATTATCTTCCTATAGGAGAGGGTAATTAAGAAATTAGCAAATGGACAGTCAGGGAAAAACATTCCAGATTTTATTCTCAATTTCCAGAATAACTTGCAGTTTCCTAATCTGCTTCAGAAAGCAGCCACATGTCAAGGATACAACTGCTAGGTGTCCAGAGAAGAGGATGCACAGATGAACATGCAGGTGCATGCTGTCATGGATATTCATTTATAACTCTGTAGGATTAAAAAGGATTTTAATGACCCTTTGCAGAGAGCTGAATAGGCTCCTTTCTCTCACATGCTCAGACACAAAGACAAATAAACAAGAGACTCAGAATGAATCCTGGCTGAAACCTTTGATAAGACCCTTGGGTATTTTAGAAGTCTCTGTTTTCACACTACCTGGCACATGACTAATTAGAGGTGGAGGTGCTATCACTGCCTGAACCCACTCAGATACAATAAGCTCTTTAAGGCAGTAAAATCACATGATGTCTCTGGAGAGGCAAGTGCATCTGGGACATACATCCTGGGGTACAAATTACAGTCCTACAGGTGATGGAAATCATGGCTGCATCACCAACTCTAATCCCCCAAACTGCCTTGCTGGACTTTTGGCTGAAGGAGTTTTAATGCCAGCAAAGGGCTCCATCTCCTGTCCCATACATAGGTCCAGCATTTCATGATACCTGAAGGACCAAAATGGGACAAGAACGTGTGCTGGGGACTGGCCAGCACTCCTGCCTGCACAGAGTGTGAGGCTCAAAAAAAACACACTGTTCCTTCTGAAGCATTTAGGTGCTTAATCCTCATGCAGCTAATGCTCACATAGGGTTGCTTTGGGGAAATAGGTACTTCTGAACTTCCTAGCCCAACCTCTTTATACCCCCAGCAGGTCATTCAAAAGCCAAATTAATTCAATGAGGACAATACCAAATCCAATGTCTCAGCCTAGGCAATCCTCAAACTGCATTGAGGCACTCCAAAAAATACTTGAGAAGGAGTTTTGGGGGACAGTTGGTCCTCAGCATGCATCATCTCAGAAACATCAAAGCCATGTTTCTAGCACTGCCACTCCTGGTCCCAATGACGCTTCCCTTCCAGAGTGGGAGAGCAAATGTCCTTTTCCAACATATGATGCTGAGTTTGCAAGATTTTTAAAGGACTAGAAAGAGCAATAGAAAAGATCTTTAAAAGACTAACAAAAACATTCAAACTTCAGGAATCCTTTATGGACAAACACCTATGTAGACACAGTTTTTTTCCCCACTGATGGTGGACAAGCTGGAATACCTTAGACCATGTATGATGTGGTACAACCTTGTGCCCAGGCTGGGTTAGCCCTGGGAAAGCCCTGCAGAGCCACTCCTTTGCGATGTGACCCCAAGAACTCAACAAGCTGCCCTGAGAAAGTCCTGTCCCAGAGGAATCAGGGCAGGGAGAAGAGGAAGGAGAGATGACCTCAGAGCAAGCCTGGGAAACACCTAAGTTTCTACAGTCACAAACCATCAAGCAAAGACCTGGGCATACTGGTCAAGAGCCCAGGGAGACAATGAGCTGCTTTCTGACAATTAACCTGTTCCTCAGAGAAGAGTGTGTGTGTTGTAGGAACCAGCCAGCACCGATCACAACATGCAGAGAGGTCCACCCAGCATTCCCAAGTATGTCTGGCTCTTCACAGAAAGGAGTGCTGACACCTCCAAGCATTGCCTGAACTTGGAAAAGAAAATAACAATCAGCAAGTGAAAACAGCAACCACAGAGCTTCCAAAAAAACCAACGCAACCCATCTTTATTCTTATCTAGAGATGCCTATGGTGTTTATCCAACCTGCTGCACACCACCAGCTGCCTCAGGCAAGCGTCCAGAGGCAGAGACCAGCTCCCTGCAGCACACTCACATTTCCTGGGGAAAGCAGTGTTCACAGCAGGAATCATTAAACCAGCAAGAACCCCACAACTGCTCTCCCTGTCAGACAGCTTCACAACACCATCTGGGTGCCAATGGTTTACCCAGGCTGGCAGGAATAACAGGGAGCAAAGGGGAGGCTGCCACTCACTGGGCTTCTCTGCCAACACAGCTCCTGCAGGATGCTCTAGGTGCCTCCAAAGTCCCCGCTGTGCTCAGGAACGAAATGCTAGGTCTAGCACCACGGAGGACACCTATAGGAGGCTCTGAACCTCAGAGGGCTGCTGAGATCACTGTGACATTTCACTGGCATGCAGGAGGCACCTGAGGGGACACAGGAAGGGTTAGGCATGAGGCCCCAGAGATAAAGAGCTCCAGCAGGTTCTGTGTGCTGTAGCAGGGTTAGGAATTATCAGCAAAAGAAACCTTCATGGCTCAGTTGTCCTGAAGTTTCCACCTATGTGTTTGGTTAAGAAGTGTTTCAGGTTATTTCCTCCCGTGCCCTCCCCTTTTCTTTTTCAAGCAACAAGTTATTCTAGATGACTAGCCTGGGGCAGCTGGAAGCACCCCAAACCCTCAAGAAAGTGCTGACTCCAGCCCACAAAAAGCCAGATAATCAGCTCCTAAAAGCATCTGAAAAAATGGAAGGACATAAAAATGTTAGCAATCCTTTACAACAACAGAATTTTGATAAAAAACTTCAGTGGAGTCACGCTTAAGCTTTAATTTGAATACACAGGTTTACAAGGGCGTAGACAAGTTGGGACAGATGGAAGAACATCCTTTAAAAAGATGCTCTTGAAAATAATGTATACACAAAGAGCTGACACTTAAAAGTGTCCCTCATGCATTTATTTAAACTTGGGCACAGAGCAACCCATTGTCAAACAGCACCTGGATTTCTCCCTAGATCACCACAGCACCCAACCTTGCATGACACCAGAAAATACTCTGCTCTGAAGCCTTGGCACACATATCACTGCCTCCCAGCCAGGAAGGATTAACTCCTTGTCTGGAATCCCAAAGCATTCCCTCCCCAGCACATGGAGAAACAACAGAACACGGGCGTAGGTCAATTCTGAGCCACCACTAGAGGTTTTTCCTATAGAAGATGACATGAACAAGACAGGACAGAGCGATGCTGAAAAACATGGAAGGGATGAACCAGTGTGGTCCTCACAGATGCACTCCAGCAATATTTCCCTGCAGCACATGGCAACAATGAGGGTAGCCACAGGATACATCTCCACTATGGAGCTGGACAACACACACATTGCCAGATAATTGCATGGGTCTGCCTCTTTAAGACCTGGGTAAAACTAATTTCCATGTCCCTCTCACACTCATTTGCAAAGAGTTTTATATTTTAGAGCAACTGGCATGCCCTTGCTAGGAAAGGGTGCTGGATCCTGGGAACTGCAGCAATCAATGCTGTGAGTGCTGGGCATCCACAGGTGCTGCAAGCAGCAATCCCTGGCCTCCCAGCTTTGTACAGCATGGTGGAAGAAAGGCTTCAGGAAGATGTGTGCACTTGTGGCAGCTTCTGGATTTCCATGCCATTTCTTTCAAGAGGGCATGGGGAAGCCAGCAGAAATACGGCGAGAGGGAGTCCAGGCACCGAGCTCAGGCTCCCCCAGCAGATAACCGGGATGTAGGAGGATTCCTGGCATTCCAACGGCACCAACAGAAGGTAAAGAACATCCCCCCTTCCCCACAGCCCCTTCCTGAGAAGGCACCACCGGCACTGCCTGATAAAGAAAAACAAGCAGCGTTCGGAAAACGCTTCCCACTCCTACCCACTGCAGATACAGCATGTGCTCACGGTTTGCTCTCTTCTCCATAAGAAGAGCTGCAATTCCTGCCTCATGAAGAGTGCAGCTCCCCACAGAGCTGCCCCTCGAGGTGAGCCGACAGGTGTGTGTGTGCAGCTCCGCTGCCCCATTCCGGCAGGCGCCAGGGCTCCACCATTTGACAGCGGAGCTCGGCGTTCGTGCTCCCACACGCTGCCGGGGCCCGGTGCCCGCCTGGCAAGTCCCGGCACAGCACGGGCCCGGGCCCGGGAGCGCGGCGGTAGCACCGGCATCCCGGGGAGCTGCCCTGGATCACGGCGAGGAGCGGCCAAAGCGCCCGTCTCGCCTCTTCCGACCGTTTCTCCTCACTCGTTTCCGCCTAATTTCTCCTGAAATCAGCCAGCCCAAGGGGAATGCCATGGGCTGTGCCTGAGGCAGCCACTCGGAGTGAGAGGTGCACGGCTGTGACCCTTTCTTCTGCACAATACCCTTGAGCCCACGTTTGGGTTTTCGACCTGCAATTACAAAGTGCTGTTGCAGGGCAGAGAAAAAAAAACAAAACAGGCGAGGAGTTTGGTGTCCCGTCCCCCTGCTCCTCCTCCTCGCAGCAGGCCACAAGTGGAGTTACGAAACAACCTGCCAACCTGCCGGCAGAGTTCACGGAAGGCATCAGAAGTATGCGGCTGGAGCCTGGCTCTTATCGAGGAATTTAACCCCTCTCCTCGGGGAGACGGAGACGTCGCTGAAGGCAGAAAGGACGGGCGGTTTTGCCCCACGGGTGCGAGGGGAGGAGGCTCCCGGCACGGGCGGCTGAGACCCCCACGCCGCCTCGGCTCCTCCTCTGGGGGCTCTGGACAGCGTTTGCCGCTCCGGTGGGGCCGCGGTGCTGCTGCTGCTGCCGGCGAGGCCTGGGTGCACCGTGCTGCTGCCGCAGCTGCTGGGAGTGCCTCGGGCAGGGGGGAGGCAAAGCCACCCGGTGCTCCACCGACCGGGACACGACCGGGGCGGCACAGGTGGCGGCGGGGCTCGGGGTCTCGCCAGTGCCGAACGCCGCTCCCGGCGACCCCAGCCCGGGCTCTCCTTACGGGACCCAGGGTTACTGCGGCGCCCTGCCCCAAGGCGGCTGCTCGCCGCCCCTGCCCCACTTTGCAGCCCCGTGGGGCTGTCCCCCGCCCCGGTGGGCCCTGCCCGGCGGGCGGGGCGCCGGCTGCCCCAGGGACAGCTCTCTCCGCGGACACCCGGGGACAGCGGCCCCGCCTCAGCCGCAGCCCCCCTGCTCGGGGCCGCTCCCGGCGGTACCGGCCCGGCTGCGGCAGGGCAGGGCCGCGCCCGGCGCTGCAAAGCAGCGGCAGCCACAGCCCGGGAGCCCGGCCCGGCAGCACCGCGCCCGTGCGCACTCACCTGCCGCCGGCGCGGCTGCGGCTCACGGCTCACGGCTCACGGCCCACGGCTCCGGCTCCGGCTCCTCTCCTGGGCGGCAGCAGCGGCCGCTCCGCTCCGCTCCCCTCCGCAGCGCGGAGCCGCGCCGACCTCAGCCCCGCCCTCCGGGCCCCGCCCCGCCGGCCCCGCCCCGCCAGGTGAGCCCGCCCCCGCCAGGTGAGCCCCGCCCCGCGCACGAAGCTCCCCCGCATCACCTCGGCTGTTTAAAAATAAAAAAATCAAAAATTCTCCTTAAAAAAAAAGTCTTAAATTCGTCTTTTAAAACCTCCCCCGACAATCTTAAATTCTTCTCTTTTAAAAATGTCATAAAACTTCTCTAAAAAAAAATAAATTAAAATTCTCCTTTTAAAATAAAGTATTAAATTCTCCTTTTTGATTGTTTTTTTAAGAACTCATAAATTCTACATTTTCCCCCTAAAGTCCTAAACTCTCTAATAAAAATAAAACCCTTTAAAAAACTTTCAAAAAGTATTGAATTCTCCTTTAATTTTAAAAAGTTATTAAATTATCTTAAAAAAAATCTGAAAACATTATCATGTTTTTTAAAAGAAGACTTAAAATCTCTTTTCCTAAAAGCAAACAAATCAGAACCACCTTGTACTTCCCTAGCCCTGACTCTGGGCTCGTATGGGCAGGCTCATTCCCTCCTGGAAATGCTCAGCCTGTCCAACAGCAGGGCCCTGAGTAGAACAGAGAAAACAACCCCTTTCCAGAGAGCTTGGCCAGGCTCACGGTGAGGGTGCAGCCCTCGAGCCCCATGCCCTTCGGCCAGCTGGGGGCTCAGAACGCCCTAAAACCGCAGAGAGACGATGGCAGGGAGACAGGTTCAGCCGGTTTTGGAAGAAGCAGGTGTCTGCTGCCATGCTGGAGGATTTGGAAACTTCTCACCTCCTCCCTCCGTCAGCTTTTCCCATCCTAACTCTCAAAAACCCCACCTGAAAGCTCCCTGCACCCTGCATGCCAATGTCCTTCCTCTATGGCCCCCAAGCAATGGGGATGGCTGTGATGGCATCAGCATCCCATCCTCAAGGTCTCTACTGGTGAAGGTGCTCCAGCAAGGCCTGTGCTGGCGCAACCCCAGTGCCAGATGCACAGTTACCTTTATATATCTTTATCCAGAATGTCTTGTGAAATGTTCCACTACTTATGAGAAAGGACAGTCCACCCATCAGATCCTGGATCCCGAGGTGACTGCTCCAAAACAGATCTCAGGTTTGCTGCTCCACCACAAAATGTGTGCTAATTTTAATTTATGGTTGGAAAAATCCCCATCTCATGCGGGCCTTATGATATCCTTATCTAAGGTTTATGATACCTTTAACTACTCCCTTCTCGACATGGAAGCTGCTGGAATTAGGAGGTGATGCAACACACGAGTCCATAGCTGTCACTCGGCAGCTTTAATTGGGTTTTTAAATGAAGTTTTCTGTTGTTCTGACATATTCCTCATAATTATGATCTCCTAAAATCAGATAGTACATCTGGCACTCTGTAACACAGGCCATGCCCTGGAGACCTTACAGTACAGGAGGAACAAAGATCTATAAAAGAAAACAACAAAGGCTGTTCTCAGGAGATACATATCTTGTTTTATAGGTTGGATACTCTTCTGAGATCCCAATCGGACACAAGCTGAGCAGATGTTCATTTGCCACTAGGAAGGATAGTCGCCTTTCTTAGAAGAAAAATATTTTGAGTTTTAAATCTTTCTACCTTTAGCAGGTTGTAAAAGATTGGAAATCTCTTTTCACTTACAAAACTACTACTGTGAAAAAGAAATAAACTAACTCTGACTCGCATGCCTGCATGATCCCTTGATTCCTCACCCAGTGAAAAGTTCTCCACACCTTCCATCAACTAAGATGGATAAAAATGTCCAATGTATAGTTTCACACTAGTGAGCTTTTCCAGACTGGAAAAGATGGACCATCTTCTCCAGCCATAGCTCTGTCTCAGCCCACCTTCAGATTTATTCTTAAAGCTCCTGTGATGCTGAGGCCATGTTCAGGAACTGACCAGGAACACTGACTGAGCTAACTTCTGGGTTTGTGCTCACTGGTTCATTGCTGGGTTTTCTACAGGTGTATCTTAAACTTTTCAGAAGTCATGTCCTCATTGTACACTGAGCAACCAGGCTGCTTTAGGGAGGGCAGCAATGCTGTCTCAGCATCCTGAGCAGCTGAATCATAACCAAGCCGGTCCTTTGGTCTCTCAGCAGCAGATGAGATAGTAATCCTGTCTGAGTTTCCCCAAAGAAGATGATGCTTTCTCACTGCTGTGCTCAGGAGCACAAGAAGTGTCCTGGTTCTGAGGCTTCTTCAGATAAAGAATATGTTTGCACAAAACCCCCCTCTGGAGTACAAAGGTACTGTGGGTGAGCAGCAGGTCACCAGCTGTAGCCTCTCTTAGCAGAGCACATCTTCCCTGGGACAGCCACCCAAGACCAGCAGTGTTAGTCCGTGCTACTGTCCATGGTCAGTTTGTGGCATGAGGGGAAAATGGGTATTTGAGGCACCAGAATCTGCAGAGCTGTTTGGTTTTGGGTTTTGGCACAACCCCAAAACCTTCTGAGCTGTGACTGGGAGGGAAAAGTAGAGGAAAGTTTATTTTTCAGGCCCATTTCTAAACGGCAAGAGTGGAAAGCCATATTTTCAGAACATCATGGGTGTCAAACCTTCCTGCCTGCTTTGCTTTTCTTCACCCTCTTGCCATGGACTCCTTGAGGCCTTGGGAATGTGCCTCCAGATCCCGCAAGCCTCAGGAAATTTGTCAGTCACTATCCTTTCCTGACACAGATACATTTCATGTGCCTCAGAGAAATTACCCAGTGCATCCCTTGCCTGCCTGAGCACACAGAAGGGCACGTTTTTCCCAGAAGATGAGCTTCCCTCTCAAATAAAGACAATTGCCCCCAAAATCCCAGCATTTCCAGGAAAGCCCTGATACCAGAAGAAAAGTGGCCAGTACCATACAGCATGTTGACTTTCTCTTACAGCAGACACCCTCTACCTCAAAAGCTCTAATCCAAAGCTAGAAGTGAGGACTTCTCTCTCTCTCTCAACAGTATGTATAAATAAATATAAATTTAATTACATCTATAAAAATATTTATATATATATATTTATATATATACACACACGGGAGTACTGCCTTCCGTTGCCCAACACACATTTGCAGCAGTGTTACAAAGTGCCCATTGACCCTTTCAGCACTCTTGGGAGCTTTTGGAAAGTTTGGAGGGTATTAAGTTTTTCCAGGTTTCTTTGGAAGATTTTGAACTGACCATATATTTTCTGGCAAGGGTTTTATTTTGTGACCATATACACTATTTTGGTGAGAGACAGAAGATGTTGCCTCAAGTGTAATAAAAGGGCTTCTCTGGAAGAATTTTTTCCTCTGTTTCTAGGACAACAAGAGACATGAGAAAGAAAAGATCCTGCAGCATCACAGGAAAGCCAAATCAGGGCTTGGCACTGCAGAGCCCTGCAGCTGACTGCCAGGGTACTACAGACTGTACCCCCTCATTTCCACCCACAACCCTGCTTGGGCTAGGACTTGCAGGAAGGAGAGACCTTGGTCTAGTGGGTAGATGAGCTGTTCTCCTTCAAGGGCAGGCCTTCTGGCCTCTGAAATGTGATGTATTTCCTGTCCTCCTGCTTTATTCGAGGGACTATTCCTTCCACTTCTGCAGCAAGGCTGGAAAAGTTGCTGGGCATTTGTCTCCTGTGGATGCAGGGAATGGGGATGCTCACCAGCAGCCCACAGGATTGCAGTCCGAATCAGTAAACTTTTTTGCTACACTGGTCTGGTGTGCTTGGATTGCCCCCTGTGTAGGCACACAGCCCTTCCCCAAAAGCACTGACAGCCTCTGCAAGGTCTGCACGTGCCTCTCGGCTTTCCACACCTCTGGTGGTGGGAGCTGTGAAGGGAGACCTGACAAGAGTCTCATGAAAAGTGGTGCCCAGCACACCCATGGTATGAGATGAATATAAAACTTGTGATAGAGTCAGAGCCAAAAATTCCAGGTCTCTACATCCTCCAGAATTCTGCATTGCCTGGTCTTTGCTTGAATGGCTCTTGCAAAAGGTCCAAACAAGCAAAATCTGCCTTCAAAGTGGAAGTGAATAATTCAAAATGAGGAGGGCTCTTACCTCTCCCTTTTGCAATAAAAAATAGGAGAAAAAAAAAAAGTGATTTAGTTGAGTTGGAGCTCCCACATTCCCATTCAGCAGCCCCAGGGGAGAGCATGGCTGGATCATTACAACTTCATTGCCATTCCCCACTTCAAAACAGCAAGTTGAGTTGTGTGACATTGGGAGCAGGGGAGGAAAGAACAGCAGAAACAATGGTGAATGGAAGTGAGAGAGACAGAATGGATGGGAGAAACAGAAAGGGGAAAAGACAACAGTATCTGGAGAACAAAAGATGCCCAGGGCACATCCCACAAAGTTTTGTTTCCCGTCCAGGTGCTGGGCAGAAGACCTGCTTTTTGCCTAGGAAATAGCCTCATTAATTATGGCTGTTGAGTATGGGAATGCAACAGCTCTTTGCCATTCTGCTGCTCGGGTAGCCTGTGACCCGATCCGTTCGGGTTTCCCAAGCATTTAGCAGTGTGGTCATGCTAATTTAGTTCGGTTTTTCAAAGGCTTGTGGGGAAAAGTCCTCTTCTTCCCAGAGGCATTGAAAGTTTTGACCTCCTGACCCTCTCTTTTACTAGGAGGTTCAAAAGCAGCATTGCAGCTGTTAAAGTTTTTCTTCATGCCTCAATGATTCTCTGATGGGGGACCAAGCTGGTGTTTATCTAGGCTTGACCTCTCTTCTTTGAGCCCGGAGATGTCTCTTTCGTTCAGTGCTACAAGCAGGGCAATGCTGGAAACCTCCCTGCCTTGCCATTCACTCCCTCCCTGTGTGCAAATGCACCAGTACCCATTACTAATCCATCCCCCCACCAGGAGCTGGGGTTCCCGGCACTGATCCCATTTGTCTATCACACTGCAGATTCATTTACATTTAATCCACCATGACTTGTCTATGAAACACGACCCTCCTCCTGCTCTGATGCTAGAACCCATTTGGCTTCCAAAAGTCAACTGCTGTTTTCAGGGGAAGAAAAAAATTCCCCTTCCCAGCAGGCTGGCCTGGCATGGACCTTTGGTGTCTCATCTGCCCCTTCACTGCCAAAGCTCATTATTTGCAGGGGGTATCCTCCCCTTAATTTACATCTTTGTCACCACATCCAGGGTGACAGGCTCCCTCTTCCTCAAGGGCCGAGAATCCATCAAGTCACTTGAGTACAGGTTTAACGCCAAGCATCTTGTTTCAGGATGTCGCTCACATGTCACATCCCTTAGCTGAGACGCTGGAGAGAGGTGGCCTGATTTTTAACTGTTGCATCCAGCCTGATTTTCAAGCCAGGACAGGGGCGGTGCCTTCTGCTTTAGCAAGGTCTCACCAGCTCATCTCAGTGCTGAAGCGTTAGGTTAGGATGCAAAGTGAGGTGAGAGAAGGCAGGAGAGGAGAACTACTCTGAACTACTCGTCCCTAGAACTGTGGGATTAACCACATTCACACCGAAAGATTAGGGTCATTAACGTAGTCATTATAAAAAGGGAGAGTCCTACTGTGAATAATGACAGGTGCTTCACACACTGGCAGGTGCCTGGTCCCTGCGGTGGAGGCTTGAAGGTGATGAGATAGTGATGGGCAGGAGCAACACTCACCCTTTTTACACCTCTCCTGCCATCTGAAAATAGTTGCAAGCACAGGAACTGCGAGGATGAAGGACTGAACTACCCTGGATCATGCCCCCAGTGCCCACATTGCAGAGCACTCTGCAGAAAGGTGCTTCTGGTCAGAACTGGGATAGGGCTCTGTGCTCTGGGCTCCTTCACCCCTGCTCAGTTATTATCTCTTTAGGTGAGCTCAGCTTTTCAAGCTGCAAAACTGGGATAATGTTTACTTTGCTTCCAGGGGTGTGGAGGAATAATTAATTAATGTTTATGAAATGTTTTCAGATCCCTGAACAAGAGGGGTGAGATAAGCAGCAAGGGTTCATGAGGTAGGTGGGAAGCGTTATGATGAATTATTGCGATTCAAAGGTAAATTACTGTTATTGCTGCCTAATAAGCAGACACAGCCATTAGCCTCTGACAATCTGATTTCTACCTCTGTTAGTTCCTCTTCCCCTCCTTCTTCCCAATGAAAACGTGGTTTCATCTTTGATACTCTCACCCAGTTGAAGTTGACTGTAATAACCTGATAAATCATGCGAGGCTGACCCTGGTGCTTGTGGATGAGACCTGCAGCAGTACAGCTTGCACCACCGCCATGAGCTTCTCACCTCTGATGGCACCTGAGGGAGGCAGACCACTCTTCCTTTGCAATGGGGAGCATCCTCGGATGCAGTCTCCCATCCAGCTTCAAGAAGCAAAACTTGCTGTGTGAGCTCCAAAGCCTGTGGCAGGTCAGGAGGTGAGGGGGCCAAATGTTATCCCACGACTCACAGCTACCACCCCTCAGGTGAGCTGGGAAATGTCTCTGTGCATGCTCTAACCCAGCCTTTGCTTAGAAAGGCTTAAATCCCAGGAAAGGCCTTGCACTGGGGGTGGGTAGGAGGGCATGGGGGCAGTGACACAGTGAGCAGGCACACGGGAGCTCAGAGCTGCTCTAAGCTGAGCTGAAAACAATCCTTAGGCAGTTTGGCCATCTTTGATTGGAAACCAAAGCGAACCTGACCTGTTTTAAAGCAGTGTGAGTAATGTGAATCCCGGGCTGGTGTGAGCAGGTTTTTCTGGTTCTTGCTCCAGCTATTCCCCCTCCTTCCCTGCCTGCGCTCCCAGTTTCGAGCTGGGATGGCACCTGACCCTGGCACAGCTTCCACCCTTTAGGACACCTGCTCTCTACCTGTGCCATTCCCATTGGCCCCCAATTGCTTTTTCCAGTATCATGCCTCAGAAAGCCACCTGCCAGGCTGTGCTCCCAGAATCGCCCCCACTACACAGCCAGCCCCACATCTTCAGCCTCACAGCCCTCACACACCACCAGCACTGGAGGTTCTCTCCCACACCTTGCTCTGGCGGTGCCAGGTGTCAGAGCAGAGCACAGTCTTGCACCAGCTCTGTGCCTTGCTGGTACCCAAGTGGGGACCTTGGGCAGAAAAAAGGAGAGTCCCAAGCCTGGATTGCTTTTGGTACTTACTTGGACATCCAAAGCCACCTCTACACATAAGCTCGTAAAGGACAAGCAAGCTTTCTAGTTTATAATTGTCCTTTTTATACTCAAACCCTTTATTTTTAATTTTTTTTTTCCCTGACAGGAAAACCAGGGTTATGTGTGAAGACCTGAGTTCAGTAAGATAATTACCCCTGGGCTGGAACCCAACACTGAAGACTTAAACTTCTGCAAGATTTAAGCCCAAGTTTCAGTCCTGCTGAGTCAAAGGTCTTTGGAGAACAGGATTGAAGGCCTAAAATCATTCCAGTTCCTCTGTGCCTCCCTAGAAATCCCAGTCTGGTGGGAAAGCAGCCGTCTCTTTTAAAAGGACAATGAAGATAACAATAGTTATCCTTAGTTGATCAAGTCTTAACTGGGTCCTAAATGCACTTGAAACACAAATAAAGAAGAACAGAGATTTTTTGTTTTCCTCTTTGACAAAATTTTGCAGTCTTTATTTTAATTTTTAAGATAAATTGCCAACATCTTCAATGAACTGATTTCTTATTAGCTATTGATTTTTCATGAAGATGTTATTTGTCAGGATATTTATCTGCTCTCCATGTCAAGAGTACTTGAGTAAGATATGCAATGTCAATTGGAATTCATTTGGAGAGATAAATAGAAAATAGATTTTATAACCTACTCTGCTAAGAATAAATAGTACCCAATATTCTACAAAGTATCACTTAACCCAGGTTTTCCTAGTAACTACATAAATCATGCAAAGTCGCTTTTCCATTTGTATGTTAGTGGCAAGCCTGAAACAGAAATACCATCCAACAGATGCACATTCAGCATGTATCTTCCTTTCTATTGGAAAGTCAGTAAATTGGCTTTTGCTTCCATAATGCTGAGCTCTTGGCAATTTTTGAGCACAGCCGTACTCAGCACACGGCAGGCAGCTCTAATAACAGGTGACCTAAGCAAAAAGGAGAATTTAGACCGCCCTTGCTCACCGAGATTTTCCACCTCTTTAATAGTCAATATTTGCCTTCAGGCTGTGAGTTACTTGAAGAAGTCAGGCGAGCCCTGTACCAGTGAGGCTTTGCAAAGTGCTGCTCATCTCCGGCAGCGTGTGAGCCACCACATCCCAAAACATAGAGCAACCCCCAGGGGGACATGTCACAGCCCATGTAGTTCCCTCCAAGCAGCACTCCAGCAGTCCTGTTCTCCTCCCAAGTATCCCCCTTTTCCCCCCCAGGCATGGGAAATATGCCTGGCTGCCATTCAGAGTGGGAAACAACTGAAAAGCCAGAAACTTTAGACGGGGTGAAGCCTGGGCTGTGTCGCCCTCAACAAGTGGGAGTTTTAGAAAACACCACCTTTGTGAAACCAGAGAGAGAAAACAATACAGAGCCTGGCATGGGCAATGAAATATGTATGTACCTAGGACCTCATCCAGCCCTCTCCCGCCACTGTACCTCTCAACTTTGCATTCAAGGGGCACTGGATCTCATCCAAAAACGATGCAGGGGAACAAATGTAGCCCTGGCAACCCCACCGAGGGCAGGGAGGAACAAAGAGGACCCCCGGGCTGAATTTGTTTCTATTTTTAATCCTTATCTTTGCCCATCACCCCCATGCATGGAAAGAGGCTTCTCAGCTGTATAGATTTGCATTGCTATGGGAGTTTGAAGTGATAAAACATTTGGCCTGCCTATTCAGAAGCAATTAGTGATTCAAAGCAGCCTGAGACATCTTAAAGGGGCCTGGTTTTCCAAGAGACAGGTGCTGTGAGCTGACTTCAGGGAAAACAAAGTTTTTGAGAAAAAAAGAAGTCACTGGCTGCTTGAAAATGCAATTCCTTCAAGACTTAGTAATGAAAAATAAATATTGCACAGAGAATTCCAAATTAGGCTGGTAAAATCTGGGAGGAGGTGGGGAGATAGGCCTGATTTACAGTGCTGGTAGAAGTAGTGCTTATCTATCTACTGAACACATATAATTTATATTTTTATGTTGCAGTTTTCCCCTCCACCACCATGACTAATGCAGGCAGAGCCATCTCCCACTACGGCTGCCATCCCAGCATCCCTGTCCCAACAGTATCAGCACCAAGACAGAATTTCTCACCCACATCTCCTACCAAGAGAGGAAGTATTTTTTCTTGAGCATTGTTGCCTTTAGACCTTTAAATCTACTCAGCAAAAGGGCAGCTTACCAGCCTTTAATCTGACTGCAGCAAACAGCACATCCTGCCACTGTTGCAGGGCAAACTGAGGAAAGGAATGAGACCTGCACCACAGCCCTTGCTGTTACAGGCTCTGGCAGGATGAGAAGGCCTGGAGAGGCAGCGTGGGGATGACTAGCTCTCAAGGTCCCTGGGAAAAGCCAGGAAAACCCATGCCAAGGGCAAGATTGCCCATGCAGACACCAGGGCAGGACAAGATGGTATACAAATGTCCAATGCAGAGAAGAAAGCATCCACTCTCCCCCCGAAGGAGTTGTCCTGTGGTGTCCTCCCCATGCAGCTCTTTTCCCCCTTTATCACCAGGAGACAGAGTTTCCTGCAACAGGCAGCTGAGAGCAAACTGAGGGTTTTGCTTTTTGCTGTGGAGGCTCCAGCTTCTCTCTATCCCCATGCTATCGAGTTATGCTGACACAACCACTGAATTGCTGGGTTCAGGAGAAAAAAAGGAGGAGGAAGAGATCTCTAACTTCCATCCGGAGGCATCTTCTCCTCCCCACTGTACTGTGTACAGCACCTGGACTCCCTGCAAAAGCATTCCAGTCAGCCAAAGTCGTTTCCACTACACGTGCCACGTTGCCTGGGGGCTGCTGCTGGGGCTTTGCCAGGCAGAAAAGAGCACAAGAAGACTGCAGGAAAGGGTAGGGCTGAGTAAAAAAAAAAAAAAAAATTCTTCCAGAGAGCACCTGAAAGCTAACAGGGCAGAGGGCCCTGGCAGGGGATGTGTTTTAAACTGCTTTTTAATTTGAGAGCAGATATATCCATCACCATCTCTAACATTTGTCTGGCAAGCTGGATGGGTGGTGGCAATCATCTCCCTGGCTGTTACATGCAGACTAACAAAAGGAGAAACCAGGCAGCAGATACATTCAGCAGCCCTCAGGGGCTTCCAATGCAAAGCACTGGTTGTAAGCAGGTGCTGCTTGGCCCCAGCAAACGATGGAGGAAGACCCAGGTGGTGCAGATATGTCCCTTTTCCCATAGTACTGCGGGAATCAAATGCTCATTGGGGAAAAAAAATACCCTCCACTACATGCAGATCTGCAGGGCTTAGAGAGCATCTTGGCTGCTCAGCTCCAGGGCTGGCTTAGTGTGGTTCAGCACTAGTCTCCAGCTGAGATCAAGGCCTGCAGCTGCACTTGCACACATATGGGGACATCTCCTACCCCAGCAGCTTTCAGGCTGGAGAACAGTAATAAAAAGGGAGACAAAAAATATTGCTTCCTATTTCCCAAACGTGAAACAAAACTCCTAGATACAGCTTAAATGCAAAATAAACAGCAGGCAGGTATCAGCCTGCATCTTCAGGCACTTATATGTCCTCATGCAGCTGATCTCAACTGGACCCATTTTTTCCCAAGCTACAAAGAATCAAAGACAGAGGTGTGAATTGCAATCACTGTCCCTGGTCCCAGGCTGATAAACCTGCACTTCCCTGGTCGTGAAGAAACCACTTGGCCAAAACAAGGGGCCAGACCTGCAAACCTATTCCAGGTGCTCTTCAGAGTGTGCAACACCTGCAAGAATAACCAAGATTTAGGGCAAGGTCATAAGCACAAGTGAAATGCAAAAAGCAGCAGTAAGGAGGAAGCCTCAGGTGTTGTGGAAGAGGCCCAAGACACCTGTCAGGGGCTAAGCTTGGAAGGTCTATCAGCCCTCATGGCATCTGCTGTGCTTCTTGTCTCCTCAACCGTAGCTGTTTGTGTGGATATCTCACTTCTCTTAGCACATGCACATGAACCATCAGATTTGAATTCCCACTGTTGCAAAGACATGTTAGAGATGTGGCCCTGAAATACTGGAAAGGTTCAGAAAGCAAAGTGCACTCACAATTTACTTACTCAATCTTAAACCTTGGGGCTGTGCTACTTTCTGAATTAGCAAACTGGTGTGGGACAAAGAGACTACAAAAATGCCAGAAGTTATCTCCCTGAATCAGGTGTCAGAGAGGATAAACAGGGTCTAATGGCAGCTACAGGAAGGACTTTCCTAGATCTTATAGAACCCTCAAGACCATATAGCAACCACATGGAAAAATGCACCAGACAAGAAAGAGGAAGCACAGCAGAAACAGTAGGTCTGGAGATGGTCCAGAAGGCCATCTCCAACCCACTGCTGGTACCACCACTTTCCCCTTCCTCCCAAAGGAAATTTCCACTCGCCCTGGTTCACTTGTGTGACAAGTTTTTCCTCCCCTACCTCTGCTCTGGTGTGACTATATCAGCTGTTTTTCAGCCAAGAGGATGCTTCACACTGAAGGGATCCAGAAACAAGCCTTGTAATTAGGACAAGGGTGTCACCCACCAGTTCACCCCTCCTCCTTCCTCATTTAGCCTGGGAAATATATAGCTGTGTTTGTTTATATTGCCCATACAACTTACCATTTGTGCATTCTGCTTTCTGTCTTCAAAGCACTTCAGCAGGTGTTTTGCAATCTTCTTCCCCCAACTCTCTTGTGCCAAAGGATTTGTACAGGGGATGGAAGGGGATCAGGGAAAAGGAACACTAAATAATTTCCCCTGGAGCAAAAAGAGCTGGCAGTAGATCCAGGATCAACACTCAGCAGTTCCTGCCTCTGAATTTCATGCTCTGATCTTTGCCGGTACCTCACTACCTTCAGGTTCAAAACTGGTATTGAGAAGCCTGGAGCTCATATTGCTACCAGAGAGCAGGTTTCAAAGGATTTCCTTTAGGTGGCACCCACTGGACTGAGTGGTCCTGCACCAACAATTAAACTACATAATTTCAAACATCTGGCAGTGGTTTGTAAACTCATGATCAGCACGTTTCCCTTAAGAGCATCACATGTAAGAGAAGGGAAAGGATTCCTCCATTCATCTGAGCTGAAAGTGGTGGACTGACAGCCTGCACTCCCCTCCTCATTGTGCCTGCACTACTCTTGGTGCAGAGAGTAGGACTGAATCAAGGACTGTCCAGCTCTAGAAAATCCCCAGGGGAGAAAATGTTTGATTTTTTTTCTGCCAGACCAATGACTCTGCATCAGGCAGCTGGAGAAATACACGTGCCATCAAAGAAGAAGGTGGAGCAGGCTGTAGAATGAACACCTTAAGCTTCTTTTCCCATTGCTAGCCATAACAGCAGAGTAGCTCCAAACATGTCAATGGAGCTTTCAGCAGTCTGGACCATCACTATCATTTCTATCAGCCTGTACCTGGAAATACCTGGTCCAATTGCCCCAAATTCTTAATCTATTGATAACCCTGCGACAGCTTTATTGATGGCACTTCTGACTTGCTAAGCCCCTTAAATCATTGCTGGACCAAGAGCAGCCCCTCTCCTGGGAGGTTCTGGGTCCACAAACTACTTATTTCCTCCCCATCAGTGGAATAATCTTGCACTGAAGTTTGTTTTGTTGGTTTTGCTGCAATCTTTCTCTCTTGCTACAGAGGGAGAGGAAAGCTCATTAACACAGAGAGAAGAGACATACTCCCCATCTTTTAATCACGAGGAAAAATGAAAATGTTCTAGCAGATAAAGAGCCACCTAACCAGAGCTTTCGTGGTCCCTGACCCACCAAGGAGCACCTCCATGGGGTGGGTTGAGAGCACCACTGTCAGACCCTTTGCCCCTACCTAAACCTGCCATTTGCTCTACTCCTGTCATTGTGTATCAAGGCTCTGCCCCTTGCTTTGCCTCAACCCTCCCAGATCTAAAATAGACATGAGGCATACAACATCTTTCCCAAAGCCCTCCAGAACCTGCTGATGAAGGTTCAAGAAGCATTAGAGGACTCTAGTGTCACCATTGCTTTGGGCATTATTCCTTTCTGGGGTAGGAAATTAAAGGGAATTAAAAGGATTAAGTTTCCAGCCCTCTGCTTCATGATCAGGGAGGGCAAAGCAATTTTGGCTTCCCCACTGCTGGTTATGCAGGGCAAACAAACACAAAGTGCCAAGGCTGGAGAGCGCAGGCATTGAGGAGCCCGGAGCAACACTGGAGACAGCCTCAAACACTGGGGCCAGGTGAGGACTACCAAATCCACATACATGCAGGCTGAGTAATGTCCTGAGGAGCCCAAACATACATGGAAATGGCTGGGACTTGAGAAATCTTGCCCAAGGGCCAATGGAGCTCTAGCAAGTGACCGCACCAACTTATGTAGATCCCACATTCATTAAAAGTAAAATTACTGTCTCCCTTTAATAACATTATTAATGATGTCTGCTGTCCTAGGAAACAGGATTGCTTGGACCTCACATCTGTGAAGGAAATCTGAGCTTATGCTGAAGCCTTCTGGTGAGTGAGCTTTGCCAGGGTCCCTCTGTTACCAGACCTCTCTGGTGTCTAACTGAGGTTTGGTCTATGCCAGGACTTCCTAGGGTCAGTCAGTGAATGACTGTCTTTTCTTCCCTCAAAACCCATTTTCACAACACTTGTAGGTGTCCTCAAGCAGAGCATCTCTGCTTCTCAACAATGTTTAAATGGTATGAAGAGAAGGAAGAGGCACACAAGTCCCTACCATGACTGTCTTTTCTTTAAGAAAGCAACAGGAAAGAAAACAGACCAGGCATTATTTCTCTTGGTGAGGAGAAGGGATAATTTCCTGTTCATGATTCAGCGCTGTCATGTGGAGACAATGACTGTCCTTTATCCTCTTCACAGCTTTGTCTTTAAAACACCGCTCATGCCAGCACACCTCTCCAGGTAAGGTACAATTATTTGGGAGTTCACTGGCTCATCACTAGCAATTACCCAACTGCCCCGTGTCCCATCAACCCATCCTAATCACTACAGCCTTAAAACTGGTAGCTCCTACAGTAAATACCGTCATTAAACCTCTGGGAGTGAATTTACTATCAGCCATAGTGTGGTTGCTTGCTGGGGTCACTGCAAACATGCAAACAGAATAGAAGGATCATTATAAAATACAATCCCACTCAAATAAAAACAGATGCTATTAGCAAGAAACAGGCACTGTTTATTCCACAAAATACCAGGAAAGATGAGTTATTTAATGACTGACATGTTATTTAATCTGGGAAAGTCCTGCCTCACTGGGGCTAACGTTCCCAGTTCATAAACTGCCTTGACTGAATTGCTGGGGAGATACAGAGTGAGCTGAATTTGTTCCTGTTTATGGCCTGCAAGGTGTGGGTATGTTTTCCCCTCTCTTGGGTTTCAGACTGACATTACTTTTCATGGGTTTAATAAAGCCTGGAGAATGTACTGACCTTAACCCTTCAGAGAAACAAGTCTTATTTGAGCTAATTGGATCAGGGAGGGCTGTTGGTTCAAGTAGGAACATCTTCCAGTCCCAGGCTGTTCAATTTTAAAACATGATTGTTGAAAAAAATAATTAAAATACCCAGTCCATTTAATTTACCTTTAGTGATTTTTCATGCTTATTTGTTTTCAGGTTCACCTAGGTCAAACCTCTCCCTATAACATGGGAGAGATATTTTTTCTTAACTTTCATTTAGATACAAAAAGCACCACTGAATCTCATGGAGCTAGTAACTGGGTTTTGTAGGCAGAGCCTCTACTGTTGTAAGCCCACCACTCCAAGATTGTAACTTTGGCAACATTTCACTATGCAGTATAATTAAATATTTTTTTTTAACTGACAACTTGTGCTACATATTCCCATTTAAACAGAGAAAAATGATGTATGTAACAGGCATGACCTTTTCCCTCTCTCTAATCCCCCCACAGCCTGGGACAAGCTGACTGTGCTAATCTTACCCCTCCAGGTCATCAGTATGAATCCAGGTCAGCAATAACATGCTGCCAGGAAAACACTCCCTGCTCATTTTGTGATGTCCCTCTGCCTTTCCCTGCCACTGGGATGCTGAGAAACTGCTCTTCTGCTACTTCTACTAGGAGGGATCTCCAAGTCTCATCATGCCTTTGGGTCTGTGAGAAAGAATTGTTCAGGCAGGTCTCAGCCCTGTGCTCTAATAAATAACAAAAGCTGTGGTCCAAAAGCTCTTGGTATCATTATCCCTCTTCACCCCCCACTTGCAGCAGCAAGACCTGAGTCGTGGCACTGCTTTTTGATGTGTGCCACTGAATCCATGCAGGACACCAGCCCTTCCACAAGCTCACCACCTGCCACTGAGTCAGGAAGCTCCTCCGGGATGGCTGTTACCCTATGGAGGTGGTTTTTCAACTTGGACAGCTTGGACGTGCCGTGTCATCAATGGCTGGCACATCTTTTCACAGGTATGCCTCTGCTAGTTTTAACAGGTGTAAAACGGGCTGGGTGCTGAGTGCTGCCTCCCCGTGCCGGCAAACATCTTCCCCCAGCCAGCTTCTCGCAGCTCTGCTCGCATCTTCCATGCGAAGGAAAAAGCCTTTTCTTTATAGCGCTCCCCTGCACTGCCCTTTGCTTTCCTGCACACAGCTGAGCCCTGAGGCTCCCTTCCCTCCTCATCCTCCCCGGGCTCCAGAGGGACGGACATCCAGAGGGTTCCGCTGAGGCAAAAGCAGAGCAGCTCTCAGTCAGCAGGAAAAGCTGTTTCATTTCAATGCAAAGCCATCTTCTTCTAGCACATCTCAGAGCCCCGGGTGCCCTGCAGGGCTTTTGTAAGTTTGGTTAACCAGACGAACCCAAAACGAGCCAAAATCACTTGCTCTGTCCTCTTGGGGCAAGAGAGCTGACCACACAACTGTTGGAAGGCTCCTTGACTCTCCCCTCCCTGCTCAGCTTCTCCCCAGGCATCCCTCCCCCCAACCCCACCGAACGGGCACTTTCAGGACCCTCCGCACATCAGTGATTTCCCCTACTCGCAGCCGAAAGCAGCTCCGCTGCCGTGTCTGTGCGGGAGCACAGGTGCCTCCCGAGCCCCCGTGCGGAGTCACTGCGGGCGGCCACCGGAGCCCCGCACCGGCTGAAGCTCATCCCAGCCCCCGGCCGGGGCTGCGGCACTGCCCGGGACGGCGCCCAAGTACCTGGAGGAGGGCCAGTGGCCCTGCGCGCTGCTCCTCGCCCGCGCTGCCTGCCGCTTCCCAGCCGCCGCCGTGCTCCCGGAGCCCAGTGGCTACGGGAAAGTCTGGCTCCTCTGCTTCTCGTTGCCAGGACACCTTGGCGTTCAAACCTGAGCTGGGACCAATCAGCCCCGGGGCTGGGGAGCACCAACCCCACGTCATCCACTGCTGGCGTTGATTTGAGCGAAAAAGCGTGACAGCGGTCACAGAGCCCGTGGGGAGCTGCCTTTGTGCGGGTGGGCTCTGCCCCCACCCCTGCCGCTTACTGGAAGCCTCTTCTGTCGGGCTGCGGAAAACAAAAAAGACGTGGGGAAGGGAAAAGAGCGCTTCTCCCCAACTGCCAGAACTGCGTTCACAAGCCTGGGTTCGTCTGCATGGCCTCTTTCTCCACCTCCAGCCCACATCCCGGTGGTCACCTTACCAGGGAGAGCCTGCGCCCAGGTCACCTCTGCTCGGGAGCGTTGGAACTTCCTCAGCACCCTCAGTGTGCTCCTTTTGTGCCCCAGCGCGGCCACTTCCACCTGCCTGGCTCTGCCCCAGGGAGTGCAGCTGGGTGCGGGCCCGCAGACCCACGGCTCCAGGGATGCCTTCTGGCTTGGCTGCAGTCGCAGGGGCATTTTTTTCTCCCAGCCAGCCCCTGCAAAATGTTTTTTAGGGAGCCTAGAACTGGAGCCTTGAGCCCCTCGTGAGCACAGGGGACTCAGGTACACAATGTAAACAGTCCATCCTTTGTGAAGGGAAACTTTCCTGTCCGACCATTCAGGAAGCACTCTGGCCATCACACTCCCAAACGGTCAGACAGGAAAGTTTCTAGCTTCTCTGCTCAAACATGTGCAGCTGCTGCCAAGGTGCACACCTGAATGAAAGATGCAGCCATCACCTTGTTTCCTGTGGTGCCTGAGGTGGGAACTGGTGCATCCTGACTCCCCAGAGCCAGAGAGAGTTCTTCCCAACCCACCAGGCTCCTTCCCAAGATGAGGTAGGTACAGGTGGGAAGATTCTGAAGAGAGATCTCCACATCACCTTGGTGGTGGTGGTAGAGGGATAGGTAACAGCAACCCAGGTGTTTTGGCAAAGCTTCTCCCCTCAAGTTCCCTAGACTCTGCAACCCAGGCATCCATGTGGATTTTCTTCCTGCTCAGGAAATAGTTGTAGGATAACATCCTCCACACCCAGACCATGTGCTGAGCTTCTGGGATAAGTGTACCTGGCTTCTGCTAACCCTGCTCCCTGTCATTTATTCTCCCCAGAAGAAGACCACTGAGGTTTCGCCAACTCACAAGAGAAGATGACCTGAGGAGGGGTCTGAGCATGCTGGAGGGTGGAACCATAGGATCAGCTACACGCGGTGCTATGCCTAACTCACCTCTCCATTATACCACGTCCCAAACACCTATTTCACTCCATTAATTAGCTATGCTGCTGAGGTGCTATCCACCCCCATGGCCAGCACTTGGGCTGGTTTCCTTGCCACCCCACAGCAGCAATTAATGAATCCAGGCTGGCTCCTCACCCCACTCTGCCCTGCAGGTGGATGTGGATGAGCTGTAGCAGCCTTTTCCTAGTGGACACACATCTTGCTAGTAGAGCACCAGGCAGCCTGACTGCCTTCCTGGCCTTTGGGCTCAATACAGCTCCTTGTGAAAGAGGTATGATTTAATCAAGAACACTATTTCTGCAGAATATGGCTCATGTGAGGCTGTAAAGTTCTTGAACTCATTAATTTTCAGGACATACCTGCAGTTAATTTGTGGTGACTTCATAGAGCAGACAAGCACACAGGGAGGTGTCCATGTGGCTCTGAGGTTGCTCTGCTCAAGCCTCCAGCAGTGCTGGTTAGACCACGATTCCAGATGTCCCTTGTTTGGCTCAGATACCAGATTTCTCCATTGACTTGATAAGGGAGGGGAAGGTGAATGGCAATCACAGAAAGTGATTGATGAATTTCACCCCCTCATTAGCTCCATCACCCCAATTACAAAGCTTGGGGAGAGTGTCAGCTGTCAGGCAGGGCTGCAGCTCTGCTGCCATACAGAGCAGGAGGTTGAAAACATTGACATTTCTGGCAGCCTTCCCAAAGGGAATAGACAAAATGGCAGGAGATAAGGTGTGTGTCAGCATGGAGCCAGGTGCGTATGAAGGGACATCCCTATCTGTGCTGTCAGTGCTTTTAACAGCAGCTTACAAGGCTGAACAAGGCAATAAGACCTGGCTGTCTGGGCACTGCCATGGTGTAGAAACACCCATGAGAAAGGCAAACAGCAGCCCTGGCCTGCAGTGGGGCTTGGGGATAAGGCTGCCAGAATGCTGAGCTGGCGTTTTCAACAGAATTTCTCCCATGGAGAAAAAGCCATTTCTACAGTTCTTGCACATGATTTAGCTGTGGTCCCCTTTATCCCCAACCCATTTGGTCCTCACCTGACAGAGGAGTGAATTTCCAGCCCCCAAGTTCACCATCTCTTATCTCAGGCTTTAAAGCAGGTGGCTAATCTTGGGCCCCAATAACTGAAAATCTCTGGGGAGATTTTCAGTCAATGGAAAAATCCCACTTGAGAGTGATTTCTCTCTCAGGCGACTGACTCAGCCCCTGGAGGTGCCGTCTTCCTCCTCCGCTTAGGCAGGAGCCAGGTATAGCCAGGCATAGTCAAGTGCCTCATCTTAGATGGGAGAGGAGTCCTGCCTCCAGGCAGAATCAAAGGATGTGAGATACCAAAATAATCCAGAGGGCCTGGGCCTCTCTTCTTGGCTAGGAGCCACCCCTAACCAGCCCCACGCATTTTGTCCAGGCAAGGGCAGCACTGGTGGATTGTGTAAGTGAGCTGGAGGGGCTGGAAGAGGGCCCAGCAACTATTGATTCAATTCTTCATTCAATGCATGTTTGAGTGAAGCAATTCAGAACTGTTCCATCAATTCAAACTTGCATAATAACATTAGCCAAAAAACTCAGGAACTCCATCTTTCCTAGCAGATCTATTATTTTGAATCATTCCCTGAGGAACAACAATAAAATTATCGTGGCCTGATACACCAAAGCCAAAAATCCTAAAAATCTAAAAGCCAAAGGTTTTGTTATTGTTTTCCTCTGGACAAGAATACCTATGGGAATGTGCCAAAGAATCAGCTCCCCACCTTCCCTGTACCTCGAATGAATAATATTATGAAAGAAGAATAAGAGTAAAGTAAAATTTAGAAAATATGTATCTGATCAGCACGTTAAAAAATAATAAAAATTAAAAAATAACACTTGCAAACCCCTTTTAGCACTTGGAGCAACCAGAGCCAAGGAAAATGACAGGGCTAAGGAGGAATTTTGTGTGGGCACTGCCAGTGTGGGAACAGTGTGCAGGGAGGGGAGGGAACTGCGATCCCTACTTTTCCACATGTACACTGCACCCTTACAATAGACTTGACTTCAAGTTGTGTGTTTTCTCAGTCCAACAACACCTCCAACAAACCTATGTCCATCTCTGCCCTCCCCTGCTCTCAGGTGATCAATTTTTCTATCCCATGCTTTTAGCTTAGCCTGTGTATTCCTTGGAGAAACTCCTCCAATGTGGCTCCCTCTCTCCCCATTCCCCCTGAAGGGCTCTCCTTTCCCATCAGATTTGTTTTCCCACGTGGCCAGTGGGAACTGACATGAAGGTAAACACACATATTCATGCACGTCTCCATCTCCATATCTATCTGTCTCACAGGTAAGATGCAAACCCTGCTGAGAATAACAGCTTTAACCATAGCAACGCACTCCAGTAACATAAACACAAAGGCACTGAGGTTGTAAAAAGGCTGGGAAAGAAGAACAAAAAGAGGACAGAGACTGGGTCCATTGAGGCCTGTTAAGGGCCAGGCAGCTGGATCTGGGTTGAGCAGACAGTTAGTAGGGTTGGTACCTCTTCTCCCTTTGCACTTACATCCCCTTTTAACATCTTGCTATGTGGAGGTGCTATTCCATCACCTCTGCCCGTGCTAGGTTTGACTGACCTGGAAGGGAGCTTCCTTCCTTGTGCCCTGAGTTGTTTGAAAGAAATGTTACAAGTGAAGACCTTGGCTGCCTGAAAAACCATAGTGCTGCATTACTGCATGGCCTGATGGAAAGACCAGACCTGTGGTGAGATGCCATCATCTCAGCTGCACCCTCCTCCTGTAAGAAAAGCTGCATGGCTCAGGCGATGAAACCAGCAGCCCCTTCTTGGGATACAGGGTACCCAAGCCACCTCCATGCCAGATTCCATTACCACCTTGCTGTGCTCATAGGACAGCTTGGATCATACCTGGTAGCTGGAGAAACCGAAGCACTGATTTACTCATGGAGAGGACAGAGATAATTGCTAGTATGGAGCACAGAGGTCCTTTCAGCTGGACAGAAAGCACCTGCAATGCAATCAGGTCACTCCTGGCACACTCAAAGCCTCCAGTGAAGACTCTGGCACTGTTATAAGCAGCTCTGCATGGGCAAGGCCCTGTCCAGCAGAGCTTGCTGGCCAAAGGAACAAAATCAATGGGAGGTGGAAGAAAGCATGTTTTGTGAACAGCATTTTCCAAAGAAGATGAAGGGGAGTGGAAGGGTTAAGTGACCCCAGTGCCAGAAGTGGTCACAGCCCTAGTGCTGTTTCACCTCTCTTGTAGCTGTTATACAGCTCTAGACACAGCCAGAAACACAGGACTGGCACCTGGTCTGGGTGGGAGGTGAATCTGGACAAAGCAGCAGACTTTCCCTAGCCACAGCTGAAATGTCATATTTCTGGATGATTTTGGCTCTATGGTGACTTCAGACCTCCTTTTAAAGGGTAATGTGGGTTGTTTTCATTATTCTTGGTTAAAACCCAACAAACCTTTGCAGTCTGCAGAATGAAGGAGATGATGATGACACTGTGTACAGACAGTGACTCTGGAGGTGACACCCATGGCTTAGGAAAGCTGTCCTGTGTAAATCAGGGAGAGGAGCACCTTCCTGGTAACTGGTTAGCAAAGCTGATGCCAAAGGGTTAAAGGGTTTTAGTGAAAGCACAGGAGAGACTAAATGGATCGGAGAGTAAAAATCCAATTAGGAGATCTAACAGGAAGAAGCCAAGCCCTGAAACAATAAAGATAATAGTTTTAGCTGCCAAAGAAAAGATTAGAGTGAGAGCAGATTTGTGGTGGGGCCAGGAGGAAGGAAAAACTGTAGCAAAGAAAAACAATTTTAAAAAATATAAAGAGCTATTATTCCTCAAGACTGATTCACACAGCAGATTCACATTACAGCCTCACCTACAGCAAAGTTCATCTCGGGACCCAAACTGTGCAGCTGGTTCTCACCTTTGTAATTGGCTGAATGTCTTCAAAGAAGTTTGAAGTTCCAATTTGAGTCCATCGTGGCCTTATTGGGATGAAATAGGCCAGGAGTGAATTGACCACAGTGAGGTTTGGTTGCTTATTTTGCTTTTCTATGTTATCATGTAAATATATTTTACCTGGGTAAAAGCAAAGGGAAGGAGCTGGAACAGCCCCACAAAGCATTCCCTTCAGGTCTCAGACAATGCCAGGTTCTCACCTACAGTCCCTTACACACCATGGGGTCTCTGCAGGAAAACCAAGCAGATTTCATGCTGGGAGGTTGGATTTGCAGTCAGGAGAGAGACCCACCACTCATAAAACACCCAAATGACACCTCTACCTTTCCAAAAGAGAAGAGCCCTGGATCAAAAAAACCCCAACACAAACTCAGAGCTGGTTGTGCATGGTATGCACTGCCAATTACTTCAGCAAATGGGATCACAGGAGCTGGCACAGCCTGTGGCCAAGAAACAGCAGCATCTGGAGAGAGCAGGGGCTGTGGGGCAGACATACTTGCCAAGCCACTGCGCTGACCTGTGCCCCAAAAGGCACCTCTTTTGAAGCATCAAACCCAAAATGTAATAGTGCAACACGGAGAAAGGGATGAAAGACGATCAAAGGTCTGGAGGAGCCTTCCTGCAAGCAAGGACTTGTGCACGCCATAATTTCTCAGTCTGGAAAAGACATGGCTGGAAGAGGTTATGGTAGAGAGCTACAAAGTCAGGCATGGCCCAAAGAAGGCTGACCGGGATTGACCTTGCTGCCTCTTCCCAGTGCAAAAACTGGGGCTAATTCAGAGCATCAGGTCCTCCTGTGGTGGCCATCAGACCTGGGAGCTTCTTGCTCAAGGATGCTGTCAGCTGTGAGTATTTGCATGAGTTCAAGAGAAGATTAAACCAGTAGATGGAAAAAACATTATCTGGATTAATAAATTCAGACAAATGCTGTTTACGAAGCCTGTGGGACTGTGCTCTTGACCCGTGTTAGTAACTAATGGTGGGGGTCATATGTGCCACACTCTGCTCATGCAGACCTCACTCCTGGAGGCAGTGACAAGGGATAAGAGTTGAGGGAGTGCTAATCAACGTGCCCTTGGGAACACCTACTGCTCCCTGAAGCCTCAGGAGGCTCAGCAATTCAGACCTTTGATCTGGCTTAGTGCAGGAGTTTCTATTTCCTCATGGCTAAACAGCCCCATGGATCTCAGCCTTGTCCCAGGATCAGAGCTGTCCTACAGTTTATCAACAAGAAAGCAGAGCACTGAGTGATTTCTCTCTGTAGTGTGTCCTCAGCCTACATCAAAGAAACTCAGCCACAGCCTCAACCAACTTATTTCTGAAGTGTGACTTGTTATACTTAGAACAGAGGTCCTCCCACTGAAGAATCCCACCATGCCTTCAAAGAATCATCTATCTCTCACACGGTTCAAACTCCATCTCCAAGCTCATGTGATACCACTCAGCCCATGGCCATGGCCGTGTTCCTCCACCACCAAAAACACACTGTTCACATCAGTCAGCACAAAGCCACCCACCTTCCTCCTCCCACCCACTTGTCAGATGGGAACTCAGCTCTTGACAGCTCCCAGATGGGAAGAGGAAACCTTTGCCAGCCCCATGCTGACCACAGGACAACAGGTTACCCTGCCATCTTCAGGTGTGCTGAACCATATTTGCCAGCTCAGGCAACCACAGAGCTTTCATGTTTAATCAAGTGAAAGCTGCAAGGGCCTGGGGGCAGTAGATGTCTGGCTGTAGGTCAAGATGCCCATGTGCTCTGTGTCCCTCCCATATTATTTCTTCCTCAATCATCCCTATGACATTCCTCTGAGTACACATGATGTGGATGCGGGATGTGGTGTCAAACCGGAAACTGCATTCTGGCTTTCATGGCCCTGTGGGATCCCCAATGCCAATAAGAGGTACCAGACCCATGCTGGGTCTGTGTCTTGTGCCTGTTGGGAACCACCTCATTCTGGAACAGAGAAAGACCTCACAGAGAGGAATTTTCAAGTTCTCAATAAGCCAGAAAATGCCAGTGTCTCTGCCTGAATGATATTTTGCTAGCTCAAGGAGCCCAATCCCACAGCACAGCACTGCAGAAGTTGTGACAAACCTCTGTCCCTGGACACAGCAGAGGAGAGCTGTTTGAGCTGGAGCTGCTGCACTCTGTGCAGGATAGAAATCTTGCCTAAGCCAAATGTTAATGAGATGGCACAGGCTCTGGGCAGGCTTTGTGCTTTTTTTCCTCCTGGATTAAGCAGCGGCATGTGAGGATCATGGAGCTGAATGGCTGACAGCTGAAGGTTAACATCAGGTCAACAAGCCCTTTTTTCCTGCCTTTCAGTCCTGAGACCCTGAGGCAGGAGGGTTACCTAAACCAAACATTTTTAAAAAGGCAGTTTTCCTTTCTTCCCTGTCTCTTTCCCTTTCCTGCAAGGAAACTGCCCTGGGTTTGAAAGCCAGATTATATGCTGCTTTTCCATGAGTGTCAGGATTTGGGGGCAATGGCAATCCATGGCTCTTCTCTCATCTGAAGTCCACTGGTTTCCCTTTCCCAGGACAAGCTCACTCCTACGCACCTGCAAGTGTCTGCAGGCACCTGAGCTGTGTGGAGAAAAGGAGGCCTCAGCTCCTGCCTCTGCAGCTGATCTCCTGGGAGATGCCAGGCATGTTGCTCACATTCTGACTCAGCCACCCTTGGATTTCCTTGTATTGCAGAAGTGTAACTGAGGTCTTGGCTCTGGTGTCTCTTCTCCAAAGCAAAGGTCTTCACCCTCCCCTGACCATCCTCTGGTGTGTGCTGACATGGTGACATTCCCAAAGGAGTGGTGGTTCCTGTTTGATCACCTGGGTGGCACCACAGCTCAAACACCACAAGTGGCTTCTTTCTCCCCATCCTGCTGTGCAGAGGGCCAGAGGCTGCCCTGGCCTGCTCTCAAAACCACCCATTCTCATCAATGGTGTTAAGGACAGCAGAGCAAAACATGGTACCTTAAGGATCTTTTTGCAAGGCAGAGCTTGATGACTCAGTTACTACACACCTTTTGAAGCAGTGTTCCAACAGCTGCACTGGATGGGGGGCTCCAGGGCAGTTTCTCCTGCAAAGAGAAGTGACTTGTTTGTTTTTTTTTCTTAAAGAGATTGAGCTAGGCAGTGAGGGAACTTCAGAACCACGGCTGTCCAAGTTAAACCCAGTCAAGTGTGCTGTGGGGATGAGAAGGGGTGTTCCAATGCTTCCTGCTGCCTCTGCTATGGACACACTAATCCTGAGCAGCCAGAGAGTACTGAGCAGCTTGGAGAGGAGGAAGAGGAGAAGAAAGAGGATGAAAAACAAGTCATAAACCACCACAGATGATTCTATCATCACCTTCTGGCCACTGCCTCAAACCTTGCAACCATTCAGATGTTACATGGATTTAAAGCTGTTTGAGTAATCAAAGTGGAACAAATTTCCTAGTCATTGTTTTTTTCACATAGACACAGGCAGACACACATACACCCACACACACCCATATATATATGCAGACACACACCTGTAAAATTGAAGCATGATCCTTTAAATTGCCATAGCTTATTCTTGCCTGGGAAGGAGGTACCAGATAAGATTCTTAAAGGATGTGCTATCAAAAGTTGCACCCCTTAAAAGACAAAACTCTTTCCCTTCCAAAACACCTGCTACATTTTTATTGGTCTTTACACCAAAAAAAATGTCATGTGTCCTATAGGAAAATTAATCCAAAATAATTAAGACTGCAAATCTAAATCAGTGGAACCACATTAAGTCTTTCTGTATACACTCTCCATTCAGGTTGATTTATAATTTATCTTTAAATCCTTAATGAAATTGAAGGGACCATTTGTCCATTATATTCCAAATGACACCATCAATACAGCTCTTGGCTGATTTTAAATTGCCTGTCATAATTACAACAGAACAGAAGCATCTGAGTTTTCCTCTTCTTTGGGCAGCCAAGAAACCCTCAGGGTCTGGGAGAGGACTTGGGGACAGTGTAGATAACCCATCCAGGTCTTTTCTTTTAAACCTGGTGCTGTGGACAGATGCACGAGCACTTAAGCAGAAAAATGGCCCATCTGGGCCCTCTATCCTCCAGTCTCAACAACTTCCCACCTCCCAAGCACCTGTTGACCTCTGATGGAGCCTAGGAAAGGAATTGCTCGCTCCCTAAGGGTGTGTGGAGAGGGAAAAAAAACCCAGTGCAAAACATAATTCTACAGAAGTGCGAGTGACATGACATAGGATAATCATTTGGACAAATGAAGGACAGAGAGAGTTGGTTTTGCTGGAATAGTCAGTTGGACAAGAAGAAGAATTTCTATGAAAAGATGATTTTGATCATAATATGTGATATGGGTTAATAACGCCTTGTTGGTCAGTTTAAAACAAGCCCCTTACATGGTTATCTCTTTTCTGTGCTGGTAATGCTTTTCAATAAAATCAAGCAATGCCCAAAGAGAACCATGTAGTCAGATGGGGAGTAAAGCCATGAGGTGTGCTGGTAAAGGAATTTGGATAATTGTTCCCAGGAAAGGGAGGGCTTTCAAAACGGAAAGGGCTGTGATGGACACCAGGGTTGGTACAGTCAGAATTAAAGCAATGTTCTGCAGTGGGGGCAAGGGCACTCTGGGCTAGGAGAGGGAAAACACCTCTATGTAGCTGTCAGGATAGCAAAAACCAGTGCTGGTGCTACACTGGTGGGAAGTGGCATGGAAAAACTGCCAGGAGAGCCAGGACAGGGCTGGGTATCATGATGTCACCTCCTCATGCCCTTTGCCCTTGCTCCTTTCCTCCCAGCCCAACAAAACCTCATGTTTCTTTTGACTCAGGCAAGGAAACAACACAGGGGATTAGCTGCCTGGTATGGTGACAAGGCAGGTGATAGCAAACAACAGCAAGGAGCTTATCCTTTGTGTTCGGAGCTCATTGTTGCCAGCTGGGTTTCAGCCACTGACCATGTGGTTTGTGTCATGGAGATGCTGCAGCCTGAAACATTAGGGAACAAGGAACAGTGATGGTACCCAGCTCTGAATATTTCCATTTAGATCAGTATCCCTTAGCCTTGTATGGTGTTGCTAGCTGATGAAGGGATGGAGACTTTTCCCAGAGCTACCAGTGTGGAGATGAGACTACAAAATTATTCTGTTCCCACATGCCAAAGGCACAGACGATTACAATTTTTCTTCTGACTCCTACTCATCCCGCCTCGTAGATATCAGATTAATCGTGGCACATGATCAAAGAGATTGAAATGAAGAAACCAAAAACCAAATGGCTGCAGTTACACTGCTGCAAAACTTGGGTGCAGATAAGGACTGTAATCTTGCTGCCAATAGCCTGGGCTCAGAGAAGGGAGGAACACAGTGCTAACCCCATGTGTTTTTATCCTAACAAATACCCTGGCTGCCCTGTTTCAATGAGAACTCTGTTAGCACATTGCTAGCTTCAAGAAAAAAATTACTGCTTTTCTGGAGAGCAAAAGCAAGGTGCGAGACCCATGAAAATGAGCAGAGCTGCAAAGAGACTTTGCCACATGGCAAATGCATGTGGTGGCTTCGAGCACTTGTGGGCTGAAGCTCCCACACACAAAGCCCTACGTGTCCACAGGTCTCTGGGGTCACTGTGCAGGAGCACCTCCCCTGCACCTGAGCACCAGAATCACACCACACAAACCCCTAAATGCACCACCCTTCTCCTGGGACAGAGCACTTGCTTTAATGAAGGATTACCTCCCTGCAAGGGAAACTTGGCAGTGTGGGACACATGTATCCCACCCACCCACTCCTCCTCCTCCTCTTTCTCTTCCTCCTCTCCTGCTCCTGGCACACCACCCACAGGCCCCGCTCTGGCCACCCTCAGCAGCTCCATGGAGAGCTCCTCCAAAGCAGAGCCAGATGGAGCTGCCAGCTCTCCTGTATGAGATGGCACAGGCTTTCCAAGCCGCCTCTTCCTAGGGCTGCCTACTCCTGTGTGGGAGGTGCAAGCGAGGCACGTGTTGCTTCCGCTGGTGAGCTTTCCTCCAGCGTGTCCCAGTGCCACCAGTGCCAGCACTGAAGCCTTTGCTTGGTGGTCCTGCACAGCTGCCAAGCATCAAAGCCAGCTCACATAAGCACCACATCACCTCTTCTAAAGGCCCTCCAAGTGGGGCATAATTCAAGGCAGAGCATTGCAGCTGGTGACCCAAAAGCCAAGGGTTGCAATTTCTGTGGTCACCCTGATGCGTGAAAATTGTCTCCGTGCACAAAACCCCTGTCTGTGGACCCTAACCTTGCCTACCATTGCTTTGAAGTGGTGCCAGCAGCAGAAGTGAAATTCCTGGGAAGGCCCACCTTTTTGCACACTCCCAATTTTTATTCCCATTTACAACTTTGAGAGGACCACAGGGAAGATTATCCACCACCGTCCCTTAGAAAGAGGTGCCCGAGGCATCCTGTGGGATCTGCTGCCTACAAGGACAACTGGCAGGTGGCAGGGGAAGTTGTCACTGCTGTGATATGTATCAGGTGTGCAGATGCCATGTTTGTGCAGGGTGAGAAGAGCCAAGACCACTGTGGGCTGATGGCTCCAGCAAATCCCATCCTTAGCTAAAATCTTTAATTCCCAGCATTTTATCATGTCAGTAAAGGCCAGCACACATAAAGGAGGCAACACAGGCACCCTGCCTGCACTGCAGCTTGCCAAAAATGAATTCAGGTGCTGGCCATGCTGCAGACACTTGCCTCAGGTTGCTGTGTGGGGCTTTACCACAATTTTGAGCCTGCTGCAGGCAGAGGTGCCGGGACTGCTGCCTTTGGAACATGGGAAGTGACCAGTGTGGGGCTGTACAGGAGCAAGCAGGCAGCTGTCAGATTTCCAGTGCTTGGGAAGCAAAATGCAGCCCTCTGTAGGCTGGATGGCACCGCCTGACACAGACTTGTGTGTCTCTCGCTACCATCGACAGGGATCAGGCTGTCTTCACACATTTCTAAGAATCTTCATCTGTGCTGGAGAGGCACTTCTGGCCTTGGGAGCCTTGCTGACCGGGGAAGGATTGGAATGTTCAAGGATGCAGCATTTCCTTTGTGGGGAGCAAGCGGAAACACCTCATCCTGACTTTTTTTATGCTGGGCTTTCAGCAATCAGAGAAACTGGAGGCAATATTCTCTTAAAAAAAGGAGAAAAAAACCTTTCACACCCAAGATGGGAAAGCTGTATGCTGTCCTGGGCCCCAGGGCTGCTGTTGAGGGTCTATCATCTCCTTGGGAACCACCACCACTCTTGCACAGGAGGAAGGATGGCAAACGGTTCATTTTAGCGATGTGAACTTGGTACACCATCTGGGATGGTGGCATCTGCCACACCAGCCCTAAGGCCACCCCCTTCTCCAGCAAGGGGGCTTAGGGGGTTCCTAAGGTGCCTTGTGACCAAGGATGGTGGTTGCTCCCTGCAGCAGACCCCATGAGTGACAACAGACATGTAATAATAAAACAAACAGACAAGAAAATCCCTTTCACCCCCTCTCTGCTGGCCTTCACCCAGGACGCAGGGTGCGTCCCTTCGCTGGCTCAGCTTTCTCCATGGTAACAGATGGATGTCGCAGTCCCATCCCCCTTCATGATGCTAGGGCAGGCGGGTGGGAGACAGATGGCAATGGAGGGGAGAAGAGTCCAGATCCTCCTGAGTGGCAAAAATTGCAGGAATCCCTGATTGCTGGAGCCAAGACATTGACCCAGAGCTGTGGGAGGGAGGGAAGGCGGAGGCGCGTGGCTCTGCTGAGCCCGGAATAGCAGAGCAGCTGTTAAGTTATCACTTGTAATTATTACAGCATATGGGAGGGAAAGAATAGCTCTCAAAGGGAGAAAAACAAATAAGGAAAAGGCGGGCTGCCGCAGGGCTCAGCCATGGGAAGAGTGACACTCAGCACTGCGGCGGGTCCCCACCAGGTGGGCAAGGGCATCGGGGGACAGCTCATCCTCTCCATAGCCCCGGCAGGAATTTGGATGCAAATATTTGCACCTGCAGCACCAAGGGCTCACCCATCTCCCAGGGTGCCCACTGCCGGCTCAGGAGCATGGATATACTGGGGAGAGGATGACAGTGCTGGGTTGTTACAGAGGGATGGAGCCTGGTGTGCTCCCTTCTCCATGCAAAATTCTGCTTTTTGCTACATAATTTGAAGGATGCAGGGCCATGCACAGCAAGCGATAATGAGCACAAAGTGCCACAGTAAACCAAAGGGGAAAGCTTCAGGGGCAAGTCCTGCATAAGAGAGCCTGCTCCTAGAAATACACAGAGAAGGGAAGAAGTGACATGCAGCAGCATGAGGGAGAGTAGAGAAATTAGGGTAACAGTCTGTGCATGAGTAGCAATGACAGTCTCTCCTAAATTCTACTCCACTAGCAAAACAAACATTGTATCCCCTCGTAGCAGTTGTTATTCTGGGCTTTCAAAGAAAAGTGGAAATGTGGAGCCATTGGCAGTTGCACCAGCCACATCCCAGTATGGGGACAAGGAGTTGAGGGGATGCCACCCCTGCTCACACCCCTGGAAAAAGTTTGGGAGACTTAATGAAGAAAAATATAACCATATCTGCTGTGTATTAAATGTAAAGATTTAAGTTCACTGATGAAATTCACTGCCACTGAGCTACAGATTTTCCTGAGAGCCAGAGAGCATTTGGGGCCCATTTTAACGTTTACTTATCCTGTGCAACAGGCATGTAGCCACAGAGGTGAGGCAAAGTGAGGTGTTACTTGAGATGATGTTACTTGTCCTGTTTGTTCCTATGCTCTGATACTATGGCATCTATGATTCCTGTGGCATCTGCTACTGGCTACAATTGGAAATGATGCAGGACTGGGGACAAAGAGTTAAGGGGTTAGAACATACTCTGTCAGAGAGGTTTTTATATTCTCTTATACTCACCTCTCTCCTGCCTTTCAGCTGTATTTATTTGTTTACTACTGCCTTCTCCCTGGCAGTATCATGAATTTACTCAGAGCAGGTGAATTGGCACCTGCCTGCTCACCTAGGTGATATCTAGCTCATCCCTGGGTCTCTCATCTCAAGCCAACCTGATCCCTTTGTGAAGAGCTTGTGGCTCCAGTGAAAAGCACCAATATATGTCCGAGCAAGAGATGGAATACTCTGGACACCCTGGGCTCGTGTGTCGGGACCAAAGCTCACCTATCCCAGACATAAGCCAAGAGATTAGAGCAGTGCCTCTCAGAGGTCAGCAGGACACAGATACAGATGGGTGCTGAGCACCTGCTGGTCTCATGGGAGATGCCCTTAAGCTCTGGTAGTCCACTTGGACATACAGCACAGGCAGCTGCTGAATGGCAATGCTGCTGCAAAGAAAGCTGTGAGAGGCATTGGAAACAGGAGGTGGTTCAAACTCTGTGATCCAGAACAGGAGTGAATTGCATGTGGCAGACAACAGCCCCAGCACCGGTTAAATAAACCAGCCAAACCATGCCAGCACCCCAGGATCCTTGCCAAGGCAGTGCTTGGAGATTGAAGGGCCAGCTCTGCAGCTAGCACATATAAGCTAGCCTGGGTGAAAATCAGGGAGCCAACACCCTTTTGCACCAGATGGAAATCTGGCCTGATGCTTTATAAACCACTGGCCCTGCCAGAAGGGCTGACCCCACCCCATGCACCCATGTTGCTGCTCAAGGGCTCTCCTGGGTGACACCTCCATGGGTAGCAGAAAGGGACTCCTGCTGCCTTCGTCATGAGGCTGAAATACTGCTTGACTGCATGTGTGGAGTGACCCCACCACACAGCTGAACCTGGAGGTGCTCCCCACTGCACCAACACCTCAGAACAGAGGGAAACAGAAATGCTGAGATTTGCAGAGCTGCTTGGGCCTCATGTCTTCTGTCTGCAGTGACCCGGAGCAGGGAAGGGCTGTGACAGGGCACATGGGGAATGTGCCTTGGAGTAGGACACAGTTTGGGCCATCCCTGCCCACGGCATGGGGTTGGAACTAGGTGATCTGTAAAGTCCCTTCCAACACAAACCATTCTATGATCTAGAATGAAAGCATTCTCACGGTCTTTGTGCCAGAGACTCACTGGGAGACTGTGCTGGCTCAAGCAGCCAGGAGGAGACAAAAAGCCTGCCAAGAGCTGCAAATGGAGGAGGAGGAGTGTGTTTGCAGTTCTTTGCTATCTCCACACTGGCCCTGGATTGGCAGTGGCTGAGCTACAGACACCATCAGGGTCTTGGGGGCTAAGCCCTCCTTGTAGCAGGATGCTCTGCCTAGGTGGGGGCAAAACAGCTCAGACTTTACCCTATTTGCAGAAGTTACCAGTGGCAATGGAGTAGGAGGGGTCAGGCTGCTTTTGGTGCTGGAGAATGCTGAGAGGAGGCTGACTCATCGAGCCCAAAGTTAAACATTCTGAGGATGTGAAGAACAATGTTTCCTGACAGAAACTGGCACTGGTGAGGAGGTGGCAGACAAAGCTCCTGATAAAGAAGCCAACAAGTGCTAGTAGTGATGACTTATCTAATGGTGCTGAGCTAAAGGCTGCAGAGCTGACATGGGTGGCCTACAAACATATGGCTGATAATCACTTCATACTATCAAAAACTATAATCATAAAATAAAATTAAGAAAAAAGAAAATACTAAAAATACTATAAAAACCCAGTCCCACTTTTTTAATGGCAGGGTCCTCTAATACCCCACTTCTTGGGTCTGTTTGGGGATTCCTCTCTTGAGTTGAGTCACACCTCAAGACTGAGCAAAAGAGATTTGCCCATGGTCATTGAAATGGGTAACATCTATCTCTACTTAATAATTATTTTGCCAACTTTAATATAATTGCTTCAATATTTATAAAAATGGTGCACTATACTAGTAGTTAAAACTATCTGTATTGTGTAGTAAACAATTCTGATTAAAGATTTTTAGTCTAATCATTATTGTCATCAATTGTAATAAAGCAATTATTATTATTATTTCATTCATATACATATATTTGGTTAGCCATCCTTAATTCTGCAGCACAAAGTTGTATAAAGGCTCAATTACACCTGTATAATTCTTTAGACATAAACCATTGACCAAGGATTGGATCCAGACTCCTCTCTGAGAAGGAGTTTAGAAATCAAGGGGATCCTTTCTGACCCTTGTGACTCAAAGGGAGGGTCTCCATGACAGACCTTGTCTGAAACTTCCATTCTGCCTGCAACACTCCTGCTTCCCAAACTAACCCTGCAAATCTCATTTCACCTCCCATGCCCTCTGCCCTCATCTCAGGGCAGGGTGACAGTGATGCCAGAGCCATCCCTGCCAGGGCTTAGCACCTGGTGGGTAGCACACACACACAGGTGCACACACACAATCACCCTCTTGCATTTTTGGCCACCTTCCCATATGCCAGCATGACATGGCAGCCCCATCCATCTCCTTTCTTCTGTATATCACTTGCAAAGTTGTTTGATTTTAAGGTAAATGCTTTTCCCACAGTAGCAAGGGCCTCTCATTTGTTTTTACATGCCACTAATCTAACCCACAGGCTTGTGTTTGGATTCCTGCTTCCCCTAGACTGTTCATAATAAAAAAAAAAAAAAATCAGGATTGGGCAATAGCAGTTGAAAGGGAAAAGTAATACCTCTCTTTTTCTTCTTCAAAACCACCAAAATTGACACTAGATAAAAGGGATGGGAGACATCGGGGAAAATATAGGGTTTGAGGTTTTTTTTTCCTATTTAAAAATTAGTTTTGTTAGTGACCATCCAGAGGAAAAAAGTGTTTGTTACTTTGACTCAACAAGACCTCTAAATATTTTTAGTTCCTTGCTATCACTATGAAGCCCCACCTGGGGAGGTAGCAGGAAACATTCCCTGGAGGATCCTAGCAGCTTTTGGAGCAGAGCTTCTGAAGAGGGAAGATTTGGTGACTAATCCCAGGAAATCCCCTTCTCCTGGGCAAGACGACCTCTCCCGATCCTGACTGCTGTTCCTGGTGCGCAGCATTTCTCTGGTATGGGCTGACAGGTGCATGCCCAGACCCTGGAGGGTGCTTGCCCTGCCAAGACATAGCAGTAGTTTGGGTGGTCCGGGCACACCATGATCTGCTCTAACCCCTCCACTCCTGAGGGGGCTGGAGGGGGATCCATCACCCCTTCCTGGTTACTGCCTCCACCTCTGATCCAGCAGAAAAAGCCTCTCCTCCTGTGCCAGGACTGCTGGTGCTCCCAACCTGACCCCAGCTGCTGGTGTGTCCATCTCCCCTGTGCTGCCCGCTGGAGCGTGCTCCCTCCTCTGCTCGCCAGGTGCCTTCCTGCAGGGACAGACCTCCAAAAGGTTTCCACCACTTCCTCCCACAGCAGTTTTACCTCTTCTCTCTCCCCTGAACTGGACATCTCTGTGCGTCCTTCACGTGGCAGATGGTACAGCCACGTTTGCCTGTACCCTCGGTGAGTACTTGCCCAGCACAGTCCTGCTCTGGGCAGCGTTGGTCGGTCCAGGGCACGACCAGGAGGCAGCACATGCTCAGCACTGTCCCTACAGGCAGCACAGCCAGGGCTGATGTGTTTTGGCTGGAGAGGAGAGAGCAGGTGCTGTGGTACTCACCTTCAGATCCCTGTCATGGCTCTAAGTGTCCCCTGGGGTGTATATGATGCAGGTGACAGGAGTCTGCGGCAGCAAAGTGGCCCAGGAGATGGAGAAGACACTGGGCTGCTGTTCTCTGTTGGGGAAGAAGGGTCTGACTCTGCCCACAAAGCAGCAGTAAGAATGTGGGTGTTGATTTTTGCCAGCTTCAACATGGGGAAAGGGCTGGGACAGAACATGGGCTTGGTGGTGGCAGATGTTGAGGCCTTGAGACCAGCCCTTGTGACCTGCCAGGGTCTTCCAGTGCTATCCTGACATCAGGAAGAGGGCCAAGATCCCTGCAGATGGAGTCACAGAATAGAGAATAGAAGTAACAAATGCAAACCATGCCTACCTCACACCACTTCCCCAGAGAGGTCCTGCCAGGGAGGCACCAGGGTACCAGCAATGGCTTGCAGGTGGTGGCTGAGCAGGGCAGGGGAAAGATAGAAGAGACAAGGGTGGGGTTAAAGGGGAGAGAAGTGGCAGAGAGCTTTCATACAGCCAGGCTGGGAGAGGGCTGGTTTCACACTGGAAGGCCTAGCAGCAAGGACTTGCCCAATGGCACTGGGAGCACAGTCCCCAAGGAAGCTCTGCTGGGTTCCAGAGATGAGAGGTCCCTGGTCACCAAGGGAGGAGATGCTGGAACACAAGCCATGTGTGCTTCTGAGCCTGTTTGCAGCTTGTAGCTGCAGGCTGTGACAAAGACTGTATCTTTAAGACATGCTGGGGTTGCGCACAGCATTATCATATGGACATGCCCTATAACACCTCAAAAGCACCTCAGCTTTCCAGTGCCAAAGTGGGTCTGGGATGTTCTCCACTACACTTTGTGGGCATTGAAGGTTTCCTAAGAAAATATTTCCAAATACATCAAAGTGGTGTGTGATGCGGCAAGCCACTGCCAGCATAGTGCATTTGGGGCACCACACGAGACCAGCACACTGGATGCTGGATAGGTAAAAAGAGGATGTTGAGCCCACTGAGTCCCAAACACCTCCTGAACGCCCTGGAGCTGCTTGAGTTTGGTTTCCGAGTATTTTTGCTTTTGAAAGTTGCACTTGTGAGACTCTCTTCTTCCCTCTAGCGCCCATTCCGAGGCATTCCTCTTGCCCTTCAAACCCAGCAAAAGCGGCACTCGCCTGGTTGCATTTGCACTCAGGCACAGGTTTTATATCTGTAAATGATACTACAACTCTCCACCCAGTCATCTGACGTTTTCTTTTTCTGGTTTATGCTGTGCCATGCCGGAGGATCCTGTTGGAAGGCCGTTGTCTCCTGGCAGCTTGAAAAATTATGTCAATTTCTAATTTTAGCACGATCACCCTGAACTCCAGCTGTGGATGCACAGCCACGAGGTTTCTGATGGAAGTGTGGAGAGGACACCTTGTTGAGGGATAGGTGAGAGTGAGGCCCTGCACTTGTTGCCTGTGTTAGATCATGCTACACCTCTTCTCAGATCACATAATTTCTCCTTGGGAGATCAGAAATTACTGCGGTGCCCTAAGGCTGGATCAAGGCTGTCACTGAAAGGTTGTGTTATTTCTGGTGACAGCAAGAGACCTCCAGGATCACCTGGAGGCAAGAGACCTCTCCATCACCTGGGTCACCTCCCAGCTGGCTGAACCAGTTTCCAAAAGTCCAGCCATAATCCTCCTCTTTGAGGAGAGACATGCCCCTCTTCTGGAGATGGGGCAGCAGATCCACCCTCCCAGATGCACCTGCACCAGGCCAGCTCTCCACCAGCTGACGGTCTGCTCTGGCTCCTTGAATTCCATCCAGGACATGCTCTCCTTGGTGCCCTGCAGCTATCCTGCCCTACCTGTGCCTCTCTGGAAGGTCCAAGAGCTTCCCAGACTGGCTCAAAGAGCCATATGCACTGAGGTGCTGCCCCAGTGCTCACAAGCTGTCTCTACTCTCCAAGCCTGATCCTTTGTCTTGGCTAGGACATTTCCAGTACCTCCTGGGGTAATTTTAGAGGAACAAAACACAATAAAAACATGGCCAGGATTCTCTCGTGTAATGAGAAAGCCATTGCAGGGCAGGATTCATCTCACCTGGCAACAGATGGTACCGAGCAGACATGTAAGCCATCACAAACCCTGTTTTATCGGTGGAGAGACTGGCACTACTGGAGCATGAGCCATCTGACTCATACTCCAGCAGCACCTGTGTTCTACTATGGGTGCAGATACTGCCCATTGCAGGGAGCCCAAGCCTCTTAGGCTCTGAACAAGCCAAGGAACTGTGTAGGAAATGATCCTCAGTTGGCCTGTCATTTGTGTGTATTTGAAGAAGGGACACGTACGACATTTTCCTTCCTGAACATCTCCTGTGTTTTCTCCTCCTTGACAGCCAAAGAAAATATCTTCTATTCATCCTTTAATGAAGATTAATTTGTTCCAAGTGCAAAGCAATCCCAGGCCTTCACTGAGAGTAATGGCCTTGGCATTACTCTCAGTGAAGCCACGAGCCCTGGGCTGTGAACGCAGCTGCCATGGGGGCCCTGGACAGGGTGAGCATCCCCTTTGGCCTGTTCCTAAATGGGATGCCAAGGTGTCCACAATGGGCTGGGCTCTGCAGAGCTGGGAGGTGCAGAACCCAATCCAAGTCTGAGCAGGAGCCACCTTTGTCAGGGACTATTTGTCAGGGTGGGATGCTGTCCCAGACATGCTCCCTTTCAGGGGTAGGGATGATTCTTAGTCAATGAAATAACTGGCTGGCACACAGATCCCTACTTCTTTCTCCCATGTTTATTTTAAAGTTCTGACTGAGTGGAGTCTTTCAGTCTGCAGGGCACCACCAGCCACTCCAGCAGGGCTGTTCGTGGGACACCAGCTAAGTGATGCTGAGAGGCCTCTTAGATGGCTCGTGCTTCTGCTAATGCTGCAGCATCTTCACTTTGGGCCAAATCCCTTTCCCTCCCTGCAGGGCAGCTGTTCCCAGCTAACCACCCCCTCCCTTAGCAGCATGTACTGGTGAGACTTGGCTCCCAGCAGAAAACTCTTCCCTGCAGTGCTGATGTATTAATAGGTGAGGGGAGCAGCTCTCACCCCTCTCTCCAGCTTACACACTGGATATCAATTTGGCAGCCAGCAGAAAATCCCATTAAGGCAGTGAGATACTTGAAGGCATCAGCAACTCCTGGCCCATTACAAGAATGAGGGGATGGACTCTGGTAATGCACATCTGAAACTGGTCACATCCAACTGGAAGCAAGGATCCTACTGAGACAAATATTAAGAGTCTGCAGAGGCAGGGATGGGAATAAGCTCATTCATTAAAGGACTTTGTCTATGTTCAAGGGACCAATGCGTGATTTCAACAGAGAAAACGGTGACAAAAAGCCCACAAAATGAAACTCCCCTTTTTTCCTTTTGGGCCAAGAGAACTGAATTCACAAATAGCCCATCATGCCTTACATTTCCTAATTAGCCTATTAAAGACCTGGCTGGCTTTTCCATTTTCTAGATGAAAAAGTTGGAAAATGAACCAGCAGAGGCTAAGCCAGGGCAATCATTTTCCCTGTGGATCTGTTATAGCTGTCCAGACAGCAATGGCCCTGTTTATTTTCCTTGTCCAGGAAACTGTGACAGACAGCAGCATGGCAGCCCTGGGAAACCCTGAGGTGCACCCAGTACTGTCAGAGAGAAGAGTGGAGGCTACCAGCCCTTCTTCCCCATCAGACTGGGCGATCACAAATCATGGACTTTGTGACCACAAACTTGCTTTCTTAGCAAGCCTCTCTGTTGTTCCATGCATGAAAGGCTGGCCACTCAGTTCTGGACACTAAATCCCCACAGACACAAGAGCAGAGGGCATCCAGCCCGTCTTACACATCCATCCCTCCCAATACACACCTGAGGAGGTGACGGGCAACCAGCTGATGCAGTGATCAATAGGCATATCAATAGACATCTCCTCCTGCCCCTGGCAACACACCACACCACCATGCAGCATGTGACTGCCTTGGTTAGGCCACCAGTGGGGCAGATCTGCTTAATGAGTGGTGGGGTGGCTGTTCTGAAGGTCACACACAGCCTGCAGCCCTGAGAGTGTGTGTGTGTGTGTCCTGGGTGCCTGATGGGAAAATACAACAGGAAACCCTGAGTTAAATGGTTTTGATGAAGCCCTCACGTACTGATTTCCCCCACACCAGGGCAGAGCTGTTTTTTTCTGACCAGTTCTCCACATCCTCTCTGCCAGTTCAGAGAAGCTTCTTGTTCTGTGCACATACAGAGCCAAGTGGAGTTTGCTGCAAGATGAGACCACAGATGGTTTTGAGAGACTTTCCAGATCTGTACCAAGTTTTGTCTCTGCAGATGCTCATGTCCAGATCCAGTTTACACACCCACTGAACTTTTTTTTTCCCTCCACCCCTTTGAAATGAAAGATGTCGATTGAGAAGGAGGCTCTGAATATCTGGAGAACACAGTCCTACCCATCACCCCCTGGTACAACCCTGGATATAGAGCAGGGTCAGTGCTGTGTCTTCTTTCTTTTACAAGGCCAGCTTTTTTTGGTGTGTGATAGTATGGTCAGTGACACTGGCAAAAAGTCAAATTTATGAGCCTATTTAAGGACACAGGCACTGTTGCTGGGTGAAATCCTGCCTGCATCCATAGTATTGCATAAAATCACATACCACATAAATTTAAATGATTTTTGATACATGATTTCTGCTAGGACACACCAAAACTGAGCAAACTTGCTTCAAGCTCCAGACTGTTTTATAAGATAAAGTGGTGCAAGGAGCACCATGAAAAAGGAAGTTTTAGGGCTTTGTCTATTATTCTGCTTCTCTAAGTTAAGATGGCCAGAATAAAGGAAGCATAAACTAATTCATTAAATCATTGTGTAATTACAGTTTTATAAACTGATTTTAAAAATGTAATCTAACATAGTATTTTAAACTGGAAAAAATGTGATGATGCTTGGTTTCAGACTGCAACATCCATAAAGTTGTAAGACACAGTCATTTGAAACAGCATCTCACAGACTGCAGTCACTAAAACAGATGTTTTGGATCTTACCCGGACAGGAAGCAAATGTCCTATTGAAAATACAAGAGATTATTCCCTTACTTCCCTGCTTTGCTGCCTCATCACTTAAAATTATCCAGTTATAATAAATTGGAAATTCTATTTGATCTGAAAATGCTAGAAATGGGATGGAGGTGAAAGGCACATGCAGAGGGTGTTCTGACACCTGGTGACAGAATTCAGCTCTGCTAGAGAAATTCTGGAGTGCAGTGTCTATTCAGAGAAAGTGAGACAAATCCTTCCAGGTAGCTATGGAGCAAACAAACATGTTAATATTGGGATAAGCCACTCATCCAGTATTTGCTCCCATAGCAATGCATCCTACAAGAAACTCCAATGCCTGTGTATAGGGTGAGCTCCTGTGGGGGCATAAACTCTGAAACCATCTCTGGCCTTCCTGGGCTCCTCCTCAGGCAATGCACCCCTCCCTTAGAACCTGCTCTGGTCAACACTTCCTCTCAAGCCCTTGATTTTGGCCCGCACATGCTAAACATCCAGGACTGCAAAAGACACATTGCTGGCTGCTGGTAGGTCACCTCCGCCAGCCCACTCCACAGACAGCAGGCTCCATGCTCTGCTCATGCTCTTTGTTTGGTGTCCCTGCCTGACTCACAGAGCTGGGTATGGTGTGGATGAGAGGAAGTATGACAGGATTTGTTCTGTTTTAGTGCATATAGGTTGCAAAAATAACCGCATTTTTCTGTAATAAGAAGTTCACTAGCTCATTGGTTGATCAGTGGTTGCTCTTAAAATATTTCTGGACCAGCTGTATCCTGAATTGAGGCAAATCACGTTGTTTGTTTGAACTGCTCTGTGTTTAGCTTGCAGAAGAAGCTGCAGGACAGCATCAATCCTTCATGGCTGCACTATGTACATGGCTCCAACACATGCTGTCAACTGGGTATCTCCTAGAACTGAGGACTTCTGTTTCGAGATGTTTTTGTGGCAGTGGATTTTTTTGGCAATGACTGCAGAAGGGACCTGGCAGTCAGGGACCAAGCAGAATTAGTTGGCCTAAACCTCTGTGAGGCTTTTGTGGATGAGCAGGCAGCTGGGTGCTTGTGGTTGATCTCTTTAGAAGGGCTCTCATCCATGATGGGCCTGAGGAAAAGAGGAAAACTGTGGTGAGACTGCACTCCATATTTGAGTATCTGCATTCTCCTCAGCAGCTCTGAAAACTGAACCAAAAGCTGCCAGGCCTGGGAGAAGCCCCATGCACACGAGCTTCCCACACAAGGCACATGCTCTCTGCCTAGGCTGACTCCAAAGTGACTACATTAATTCCAACCCAAGCTGTCATGTCACAGGTCCTCAGTTGTATTTCTTCAAAGAAGCAGCAATATGATACTAAATTTGCAGCAAACAGGTTCAGAAATAAACACGTTTCAGTGCATGTGACACTTCTCTACTTTATTTTCCAGAGCTCATTCTAACATGAATTTGTGGCAGGGAAAAAACCCAAATGGGATTTCAGGAACTCTTCCTGGAGTGTACTGGAGAAGAGTTTTGAATGAGTGCCATAAGATCTTTGCAACAGACACAGCATTGGCTCTGGGTGGGGAACATGAGAATGGAGCAGTAAGAACACAGCAAAATTCTGGGCTATTATTCAAGAAAATACAAAATTTACAATACTTTAAGCTATAAGGAACATGGGAAAATGTTTCATTAACTTTAGAAAGTCAAAGGTAAATGTCAGTACAAATAAAAGGAATTCTTTTTACAGAAGAAGCAGGAGACCCCAGAGAGACAGAGAAATCTGCCTTTTCCTGCCATGAAGTAAGTCCCTTCCATTTTCCCAGACACATTCCAGTGCACATACCTGATCCTTGATGACCCCACAGCTGTTGGTCCTGGAATGGGCCTTTGCTGGCTGATGGACCCCACAGGCTGGTGCTGCCTTTGGGATCCAGAGGCAGCCAGTGTGCTGTGCAGGCACAGGAGAGAAGGTTGTTTGTCCAGGGGCTGGGCTGAATTCTCTTGATGAGCCTTTGACTGGCATTGCTGTGTATACTTCCTGTCTTCCTCTTGGCTGGGTGTCTTTAGGCCCATGTGGTTCCTTGTTTTCCAGGGTCTTGCTGCAACATCCACTGCAGAGGCAGGTGAAGGATTTTTTGGAGGGGATGGAATTATATAACGTTTTGAGTTGGAGGGCACTGCACCCTCCTGAGCCTGGGATGAACCTGAAACAGAGTGGAAAGCACAGTGATTTACCAGTTCATCTGACTGCTAAATAACTAACCCAGGGAGTGGAAGGTTTTGGAGATGCTGTGTGATGGAGCAGGGTGAGCAGTTGTGTCTCGGTGCTGGCCATGTTGAATTGCTTCCTCTGACAGTAGGTTTGGGTTCACTGGCAGCCTCCATGCCAGCACTGCTGGTGACGCACCAAGCATGGAGCAGCTCACAGGCAGAGCTCAAGGGGCACACACCAGCTCACCTGCCCTCCTGTTCTCCAGCAGGATCACACCTGCATCATTCCTCACCAGTGTTTGCACTGACTAGCTCTAAATACCTTAGGACTCCTTCCAGTGATCTGAAGTGCAAGGCAGAGGAATAATCACGGATGAGTGGATCCACTTTTTAAATCAGAGGAAGAGATTATGGAATCTCATCATAAGTGCCTGACTTCTGGGGAAGACATTGCACTGCATGCAGGGCTACTTTCAGGATGTTTGTGTTTCAGCCATGTAATTCTCTCCATGTAATATGTGCAACACACAGAGAAAAAACTTGTTGCTGACTTATAAATATAACAAGCATGCACACATGCTTAGAACCATTCTAAATATAGCAGGGATCTGACTCTCTTGTCTACTGAAAGAACCGACCATTCTATAAATAGCAGGGATCCAATTGCTTTTGTCTATTAAAAGAACCAACCATACCTAAGTGCCTGATGTGCAGGGTCCAGGGCAGGAACATAATCTAAAGAATGTGCCACCAAAACTCAGGCCCAGAAAGTTGGTATCTGTGGCTCCCAACTGACGAGGGTGTATTTTACTGCCCAGGTAAAGCTGGTAAAAACTTTTCATGGAACAGTTTGTATCATACTATACGCTTTAAAAATGTCTAAACTTCATTATTTGTTTTTAAGTATAGCCACTCTGAGAGACTGGTATGTCTGACTCAAGAGCCTGAAATAACATTCAACACCTTCCAAAAAATGCAGTTTATATGGATCTGATGCTGCAAACATTTTCATGTGCGAGTGGCTTTGCTCAGATGACTTGTCCTTTTCTGGTCAGAAGGATTGCTTCCAGCAACAAGTTCTTCTGTGAGAAACTCACATTGGATTGGACACACTTCTGTGTGAGATTAGGATCCTGGTCAGTCCCCCCTGCCACCTTAGACAATTCTAAATTTCAAACCACTCCATCCTCATCATTATCCAGCAGATTTAGTTACAAGATGGACAGCTCCATGCCCAACCATTCACTTACACAGTGCTACAGGGCGTGACACAGGTACACTGTGAGATGTTTGTGATGTTGTCTTGTCAATCTTCAAAGAAGATGAAACCATCATACTCAATGTAGAGAAATCATATAAAATCTGAAAAAGTTCAGATTAAATCTAAAGAGACCACAAGATCATAATTTAAGATTTCTGTGGTCACTGGACAACAGGCCATTCCTTCAGATTTTTCCAAACAGCTTTTATTCTTGTTAGGGGGATACTGTTTATAGTACATGTTAATACACATATAGGCTTTGAATAATTTAATTATATTTCCAGGTTTTTTTTCAAAATAGACTATATTTTTCTAAATTTTAGTAGATCCATTTTTGCCCTTGAAAGAAATGTAAAATGAAAACTTACATGGCTTTACTTATGGAGAAAAAAAGAGTTGTTTTTATTAACAATAGAAAGAAAGATTGAAGTTGTAATTACATATGGTCCTCTATTTGATATATGTTTGGAATACCCATTATTAATGTTCTTAAAATATTCTTAAAGACAATATTCAACAAGTAGTGAAAAGTGGGAATTCTGCTTTCATTCATGTAAATGCAATTTCAGAGAAGTCTTTGGCTTTATTCCTGAGTAGAAGAGCATGTTCCATTTTTAAACCTTTTATTGAATACATCCTTTTGGTTGCATATCTTTCCAGAATTCCCAGTTGCTCAGTTAAACCTTAATCATTAGCTCAGTCATTATTTACATCAGTGCCAACTGAGTTCAAATACAGCTCAGTAGGAATGACAGTATTTTAGACTCACCTGGCACTGTCATAAAATAATGACACAAGGTAAAAGACAGAGACATGTCCTCCTACTAGACTTGATGCTAATCTAGTCTAAGATCACCTTTGCTCCTCTTGATTCTACATATTCATGCCAAAATATATCACCTGATGGTCAACACAGCTGGCCACAATGTCCTGCTTGAAAACTGGAATGGATTGCTTAGGGTATGGCTCTGCAGTTGCATTTTCCAATTGCTGCTCTAGAGCACAGACACCACATCTCAAAAAACACTGGGGTTACCAATGCACACATCTACAAACACCACGTGTTACTGCCTGATGCCAACCCTTCCCCAGGGGTTTAGGTCCAGTACCTGTAGAAGAGTGGGAAGTAGGCTCAAGTGGAATCCTTTCAATAGGTTCCTTATCATAGGCCTCCCTCAAGTAATCTTCCGAGCTATCAGTCAGGCTCCAGTCTTCACCCTCATTCACCTTCACTGCTTGGCTGGCTTGTCCTTGCTGACCTGCTTCCAGGCACCTGGACAACATCAAGTATCACACCTTTAATTAGCTTTTGAGAGTGTTTATGCAGCTTGGCATGTCCACTCAGGCAAACACCCAGGCAGTGGATTTAGTTACCCACTGTTACTTCACAACTTCCAGGAGATATGAAAAATCATTTTAATTGGATCAGCTATCTAAGATCCCTGTGTCTGATTATCTCAAGCATCTTAAAGTTAATCAGATGAAGTGGGGCAGATTTAGAATACTACTCATTGAAGTAAGCTCAGAGAAATAAAAGCAGTTTAACTTCCAAAACAACCATTACCTGTCTGTGAGATCTATGAGATCTCAGCAAGGTGATATTTGTCTTTCAGCCTTTTGTTTGCTTAGGCCAATGTGCTGCTTGCAGAAAAGCTCATCCATCCCCTTTCAGCTCTTTTACTGACTGAAGGTAGACACTGTCAGGCCCAAGAAAGGCTCGCCAGTTATGAAAAGTCATTTCCTTGCTCTTGCTAAGGAAGTGAGCCCATCCTGCCTGTGCTCCAGAGAGAAGGAAGAGGATTCTTCTTCCTTGCCATCTCGCGGATGCTCCAGGCGGGATGGAGGATTGCCGCCCAAAGCGGGGACAGGAAGGAAGGAGGCAGAGAGACTGTCCCTCGAAACCGCCACCAGGTGGCCAAAGCGATGATTTTATTTTTGCAGCGGAAAATGAACGCACGGCAAGATTTCCCCCGCGGTCTCACCCCTTGTGCTGCTCGGTCCATGTTCCCAGGTCAGGGGAAACCTTTTCCTGGTGCAGATCTCTTCCTCCTCCAGAGCCACAGAGGTTTTCTGTCACCAGACTGGACGGTTTCAAAGGGCTCACAGTAGGAGGTAGCTGTGGAAATGGCAGAAGTTATCTAGATATCCCTGGGAACTCTCACCAGCTCCATTTCTAGATGTGGATTTTAGAATGCATCAAAGCCCACGGTTATTTTTCAGATCATTCCTCATCATTTTCTAACTCCTCAGTTTTAAGAAGTCCCCCTCCCCAGTCATGTACTGTTACAGCCTGAAGAACCAGGATAGCAGTTACAAAATTGTTGATTTATATTTCACTGGATATAAGCCTATAGCACCTATACCAATAAGCATATTAAGCCCAGTACCACAGAAACTGCATCACTCAGTATATGACCACAGTTTGACTCCACATCCCAGTTTTTAGCACACAATAATTCACTAAAATGTTCAAATTTGTTTCAGAAAAGCTTCCCATGCTGAGGCAGTGGCAGCAGAAAGACAAGGGCAGTACATATTTTTTTCCCTGCAGCTCTTTAACATCTGCTGTCAGCATTAAGCCTGTCCTGTGCATCTCCCTGATTTACCCCAGCCTGTTTAAATCTACTCATGTACAGCTATGCTGTGTTGAATGTCAGAGCCCGCAAAAGCTGACCATGACAAGCCAGGCTGCTCCCCTTTACACACACAGGTGTCCTCTCACTGAATTACTGCCAAAATGAGCAGGCTGACCCGAAAGGCAGGGGCACCACCCCACCGCCAAGAGGAACAAACTTTGGCTTTGTGTTTGTTTTGTCAATAGGAATGACCTTGCAGTATTAGCAAGGTGACTGTTTACATCAACATCAAATAAACACTGCTGAAAAAAGACTTTTTCTTAGTAGCTATTGCAGAAATACCATCAAATTTTGCAATCCTGCCTTGTACTTTGCCCACTGCAGGACGATAGGAAGTCTGTCCCCAGCAGCTGATAAGTGATTTTCACATATTCCCTTACAGCTGATGGTCCACTGCTGCTAACACATGGGCACATGCAACATCATGGTAGGAGACCCTCTGTCCTCCTCAAAGGCAGCTGCATGGTGGGGGTTCTTGGGCTACAGGAGAGAGTGAGCTGCTACAAGCCACAGTGGGAGTTCAGTTTATCCCAGGAGTTATGGGGGTCACCAAGCAGGAACATGAAGTATACAAGAGAAACATACATTTAGCTTTTGCCTCCTCGCATGGAGGGCCTTGGCAGGATTCCCACATATAACTTGACGGAGTCCTAAGAAAAACAGGAAAAAGAAAACATTTTACTCCAGCATTTAACAAATGGTGCTGTCGTTGAAGTCAGTCAATATAATTTCCCATAGACAGGAAGTTGTAATATTTCATGGTGTCGGTTTGCAATATCAGCAGGCATGGCTTGACACGGCTGCTAAGAGGCAGCTTCTCTGCTTTCACCAGAATCTGTCTTCTTCTGCTCCTTCCCTGCCTCCTTAGTTGTGCTGGTGCAAATATTTGTGTGGACACATGGCCAGTCAGATCAGGGAACAAATTCAGATTAAAAAAAAAATATTATTTTTGTGGGTCTTTTTTTTTTTTGTTCTGCTGGATTATTTTTCAGCTGGATCTTGATCAAAATCAGGTTAACAAGAGATAAGGCAGCAAAAGGTCAGAAGAAGCAGTGAACATTGGGTGAAATTGTCTCTATGAGTAGTGTTAGCTGCCTAAAAGTGTGTGTAAAATTACAGTCTCATTCCCTGACAAGCTGTACTTGATTTCCATGTACATTTCCAAATGTGCATTCAGCTCTTGACTCTGCATTGCTTCATCTAATCCATCATCCTGAGACCTACCTATAGGCAGGGAACTGAGGAAAGATTGGCATCCGAGAAAAGCAACCACAACGCCAGGAAACAAATGCCATCTTTCTATCTAATCTGCAGTCAGTGGGCTGGTGGAGTTACACTGTCAAGGTGTTTCCAGGAGGGTGGTATTCCCATTCCAGAAGGATGGGTGGTATTTCCAAGTGACTAGGGCAAGAAGAACAGTGGGAGACCTGTGTTTTGGATCAGTTTTGGGCTGATCCTGTGGATCAGGATGTGAAGTCAAGGAACTGACTCCTCTTGCTGAGGAACCAGCCTCTGGAAACCCAAACCAAAGCGCTCACTGACAGCAGCGATGCTGCTGTTGCAATATGAGACTGCAGCACACAGCCTGAGCACATGATCCAGTGGGGAGTGAATGGGCATCACCACGCCTCTCCAGAGGACTACCTTGGACAACGTTCCGTGGCTCAACAGGATGAGCCTGATGTTACTCAAGCAGGACAGCTGTGATGAGGTCTGAAAGGCACTGCCAGCACTGCAGTGAAAAGCAACAGCAGCACATGGTGCATGGGGGCGGGGGACTGAGGAGTGCGCAGCCCAGGTGACTCGCACCTTCTGCTGCAGGGGGAAATAAAGGAAAGCCTACACTAGAGCAGGTGAGTCTCGTGGAAGACAACGTATGCTGAACCTGATTAGCAGTGCCATGGGTGGGTGGTATTCAAAGCACCCTGGCTTTCATCAGTAATAACATTCAGGAGGAGGTGGAGGTGTGGGAAAGAACAGGATTAAAAAAACATACATTACCATGTGTCAAATCACTAGAGTCATCTTCTGTGAACAGCTTATCAGGAAAAACAGTGGAATCTGAAGGAGAACAGCTACCAGACAAGAGGCTGGCATCACTACACGTCCCTGCATTAGCAGAACACTCTGCATTTCCAGGTCTGGAAGGTGTTGGGGGTTTTGGGCTGCATCCAGACTGCTTTGCTACTTCCCCAAGATACAGATCTAGAAGAGAGATTTCATTAGTAGAAGCACAGTTGTGCAAGGCTTCAAACCACACCATCACTGTACCTTGCCAATATGGTGACTGCTGCTGCACACCTGGAGCTATAGGGGACAGAAAAGTATGTAACTGCACCTAAAAGAAACATGCTGGAATGGGTCCAGCATATAGACAGAGGTCTTCCAGTGTTGCACAGTCATGGCAGAATCTGGGGATCCCCTAATCAAAGTGATATCCCTTCTCACCCTTCTGCTCCTGGGCACCAGAGACAGACTACTGGGGTTATGGGTCAGGAACTCTCTCTGCTTACCACCCACCTCAGATTGTCCCACAGGTGAGCTTGGATTTATCCAGGGCTCTCCTACTTTCCCTGCCTGCAAGCCCAGGAACACTGTAAGATGCCTCTCATTTGCTGCCCACCTGCCCACAGGGGAACCATTACAGACTTGCTGCAGGCACAGCCTAGTCTTAAAAGTTTAAGCCCAGTCTTAAAACACATTGCTTAAATGCCCTGACACAATGCAGATGGTGATGGACACCTTACCAGAGCTACCAGTCAGCTACCAGGGGAAACTGTACCAGGAGTTACAGAAACCTGGTAATGGCAGTGATAGATTTTTCCAGTACTGCCTCAGAGACAGATAGTTCTCTATCTCAGAAAGAAAGGTGAAAAGTATTTTTGTAATGCTACAGGACAGGAAGGATTATACAAAAGCTAGCAAAGGCAGACAGAGCCTTGTCCTCTTGCCTGCCCCACTACTGGCTGTCCTGGGAGCACAGCACAGCTCTAAGAGCAGAATATGCAGCCGACAACCCGTGGGAGTGAGAATTTAATTTCAGTGCCCTGATGAATAACATGCTTTTTTAAATGTTGAGCATCTACCAGCTCCAAAATGAAGCATCAGGTCTGTGATAATATGGACATTTACTTAAGAGTTGAGCGTTAGGGACCTTTACTATATCTTGGGCACAGCTGTTAATATGAACCCATGAAACACACACCATGTGAAAAGCATCAAAATCAACACTGCTGCTGGAAAGAAAAAAAGTACTGGGATGTCTGAACCTGACTGGATGAACTTACTGGTTTAGAGCTGCCAGCAAGAATATAAGTCTGGTTACACCAGGAAATGACGTGAATTCATAATTTTGTGCTCTGCCCCTACTGCTTCTGTCAGCAAACTTTGTTAACTAGTTTTCTGAATCTCAGGTGATGTTGCCAAAGCACAATCACTGAGGGATCAGATTTTAATGGATTTTTTCCCTACCACGACTACTATTACAACTAATGATTTGGATCCATAGGGATTCAATAAATGACAAATGTATGTACTTATTCCAAAACAAACTAAATTTTTAATGGAGTACAGTTGGCAGGCAAACCACAACCTGGGGAGGGGGCTGGGAAGCCAATTGCATTGCCCACACTAATGGGAAGCAACATGAGCAGTTATAGGAAATACTTTGCAATATTTAATAGTATGTGGTAAAGTGCATGTAGCATGACACATAAAAGCATGGACATCTGAACTATTACCAAGGCTGCAGGCAAGGGGACAACAGATTTATGTTCAAACCATTTGTTCTCTACTAATGAATGTAATGAACTTAATCATAGTAACAAAGAAAGTGGAACAGATTTCTTACAAGATCATGCAATCTTCCTTGGATGCTGCTACCACTGAAGGGTGGTAACCAGATTGCCTTCCCTATTATTAAACTGGAATGGGAAATCCTACTACATCCATGCTACACTGGATTGACTGTTACCATGGAAAGAGCTGTGAACAGCTGTTGTTGAAACATTCCTTTCCAAGCTTTGCTTCTTCACATCATGCAGAACGAGCCCTAAGTACAGACTCCCAGTCACTGCTGTATTTGCTTGATGCTCTAGAATTTGTCTGCATTTTCTCATCTTGATGCCCAGCTTAGGACAACTTCCATTTAAATCTGCACTGTTATCTGCTGAATTCCAGCTTTCTTACTTACCAGGTGAAGAAGACAACATCCTTTGTCTGTCCCTTCACTATAAGTAAAGTCTGGCTTTAAAGAGATCCGCTTGCTCTTCATCTTTCTTTTTTTACATATCATAACTTGAAAAATGAACCACAACAAGGAACCTGTCATACCTAACTGTGAAATGTCTTTGACTAAACCACCTTCCTTGATGGATTTCTTGATGATTAGAGAATGCTCATGCATCTTCTTGGAAGGAAGGAGAGCAGTCTGACTTGCTGGTATTCTGTCCAAATACTTCAAGTGGGGAATGAGTTTTTTTACTTCTGCTCTGTAATTATAGTCTGGGTCCTGGAGAAATTGAGAAAGTGGTCAGTGTATTTAACAGTTTGTGGAATTCCAGTAGCACAGTACTGTTCAATTTGTATGACTGCCATATGATTTGAAATGCTTCTCACATAATTTCTACTTGAATTAATCATGAAAATGTCCTGAGGACTGCAAAGACATGTCCTTCAAAGGCTCCTTTGTTATTTACCCACTGATGACTTTGCCATTTGTCTTTGTTATATTATGTATAATGTACAAAAGCATAGAAGGCCACTGATGACCACAGAAAGCTGGGGCACCCTCAGCATTCAGCCAATCTGTCTCCCTGCTTTTGCAATTCTCTGGTGTTTGCATCAATACTCAGGTGATAGAAAGATTTGAAAATATGTTATGGGTGTTGCAACACCTGCTTATGGAGAAAGAAAGAGCGCTTCTGTGGATTGTGTTTTTAGGCACACCATAAAAAAGACATATAAAACAAGAGTGCATCGATAGTGGCAGAATACAAATGGACAGCTACCCACCAATCAATTGCTTCACCCAGGCAAATCTTACGTTTTTCAGGGCATTGCATGAAATACTAGAAACCCCTACAAAGCCAAGTCTTCATTCAATACGGAGTGATCACAAACAGAAATCTTTCTGTGGGGCCTGGCTGGCTGGATGCCCCCTCCCCCTGCACAATGCAGCACTGACATTGGCAGAAGGAACTCACTAAATAAAATGTGTTAGTTGTTGTTAAGAGGTGGACACTAATTTCTCAAACTAAGTCTTTAATCTTAATTTAGAGAATGAGTCAACCGTTCCCAGCTACAGCCAATTCCCAGCCATGTCCTGTTGGAGAGAAGAATCATGTTACACTCATGTTGCATTACAGCAACAGAAGTTGCAGAATTTATCATCAAGTTGTTGCTCTTGGTTTAGATAACAGGGGAAGATGAGCTCATCTGAAAATCAAATTACAGGGAGCAAACAGGCCATCTGAAGAAAGAGCAGTAAATTTAGCTGGACCATTCTGTAGATTAAAAGTGAATAAATAGGAGAGCTTTTACAGACCTTTAGCAAGGGCCAGACTACAAGAAGGAGCTTGAGGAATTAGAGCTGGCCATCAGGGGCACACTAAAATAAGCCCACACCTACTCTTTTCTATACATCAAAAAAATGCAAACATCCACTGAAATCAAGAAAACAACAAAGTCCATGGAGGAGGTCTCAGCAGCCAAGGGCAGGCCCCACTTTGTAACCACCTGAGAGCAAATCATTTTCCCAGCACAGACACTGGGTGGGAGACTACAGGGAACTCAGTCTGCCTCTGCTACAATTCAGTGTAAAATACACCATTGTGCTGACTCCCCAGACAAATTCGCATCTGGGACCACCAATGACCACTGAAGCCCTTCCAGATATTCTTCTGTGGATACCTGGAACTCGGGCTGTAGATAAGATAAAGATGGTACTATTGTCCGGCTGTTACCTCATACTTAGCGGGAGGTTAACAAAGCTGGGAAGAAGAATGTATCACTGATAATGGAAACAAAAAAATTGACAGGCCACACCACAAGGAAAGACAAATCAGCAGCTCTGCTAAAGTCAGTTCCCACTGGGTAAAAAGTATTCTGACAGGGGAAGATCATGATCATCAGCTCAAAAGAAAAGAAAGGCTAAGCATGTGGACTAATTAGCATTAGAGGCAAGAGATAATCATTTAACCAACAGCATAAGAGAACTGTGTAGCCAATGAGCATTAAATCCTGTTTTCTAAAATGTAGAAAAAATGAAAAGTTATGAATGACCTTGGGACTCTACCACCAAGAAGCCCCAGCTGAAGAAGGATCAACAGGGATGCCACTGGATCCATGGGTGACAACATTCTTTTCTCTCCTCTCTTTTCTATTTCTTTTTATTTCTCTACCTCACATTTACTGTTAAATAAAATCTGTATCACTGACTTCGGCATAAGGTTTGCACCATAATTCAGCAGAGGTGTCTCTCACTAATCAGATCTTAGTACCTACTTGCACAGGAGCAGAGACAGCCATTCTGCATGGAGCAGAGCAGGAGGGCACACCACCACATACTACTGCTCTTTGTACTTCCATTACAGGACAACATGCAGAGCATCCCAAGGACTGATTTCCTCACCTGAACAAGCCAAGGGAAATCTGAGATTTCTCCATTAGAAGTACACTTAAGGACTGAAGATGCCAAACCCTCCAAAAATCCCATTTTCATTGAGCAGGAACAACAAGGAAGTTGAAGGAGACTTTCTGTGTTGTTAGGATACACTGCACCATTTCTATAGTAGGAAGCTATGATTGGAAGTGTCAGTAGCTGTATTTATCTCCATGGGAGTAGAAAGAGTAAGCAGGCATGCCTTGTACATCACAAGTAGGCAGTGCTTCCTTACTGCAGGAATATGTTTTTCCTCTCATGATTGCATCTTCCATTAGGGAGAAATGTTCCAAAATGGAGAAATCATTTTGGTTACAAGCAGTTACAATATGGTCCTTTAAGGATATTTCTACCAGTTCAAACTAGAAAGGCAAGTATATAATATTGTCTTTTGAATTCCAGAGAGGAAAATTATGATAGCTAAAGAGCTACCTTCCATGGCCCCTTTTACTGAGCAATAAGATCAAGCCAATAATTACATCTGAAAAATGCTATTAACTCATTTATTTAAAAAGTGCCAAGATTTATGTCTATTGCATGATTGAGTTTTAGTGTTAATACCTGTTTTCAAGACCAAACCCAGGAAGAATATCAAAACCAAACCTTTTAGGCAAATTAACAGCAGCATGACTTCTTTAAAATACACAGGAAAGCTATGGAATAAGTTGCAGTGGGATAACACCATCAGCTCTGATTTTGGACATGCATTATCAGCTGTTTATGCTGCCACTGGGAATTGCACCATCCTTAGTGAGACCTGTGTTTTACATAACTCTGTGTGCCCACAGACCTTCCAAAAGACCTGGATGGCAATATGTTGGTGTTTTAATATCCCAACAATGCTTTCTTATGAAGCAGGAGAAAGTGAAAGAGAGTAATACAGCTCTAAGGCTGTTCATGTAGAATTAGATCTCCCTTGCTTTGCTCATTGAGTGCCCTGAAACCCAAATCAGATCATGTATTACTGGGCTCTCATCTTTGTGACACAGAGGCTCCTTCATGCCTTCAACAAAATACTTCAGCAGAAATTATTCTATCATTTTAGTACATAAGAGGCAAATTTCTGTGTTTTGTGTCCTCAGCTTTTTCTGAAGGTCTTTTTGGTTATTTGATTTTAACCTTTTGGGGGAAAAGGTAACAAGCAGTTCCAACATTATAGCTTTTCCTAGTTACCTCAAGCATTCCTTTTTTGAGGAGCTCAACTTCTGAGCATGGTGGTGTTGGAGGACTTGCTTTTGGACTGGAGAGCCTCCAAAAGAAATGGAAACCCCTCAAAAACAGTTATCTCACCACAGACTCACAGAATGGTTGGGGCTGGAAATGACTTCTTAAGATCACCTAGTCCAGCCCCTCCGCTAAAGCAGGCTCACCCAGAGCAGATTGCATAGAATCGCATCCAGATGGGTTTTGAGTATCTCCAGGGGAAGAGACTCCATAGCCTCTCTGGAACACCTGTTCCAGTGCTCATACTCCAAGAGAAGAAGTTTTTCCTCATATTGCTGGGAAACAGGCCTGACTCTTTACTAGCAGCCTTGTAGTTTGCCTGTGGTCATCTTGGAGACCATACTGATGAGACCACAAAATCAACAGAAATGAAAGGTGGGAAATGCATCCCTTGCCATCATTTAGAATTATGCAATAGGAAGATGCAGAAACATTTATCATTTCCAACTCACAGTTAAATAGCACTGACAAAAAATTAACACAATATGTACAAACCAAGTCCTCACCTCTGCAGATTCTGCATTTGGCTTCAGGCAAATAAAGTTGCCCTCCACTGTTAGGTGGCTTAACTTGCAACAAAGTCGCAGGTACTGCACCTGGTTGATGTCCTCAATATTGTTCCCTTCCAGGTCCAAAACCTCAAGGTGGTCCAGCCAGGTCAGCTGGCTCAGGTCAGAGATATTGTTATAAGCAATGTAGAGTTCCTCAGCAGAAGTAAACAGAATAAACATGTAAAGCATGGACTTGCACAAGTAACACCAAAGCTTTGCAAAATGTTTTCTAATACTTGAAATACTAAATGGATGAAACTAACAAGGAAGTGAACATTTTATAAAGTGTGGCTGTTGCAGCCTTAAATAACAAGTGCTAATTTAGCCATATACTGCTTTAGGCATACTCAGGATCGGACCCGAATGTTACACCTCATTTTAAAAAGCTATATTGTAGCATCTTTTAAACTAACACATGCAATTCAAGGCATCAAACCAAAGCCAGTCAGAAAAGGAAAGGGTGAGGAGAATGAGGACTAAAAGTAAAGAAAATCAACTGACGACAGTTCTGAGATTATCTTTTGGCAGGACACATCTATACTTACTTTTAGAGAGCTGCAGGAAGAGATGCCATCTAAATCTGAGAGCCCACACCGAGCCATCCACAGGATACGGAGATGGGACAATGAGGTTCCAAGATCCCTTATAAAAAACAATTCAAGCTCTATTTGAATGAGTGAAAAAATTCAAGACTTGCTTACTAGGCCACTGAGACTTCTTTCAAATCTCACATTGTTCACAAGAAATTCCATTAAAAACGTACACCCTCGAAAGTGAGAAATAAAATTATACCACTCTTTACTTATCCCACTGCCATCTGTGTTCTGGTATGACAACATGTCACCCCAGTTCTGTTTGATTAAGATTATTCCAAGAGCTACATCATGATAATTCTGCCATAAATCACAGGCAATTGCTAAGAATTAAGTGGGGTTTTCTTATGCTGGCATCATTGGCTGTACTCATATAACCCAAATTTACATATCTGAGCTGACTGCACGGTCAGTCTCACTCTGTCCCTCTTACAGAGTTACCTCTTTTCTGATTTTCCAGTTGAAAGGAATAACACTTTTGCCAAATAACATTTTTTGAATCAGCAGAAAATTATAATCCTTTCCATCCTATTATCCCACCCTTTGAGTGTAGCAAAATATCCATAAGGGATCATTTATATGAACTTTAAACCTTCTGGTCATAACCCAGAAAATCATACACTGACCTGCTTGAGTTCATGCTTATCTAACGTCCCACTGACATTACAGTGCTGCACAATACAAAGATAACACAAAAAGGGTGGCAAATCAAACTGGGGGTTTAATCATCTGCCATCGCTGGTAACATTGAATTGGCTAAAGCCACTAGTCTACCATAAACAAAATACAACACTTTATCAAATCCCAAACCAACCAAAAGCTCAGAATTCTCAACTGTAGCCATGATGTCAGAGTGTCTGAATAATCAAGAACTATACAGTGGGTAACTAAATTCAAAGACAGAGGAGGTGGAGACCAGCAGGGAGTTCACAGAAACACAGTAATGGCTGAGTTGGAAGGAAGGTCATCTTGTCCAACATCCATACTCAAGCCAGGCCAGTTTCTCAGGACCACATAAGAAGCTAAAATAGTTCTCAGAATTTTGGATTAGCTATCTCTCACAATATTTATTCTTACAATACAGAGAACCGTAAGTTTTCTACAGGAAATTGCAGAAGACAGAAGTCATGGGGGCCCTTGTAATCTTGAAATATCAAGTTAGCAGTTATTGTACTCATGTCTTCTCTTTGTGGATGACAGGGAATAAGACCAGCCTTGCATTGCCTTCGGAGAGCCTCATGCAGCTTTGATACAGCTTTGCAGCACACCCCTGTAGTCAAGCTGCCTGCTTCAGGGATACTGGGCATCCAGCCAGTCCCAGAGGTCAGGAAGGACTGCTTTTATGAGTGGGGATAGACATATTCTTGTCTGTATTTTTAGTTGTTTCTCTACCATCTGAATACTTGGGAAGAACCTTGTCAGGAGAAAGGAGTCTGTGTATGCCTGAATAAAGGATGAGTGCAAGGAAAAATATTCCCAGGTGCCTCTCTTCTGTGATGGACCAAATACAGGGTTGAATGGAAGTTTTTAGGTGAAGCTGGGGGTTTTCACCCCTCTGCCTCCTAGGGATTGGTATGTCCATAGGAATCATTCACACCTATCTGATTTCATACTACCACTGCAGGGGCTGCAGGCATTGGGTGTCTCTAATTACCCCTTCCCTGGATGCTGCCCATTCAAATAAGATCACAACAGATGCACCACACAATGTGTCTTTATAGTTTTTGAGGTACAAACAGTGCATCTGACTCAATGGCCAGAACTAAACATAAAAAAAAAATCTCAGTCTCACTGAACATCTCTTTCCATCTAAGGCTAGTCTTCCCTTGAGGAGAAAACCCTCAACTGATATGAACCACAAGAGCTGCAGTGAATTTTGTGCACCCAGGAATCTTGCCTCTATAACATTAGAACAAAGAAAGCCGAATTCATATCACCTCATCCCCGGTCTTGCACAAGATCTTCCAGGGTCTATTTACATTGTGTATATTTTCTAAATAAAACAAAAACTGGTTCTAAGGCTTCCTTAAGGAACAGATGCCCTCCAAATTAATATTTACAGAAAATTTATTATTAGATTTGCAAGCTACATGCCTATAATAAGAAAGAAATTAAATTAGATTACAAAAGCAGAACCTACAATCAAGCAAGGCCAACACACCCATAAACACAAATATGGCATTAGGAATAATGTGAAGGGATTGCACTGCTCATTTCACGACCCTCCTCAAGCACTGACGAGATTTTCAAATTTTGGGCTAATTTTGGTGCAGAATTTTCTCTTCTGTAAACCACTGAACAGAGATAAAGGGAAGTAGTCACTCTCATTTTTGTGTCATTGAAACAATGTTTCTGATAGAAGCTCTGTTTATTAAGCCAGCAAAACTGAAGACAATCCTAACCTGATTACATATGGTAGAGTAAGATATGGTGAATGGACTTTATTTCCATTTTAAATTTGTCTTGAATTTTTAACTGAAGGGCTTTTGCCACAGAAGATGACAGTAATATGCTTGTTCCGAATGTCTCTATCAATATGAAGAATGCCGAAGCAAAGCAGAGGATTAATTCCCAAGCAATTTTTACATAGGGCCCCGAGAACAAACAGTTATTCCCTCTAGTCCTTGATCGCTCCATGCATTTGTGGAAGCTGTTTCCTGCTCATACTCTAAGACTTCCAGAGTTAAATCCTATTTCTCTTTGTCTGTCACAGTTTTCTGTTCCAGAGCTGACTGTGGTTAAACCCAGTGCACACAGACAGGGTCAGTCCATACTCACACTATGTGCTAGCTCATGCACAGCACACATTCACTAGGAATTATTAGCTCACAAGTCCTTAAAGCATTCTCCTGCTGTGCACACCATCAGAAGAGGACCCTAACTGAAATTACTTCTAAAGCCTACTTACCTTATTCTTCACAATTTGTGCTACTAAATTTAGTCTCAAATCCATTTCAGTTTCATTTATGGGTTGCAGCTCTGACTCTCCTACAGCCAACTGGCACCAGTCAGGAGTAGCACTTTCAAGGTTAATGCTAATCAGAGTTGATGGGGCTTTGTATTCCAGACAAAGGAATTACGTTGTGCATCCCATGTCTTGGGTACTTGCAGAAGGCAGAACCACTGCATGTTTGCAATGCAACCCAGTGTTTAATAACAGAGTCTTGTTATTAAAAAAATGCTTAAATGGACACTTCAGAATATAAAAAAAAAAAAATTAAAAAAATATGGAAGTTAATGGGAATGGTTTCTTACAGGGCTGAAGTTGGCTGTCCCAAAGCTCATCTTTAACTCAAGAAGCAAAATACTAAGAAAGGATGAACTTTGTTGCACTGTTTGTCATGACTTGGCTTAATTTGTCTCTCTTGTTTCAGGGAAGAGACTTAGCAGCCCAAGAAGGGCACTCCAGCTCTTATGCAGAGCAAATGACTGCCACCTCTCCTTCCCTGCTAATGTAGAGGCAGTGAGGAAAAGAGGCAAAAGGACTTTTTCCCCTTTGGGCCCTACTGTAGAACCAAATTCCTCTTGCTGACACTGGGGTCATGCTAGCTGCTAGAGGAGCCTAAAATTCTGGATCATGCAGTCACATTTTGGCCCTGCAGATTTTTACTCCTGCATCTGTAATGAGTCATCCCCAGTCAGAGATGTTATCACAGCAAAGTACATCTGCAAACATTTTATTCAGTAACTAACTAATCTTTTGGAAGCTGCATGACTCATGCTGCAGCATCAGAGAAAATTCCCTTGTTAATTACTGTAGAGATAATTGCCCTTGAGAGCATGGATGCTGTAAAGTGAAACAGCCATATAGCTCAAAGCAAGCTGCTCCTCACAACTGCACGCACCTGCATTTCTCAAAATTCTTCTGAAATATTTTGGCTGGGGAGATGAGAACTTAAGAGCTTTCAAGAGATGGGAGTGTCTCCTCTGGGAACAGTTCTAGAGCATCTGGCACATCCACCTTGGAGGGGGTGAGAGCAAAATGAGGAGTTGTTTGAGCACACATGACCATCACAGGCGTGCAAGTGTACACACAGGCATGTTTTCATTTATGTTAAGTGCAGAGGGTGAGATCAGCCCAAACTGAGGAGATACATCTATTGACCTTTATTGAAATGGAATTAATGGGAATCTGCACTCTGATAATGATTTACTAGGGTAGACTATTTTAATGTAATAATAAATTCTTAATAGCAATTTATCAGGCTAGTAAGAGAGAAAATCCACTGTAATTATACATGCAGTGTAACAGAACACTCCCACCCAAATAATCATTGACCAAGGCTGAAATTAATGAGACACATAAGAGATGAGGATTCTCCTGTACTGGGCATGATCATACAGAAAATTACAGCACCTATTCCAAAAACAGAAAGTAGGATTGAAAAGTTTGATGGCTGAAAGTAAAAAGATGAGACACTGGTCTCAAGGCTGGTGGCAGTTGGTCATATGATGCAGCACAGGAGTGCTCAGTAATGTGCAAACAGCAAAGAGTTTATAGAAGGAAAGAGAAGACACTGTAGAGGAAACACAGCTCTCATTAATACAATGAATAATGCCAATCCAGTGGAAAAGTGACCTGTCCCAAGTGACGTGGAAGCTGGGAACTTTACAGGAAAGGCAAAGAATTAACAACCAAAGCCATTATATATCCTGCTCACCCCTGCTATGCTTCATTCAAGACAGGTTTGAGGCAGAGAGATGGAGCATGGGGTGGGGATATGTATATCATAACATTTGATTGTGATAAACAAGAGGATTACAGCCCCTGAAGCTGCCAAACCAGAGTCCTCCTGAGTAATTACTCCACATGGACTCCTACACACACGCTTGCCTGCAAAACACACACTGAGTATCAGATCATGTTTTCAGTATCCCAAAGCGCTAAGAAATCAATATAGACTTCCCTAGTTTCACTTTTTTCCCAAAAATTTGCATTTATAATTGATTTTGATAAAATAATATTAATAAACCGAAGGCTTTGAAGCCTGAGTTCCAACTATCTCAAAATAACTGCAGCAGGGATGGGAACTCATCAAACAGCCCAGTGCTTCTGTGAGGGTCTTGGCAACACCCTCCCCACTTGTGCACAACCATTTAGTATTTTTTCCCATGAAATCTGATGCTCCCATCTTGTCATCACTCCCCAAGGCTGGGGAGAGAGCGAGGGGCAATGAACAGTTTGGCTCACAGCGCCTAATAACAAGTTTGAGAAATAATGTGTTCTTCCATTAATCTAACATCCTTGTTCTTCAGGGACTGATTTGATCCAGCCAAATTTTTACTGGATGAATATCAGACCTAGAGAGCCAAATCCTACTCTTGGTTTCACGACAATAAATCCTGAATAGCTCCACTGAGCTCAAGCTACCCAGTAAACACAACAGCAAAACCCTGAACACATTTGTCAGTTTGAACCCCATCGTTTCTTCTTGAAGTTGGTTTTGAATCATTCACCTAGAAATAAAGCACTAAATCCATGGAACTTGCAAGCATTATCTCAAAGCACACCTGCGTCTGTTGAATAAATCTTCAGAAAAAATACATTTAAAATAGTCATTGTTGCAGATTTTATTTATTTTAAAGATCTCTCTGAAAATGAATGCACTGGTAAATAGAGAAATTCAGATTGTAAGAGAGTGACCAAACTACAGTCTTACAAAAAAAAGAAATAAAAGAATCCCATCTCTGATCCACAGAAATCAAGTGAATATCAAGCTGTACTGTGATAACATCAATATGGTTGGTGTCGGCACACAATGGTTTGGTTGTACAGATAATTTTGACATCTGAAACAAAAACTTTTAATGCCTGAATGTTATTTAAATCAGTAACATATGCTCTAATAGGAAGCTTGCATAAAAGTTTCATTGTGTTCTCAAATTGCTATATTCAAAATTGTAAAACTGATTGTATGCATGTGTTCCTTGTACTTGATCAAATTCACTACACAGCCCCCAACTCTGCAAGCAGTGCTGAGGCCGTGTCCTTATTGTCCCTGCAGTGTCCTTTTACAGTTGAACAAATGTCATGTGAATGGGATGACCTGCCTTGCTTTGCAGCATTGCAGTCCTTGTAGGTTTTGTATTCACTCTTCAAAATTCAAGTAGCAATATGTTGAGAACTGTTGGTTTGGTTCTTCTCTGTCTCACATCACAGGTTGCCTTTAGCATCTTATGCTTTCTTATGTCAGAGTGAACCACGGCCCAAGGTGCAAGATAATGAGGATCGTGTCTCATCTGCTGCTGCCAGAAGGCCACTTTTAAACTGATATACCATGGAAATGTAGCACCTAATAATCTGGTCTCATTCTGCCTTCTGAACTGTGCAACTTTTTAAGAGAAACAGTTCCTAATCCTGTTGAGACATGTCGTTGGAGACTTCAAAAACTAAGCAAAAAGTGAGTTTGCTAGGCAATTCTTAAATACATCAGAGGAAGGCTAGCTTGTCTTAGGCTGAACAGAAAGCATGCATTTACCAAATGTCTCCTTAAATAAAAATTGTGCCTATGAAATTCTGTTTTCATAACTCCCTTTTACATGCAAATGAAGAACTTCTGTGCGAACAAAAAGTTATTGTTGCCAAAGGTCTTTGCAGTAGCATGTCTCTGTTGTCCCAAATTTTTGAGGCAACCTTACTATGAATAAGAAGTTGTTTTCAAAATGGTCTGCAGTGCTAATGCCCCTGGCAATATTTCTCCCAACAAACAAATTTCACTATTTTATTCTAGGGTTGTGGGGTTGTTTTTTATTTTGTTTGTTGGTTGCTTTTGTGTTAAATTCCAAGTTTGGAAAGGGGTAAAGATCTCGTATATTGCTTTTTTTAGCTGTGGATCTCTGCTGTACACTTCATTGGCGACGAAATAGGTGTCTGTGAGAAAATGCAACTGCCTGGTGCTGCACCAGGGGTAAATAGATCAGCGAGAACATTCAAGGTATCACACTTCATCCAGCCTGTGACTCTGTCTTTTCATCTTTGTTATGTCAAAGAGCGAGACACCTGCCACAACTTTTGTGGGACTACTAAGGCAAATTACAATTATCAAGGAGCCATGTGCTTATGGCCAGCACTTTCACTAAAGCAAAAGCCTGAAATCAAGGACAGGAGACTACCTGGCTTCAGCAGCCAAAAATACCATTCAAGGCAGTTTTCTAGAACAGAAGCCAGGGATCACTCTGGTGGTCCTGATAAGAGTACTTGAGCTCTGCCATGGACACTTCTGTAGCCATGCTTTGACCAGAGATACTGCATAAAAACCCTTGTTGCACTAACACCACTGTCCACCGCCCCCTGCCTCCCCCTCCAGCACTGGCAGGCAAGGATAGCATCTGGATACAGGAGATGACAAGAGATGAAAAAACCCACACCCAGTGAGATACATCTCTGGGCCATTCCTGATTTATAACTGTTTTACTTGTCATGGTTGCTTCTCATTGAAACCACTATAGCAACTGCAATATTACATCAAGCGCTCTATTACTTGCAAGAACTTTATTTTCCATGTCAGATTTAAACAAAAAGTGCTTTGTGAGACGAACAGGAGAGAGATATTTGTAAGTGGGAGTGCTGATATGTTCACTTCTGTAACTCATCATATTTGTGCCTAAGGTAACCGAGATGCTTACTTCTGTTAAAGTTAATACACATGAAATGTAGCTTTAATTTCAAGCACTCTCATTTTTAGTTGTTGTCAAAAAAAACCCTAAACCAGAATAATGGGCTTGATCAATGCTGATGGAGTCAGGAACAGCAATTCCTTAACACACAAATATATAACATGTGTGGGAAGGATAACTTAATTTTGTGTTAATTTCCTTTTGATCATTAAAACTGCTTGTCAGCTTAGTTACTGCTACAGCATTCTCACAATGAAAGAACAGTTGCTTTAACTCAGCTCCCACAATCTCAAAGGAGCAGAGATTGCCAAAGTGTGGTCCTGTCAAACAAGACTTGCCCTTGACTACATTTTTTCCATCCTGCTTTAGCTCCCACCCTTGGCATAAAGCTGCACCCCAGAGAAACTGTAGAAACCCAACACACTGTGGCTGCATCCCACTGGGTGCACTACATCTTCCACAAGACCAAACGGCTTTTCAAATAGGAAAAAGTTGAGGCACACAGTAAATAAAACTCTCACACCCACAGATCCATTGCCCCTCAGTTTAACTCCAGAGCTACTGAGAGTTCCTATAGCTTTGGCAATTGTTCATTCTCACTGTTGAAAGCTTACATATAAAAAAAATAAAGGATAACGAAACTGTGGTTACAGAACGAGTCACTTACATTGAAGAATTGAATCCCACAGTGCTTTGAAATTTCCCGCATAAATAACTTTTCAGTCTCCCACATGTTGTGTGCCTGTTTCACAGTATGTTTCAGGTCTGTGCTTTGGCAGAGTAAGACAGATATACTCCAACTTCGCTTTAGCATAGATCTCATCCTTCAAAATCAACACTTAAAACTTCTAATGCTTCAGGGTAAGCAGAAGGAATATTCTGTAAAAGATCCAAATCATCTGACAGATTCAGTGGTGTTAAGACACATACCACCAAAAGAAGAAGAAAAAAAAAAAAGTCCCCTGAATAATCTTTTTCTGTGTATCAGAAAAACTGGAACTCTAGATTAACTGACCACACACAACTACAGAATTGGATCAGCTTGGAGTAGCTATTCAATTTTTATCATCTTAATGGCTATAGAATTTCCACAGTAAAAAAAAAAATACTTGAAATATTGCAGAAGTGGTTGATATGAAAACCTAGAGAGAAAATGTAATTGAAAGTGATTCAGCCTGAATATACAATGGTGGAAATGCAGGTTCTTGAGATTCTTTAGATCAGGCACATTTTTATGACACTAATGATTTCCTTCTGAGGCTGATGGCCATTTCTTCTTTGTAACTTTTCCTTTTTTTTTATCTCTGTACACATCTAATAAGAAAGCAAAAAATAAAGAAGTTTGCAAGAAAAAGATACAGGTACAACTTGGATCTGTGAATGGTAGGTGATTTCCTCCAAATTTCTTTCCTATCTCAGCCTCTAATGTTCTCTACAGATCTGGCATGGCAGACTTGTCTCCGCATGTCCCGAATCAAGACTTCTTCCTTAAACAATAGCTTCAAGTGTGATGTTCTCTGTTTGTACTGGCCTCCAGATGTTCTTTTACAACAAGCAAACAGGATGCAGAAGAGAAGCTTGGAGGACCTCAAAGCCCATCACAGGATTACCAAGACACACAGGACCTTATAGATTTCCATACTACAAGGCAGAACCTCAGCATTCCCTTCACAGCACACCAGTAGACATCCCAAATCTACTGCAGGTGTGCTAATCGGATGTAGATCATCTTGACCTTGCTTTTGAGGCAACGATAGTTGCAACAGTAAGCGGAGTAAACCAAATCTCTCTGAATTCTTGCCTATGGTGAGAAGCAACAGTTTGAAGTAGAGTGGTAGGATTGTGAGGTTGGTGGAGTTCAAACCAGGAGATGCCACAAATGGTCTTTCAAAAACAGTCTTTCATGAAACTTCTGCTACCAAAAGCGTAGGTGGTAGGTTTCATTATCAGGCCTTTGTGTTCAGGTTCTTATCCCCACAAAAAGAACACATAGTGCAGCATATGGCAAAGGGCGAAGAATATGCATGCATACACTTGCTGACAAAATCACAGCTTCACATCCTAAAACACAAAGGTATTTCAGGATTTATTTCTTCCAGCTATTGATCTAGCTGTTGATGCATCTGAGAGATCTGATGCAGCCTTTAAAGATCTCATGATGGAAGGATAAATTTTTACCACACAACAAATGAGGAACATAGCTAGAGAAAAGGAAGTATGCATGTATTTTAGGGGAAAAATAGCAACAGGCCCTTGGTGTACAGCAAATTTCTGCAGAAAATAAGAACAACTAAATCAACTCCTGTATGGGGAATATTCTATAGAAATTATTGAAACTGATTGTACACTGAAACTCTATTTATTCATTTTTATTCCTCTCACTTGGCAGTTACAACTGACAAATACAACCATTAGCATAATTTCCCCTGCAACCTGATTCCTTCCCTTTTTTAAAATCAGCATTTACCTTGCATTCCAAGAATGTATTTTCCCACTGAACATAATTATTTTCCATAAAAAAAATAAAAAAAAATCAAACAAGCTGTGGAGAAGCAATTCCCTTGTAGAAGAGAATCAAAACAACCTACAAACCCATTAAACTAATGCTGATTATTTTCCTATTTCCATGAAGACAATCTTTTCATAGCTGGATACCACTCAGAAAGGAGGCACCCAGCTTGAGCTGTTTTTGTGTTATTGTGCCACAATTAAATTCCTCTAAGGATCCAAACATCTGTGACTCTGCTGTGGGAAACCCAGGGCTGAACCAGTAAGGAAACCTTGTCTGTGTGAGTGTGGGGTGTGCAGGAAGCCAAGAGGGACACCCATGGGGTCACTGGAGCCACTCACTGTGAAGGGACTTTAGTCCCAGCAGCAAAAATCTTGGGTGGTGTGTTTCTGCCAGAGTGGCTCCAGGATGGTCAGATGGGAAAGCTTCCTTCACAGTTCCACTGGCAGTGGGCTAATTGCTGTTGCTCCCCAAGCCTGTTCTTTGGTGTTTCTCACACCATGATTATAACCATTTTTTTTTTCATCACTGGCTAAAATGAATATTTAGGTGTAAATTTTCCTAAGTGAAGCCTGACACTGACAGCTGAAACAGAGCAGCTGCAAACTGCCTAATAGCCAGGCACATAAGTACTTATTTGCTGGCAGAAATCCACTAGTTGTTACTGACATTTTTATTTATCATATCCATCCAGAGCATAAAAGCAAGATCATGATACCATTAGGAAAAGCCTTATACACAACTCATTCAAAAGACTGTGTCTGCCCAGGACAAAATAAGCAGCTGAGATGGAAAACACAGCATATTTATACACCTACCCAGGATGCTGTAGAAAAAATAGCTAACCCAGAAGCTGAGTTGTATTTTTTTGAAGACCTGGTTCAGCTGGACAGGTGCAAGGCATGAGAAAACATCCTGAAAGGAAAGGCTACTTTTTACCAAATAACTCAAAGTGGAGTGCCTATTCAAATAGTGGGCAGAGAAGGAGCACAATTATTTAATGGGCTTGTCTTACCTTGCAGGAATTTACTGGCACCCTTCCTGCACACATTAGCTATTACTTACTTGCTTTGCTTTTTCATTAGCCATGTTCATGATGCAAAAAGTGTTGCTGTGGTCTATGATGATCCTCTGATGGATTTTGTCCTGCGTTGTATGGCAGTCACAAAATAGAAACATGAGAGTGGTGTCCTGGGGAAAGAAACCTGCTGCCATGGAACTGCTCAGATGACAAAGGGAACAGATCCTCTCTGCTCTATGACAGAGATGCACTGCAGCCTCCTCACCAATCCTACCAGGGCCAGGAGACTCAAACTTGGAGCTGCAGGGGCAGGCCCTGCCTTATCATCCCCTTCCTCGCAGGTACACCCTGTACCTGACAGTCTGAAATAGAAGGCAGGGGAGTTCCAGTGGGGGGAAGGCTTCAGAAAATGGGGTGCTGATGGTGAGAACCATGGAAAGGCACTGCAAGGCCACAAACTTGTTTTGATGTCCTCTGTATTTGTTGCAGAATGAAGCCTGAGCTCCATCTGTGCATTTGTACAGAAAAAGTTCAGCTTCCCTTGCTGAGGAATCAGCCTGTCAGATTCCCTGACATCTAAGGTCACAAAGACACTTACATTTTCTGCTTTGGGCACCTGACCTGATGAAATTAAATCAGAGGTCTACCCAGGACAGGTAAGTCACCAAAGCAATGAGATTTCCATAGGGCCAAAGGCAGACAGGCTGATTATGCTTTACTGAAAACAATCCACTCAACTAAAAGAAGCTGTATTTCTGTCACAAAATCATTACTTTTTATCAATAATATGAATATCCCTAAAACCATCAATGCTAAATAAAACTTGAGGTCACAGCAATTTTGCCCAGGTCTGTAATACTCCCAGGGATCTGCAGGCAACAAAATATAGAGAAGACTCATTAATAGAGATTAAGATTCAATTTAAATGCTTTCCTGGCTCCTGGAAAGCACTCAAAGTCCTCACAGAACATGTTCTTAAGATAGACTTCATAGCAGTTTTAACTGCTGAAGGACTTTCAGTCCAGCTACACAAAAGAATTAACAGGAGCACTTCCTACCGAAACTAGCTTGCATTTGAAATTAAATGCTTTCCCATCCTGAAATGTGAATATGAAAGTAAACAGTAATGCTCTGGGTGCTGAAATAAGGGCATGAAGGGATTCACCCCAACCAAATCAGAGCAGTGGTTCTCTGTCTGCATGTGTAAGAACAACCTAGAGCAAGAGCACCCTGATTCCTCGCAAAACATAGTAAGAAACTGCTGTAACAAAAATATATTAAACAGTAATGCAAACTGAATTGATTTTAGAAAACATTTGGGGATTTTAAATATCATAACAGTAATGCTGATCCTTGTTGTACAAAACTTTTACATGTGACACCTATGCACGTTACTATACATCAAATATGGTAATCCAGTAAGTGCAAAAGACTGGAAATGACAAGCAGAAGAAAAAGGAGGGGAAAAAAGTGGAGGGGGAAAAAGAAAAAAGTGACAGGAAGGGAATAAGTAAAAATGATGAAGAAAAAAAGCAAATTTAGCAGAATGATGCCCCTAGTTCCTCCTTTTTGAGGGAAAACTATCCAGAAAATAGTTGGTGCCTAGACACACTATCAGTACATCAAATTTTGGGATGATCAGTGTCATGGCTTAGTCTTATACAAGATGGTGTAACTTGATCCAGATCCAGAAAAGCAACTGGACCAATGTTTAATTTTCAGTTTGTAAGCAATGCCACTGAAGGCAAACTTCTTGTGGCTTTAAAAACACAAGATATTTCCTTAAACTCTTTTCGGGTAATAAGGAGGTTTATTGCTAAGTTTAAATACCTAAAGATCCTGATTCAAGTCTCAAAAAATACTTTAAACATTACTTTAGAGCTGTTACCCCAAATTAAGAAAGAATTAGTTTGGCTCTGATATCTTAAAGCCATAAAATGATCAGCAAAATCTTTACTCAAATCACTTGGCTCATATTTACAGTTGTTTTTTTCACAGCCAAGCAGGCTCAAAACATTTCAAAACGTGAATACAGGGACTCCTGTGTTGCTAGTCCTGTCTCTGGGGGCTGGTGCTAAAAAAAAACAAAACAAAAACCTAAGGCTCATAAAAGCATAAGAATTGTTGATTTTGAATGTACTCTGCACCTTGCTAATTTGAACTCTTGATGATTTTACTGACTGAAACAGACCAGGATTACTTCTCTCTTGTTCTGGGAGAGGCTTCTGCAGTAGTGCAAGACCAATTAGAGAACTCCAGCAATGAAATATTAACTCAATCTGGATGAAGAAAATCTGCTTTCCTTTCCCTGTATCCTCCATACTCACTTTTGTCCCCACACTTTGCAGTCTCTGCATTTCATCTCACTTAAAATATGACAGCCTCTCTTTTTTGAAGGAGTTGCTTGAGAGGCCCTGAGAGCAGATCACTCTTCTGCTGGCTACAATATGTAGTGGTGAATGGGAGGAAATGAACTTCAGCTGCTGAAAAAGCTTCTTCTGGAAACTTATGGGAACCAGGACCCAAGATTCCCTTCTCTGATTTAAAAGCCCTTTCATAGAGATAGCTATCTAAACATTTTTAAACAGATCTTTTCATTCATCCCTGAATTGAGAATAAAAGCAATCTGATAAAAAAATACACAGGCTACACGCCAAAGCAGAAGTAGTAATTCATTAGCCTTGGAATATAGTTCTTTTACTGGAAGCATTTCAAAAATAAGGACCATAGCCATCACAAAAAAACAAACAAAAAAACCCCAACAAAACAATAACAACAACAAAAAGGCAGATTTTAGCAGGCACTCTTCAGAATAGGCTTGACTTTTCATCTTCAATTATCAGTTCATAGATCTAAAATTTCTCAGTTGCTAGCAAGTGGGTGAAGGTCACCAAACAAGAACATAATGAAATTATTGTGATTTAGAAAATTAACAACAATATGAACAATTTTCTTTTCACAATATATTGTATTTTCCAGAGGTGTTCCCTTTAGCAAAGGGCCAGTAGAAAACCAAAACCCAGGAACAGCCAAGAAAGAAATTCCCTTTCAACTGCCAAGATCGATCACTGCAAATAATCTTGGATATATTTTCCTTTTGAATTAAATTAAATAGTTGATAATGGTGTCCTTTCAAAGTTTCAAGTATTCAAAAGTAATGCAAACTTTAGGAGGACTGGGGAAGGGCCTTGAATTTACGAGCTCAAACACATTCCTCATCAAAGGAATCACAACTTCTTGAGAAACTATCAGGAGAAGCCAATATCCAAACTCACTGACCTAGCCAGCCATAGAAAACTGTAATCCAAGAACACCTTGATTCCTCACTGCCAGAACATGACTCCTTTGATTTCCATTGAACAGTGCATGGCAATGCACACACCTCAGTATCCTCACAACTTAAGTTCCTATGTGAGTTTGACAGGAATAAATGGCTTACAAAAACCCAGGAACTAAAGTCAGGATGATAAACCTGCATTTTGATATCTACCAAGTCAATTCTTCTTCCATTTTCAAAATGAAAAAAAAAAACAAAAAAACAAACATTTTAATTCCATTTTACCCCAAAATAATTAGGTAATCCTACTCTGCAAGACAAGATGAAACAAAAATAAAGTGACAAAATACAAAATCTCCCATCTTATTACCCACTCATGCATGCACACTGACAGCCTTTTCTTCATAATGATTCACCAGAATATGTTTTTATAACATAAAATAGAATGAAAAGAATGTCTGCTTTCAACATCCCAAACATAGACAAAACACCCTCTACCTTTTTTTCTGCTTTTCTATCCCTGCCTTCTTTTCAGTAAATAAAATCAATCTTCCAGTCAGTCCTTACAAGATGTTTCATACTGTCTGCTGCCTATTTTCAAATTACAACCACAATGATTCTGACCTTATGGCTGGCAAAATCTGTGACAATTACTTTCAGTAAGAATGAAGAACATTTTTTTCTGTCATCCTCAAAAGCCTCGTTTGCAAGGGTTTGGTTGAATAAAACAAAATAATCACTTTTTTGACAGAATTCAAATATCAACAAGATTAATTCAGAAATAAGATTCTGAATTTTGGAGTAAATGGCAGCAGCCTCTAGAATGGGAGCAGCTATGTTACATTAGGTATAGCAGGCATCACTACTGCTGTGGCAGCAATGTTGCTCTAATGGGCATTAAATTGACATGATGCAGACATCAAAAAAATAAAGTTCAAGTACAAGGCTGTGTTTGCATGGGATTTGCCCTTAAATGATCTGTGTTTATCAATGACAGATTGTCAAAGATGGGAATTAATAAAGGAAAGCTACTGCTGCAACTGTACAGACTAAGTCCATATCTGGGAGAGCTAACAAAGTCTTCTTCCTTTACCTATTCCCTGACAATTGCATTTAACTGGCACACAGAAGGAGGAGCAGGTAGCATCTCCTGGGGCTGGAGTGCCTGGGAATCATCACAATATTAGACCTGATATACAAGCCCAAACATATTTACATTAGAGTAGATCAAATCAAAACTCAACCTGAGACCAAGCATTCCCTGCATCAAGGTCCACAAGAGTGTCAGGTCAAAGAAAATCGTTTGCTAGAACTTAACATGACAGAAATTAGTTCCAGAATACAGAGGTGCAAAATCCTGCTAAAACCCCGAGTCAAGCAGTTTAGTTTTCCTGAACTGCATTCTTATATTCAGTACCAACAGAACAGATCAAAAGGCTTTCTGTTGACACTTTTTTAGAGAATATGGAGTTTTGATCAAACTAAAAACCACTTTTTATATTTTTCTTTTTAATATAATATCTCTTAATATTGGCAAATATCTCTTAATATTGTCAAAATTAATATTTTTTTCACCTACTACTTACTCCTCCATTGCTACAATGGTCAGCTGCTATTAAAATAATTGCAGCAATGTAGAATCACCACTTTTACATGTTATGGATTAGAAGGTGAGAAAAACAAAATTTAGACTGAAAATACTTCATCTCATCACCAGAACAAGGGAAAATAAAATCAAAGTGTAGCAACTGAAGTTCATTAGATACTTTAGAGAGACCAAGAAGGATTTATTGCCATTTCTAATGACATGTTCTCTTAACAAGAACTGGCAAGCCCACTACTTTTTGCCCCATGAGTTTAGCAGATGGCCATACAAAGCCAGACAGCAGACCTGTTTAAAACAGGGCCTTTAAAACAGCCCTTTTCTGACATCAACTGTATTTTTCCACTTTGCATTAATTAGCAAGGGTAATACAGATACCAGCACAGGAGAGAGAAGACATCTCTGCCTCCTCATTGTGATGGTTTTCACTTCTACCTTTCCAACTCCTCCCAGCTGTCTGGGAGAAAACGTGATGTTTTCATGCAGCTCAGCAAGCTAGGGACATGCAGGCTTCACAGCAGCTCTCATAAACCTGATTCCATTTACTTCAGTAAAGCCAAAGTGATTTTCATCAGCTGAGGAACTGGTCTGACCTGTACAGAACAGGCTACTGTGCAGATTAAAGCCCAAAGGCTGAAACACTGAAATCCAGGCACCTAGACATAGGTAAGTGGGGAATTTTTAGCTCCTTTCAAATGTGCAACAAATTTCCATGGACTTCAGCATAGCAGGAACTTCCCTGGTGGCAAATTAGGGCTAATTCATTGGCACCGTTGCAGCTACACGGCTTTACTCCAGATCAGCTCCTGTCCTTAAGCTTCTGTGGTAGTGGAACATTTATTCATGACCTAATCCATTATCATAGCAGGAAGAAATGGAAGGAATGAAAGCAGCACAAATGAAGATTTTATCACTTAAATAAAATGCAGGGCTTTATATTTATTTCATAGACTCATTCATTTCTTACCTCACAGATGTAAGCAAGCTATTGTTCAACTTCAGTTCTCTCAGATTAGGCAGATGCACACCTGTGGGAACAGAATAAAGAATCACTTTGAGGACCTGGGATTAGAGTAAAGGAAATTTTTGACAATTACAAGTTGAAGCATCTAATTTTACAAGCATCTCTTAGCTGTTTCTGCCAGGCCTGTGCTGGATTTTTTCTAAGAAAATCAATGAGATTATTTCACTCAAAAAATATTTCATCCTTTGCATTTTTGAAACATATACGTATTGTCTGCATGACTACCCAATTACAATTTTTGAACCTCTCTCTGGAAATTCTGATATGGCACCTTGCCAGACAGAAAACAAAAGAAACTGGCTTGATGGGTGTCTGTTTTCTTTGGTCTGATTCTCCATCCTGACTGACTGAACTGAGTGATACTCTGCAGAGCTAAGGAACACTTTAGAGTGTAGCATTCCATGACCTATTTAATGGCAAGTAACAATGGACTTACTGGATACACAGCCAAGTAACTTCTTCAAAATATAACTTGGAGTCAAACAGCAAACACACAATGTTCCATGTCACCACATCATCTTTTATAGTTCACAGGTCCCCCAAATGGTACATTTTGCAAAGCATTGCTTTCTTTTAATTTTCTGGACACAATCATTTACCATTGAATTGTGCAAGTTTCATACCTATAAAACCCTCAGTATTCTGTTGTTATTACTTTAATTAAGGCTTTTTTTTGTCATATCCCTGAGAGACATTTGCCTTTTTGGTTCAATCTAAAGGTATCTGTGAACCAAAATCATACACCAAATCTTACCAAACTACAGAATAATTTAGACATAAGCTCAAGTCTCAGAAACCATTTCATATGGACAGTAACAAATATTTACCCATTCCCACTGGCAGAATTGACTCAAGGCTGGTGAGCATCCTCCTATAACATGCAATCATGTAGAAGTAATACGAATTTTAGACAAATCGGATCATTGCTGAAACATTAAAATGTATTCTTGGCAAATATTTTATGAGTTCTCTAAGTAATCACTGTCTGGCAAGGGTGATTTGCCAGTGTCCAGGACATCAGTTGAGTGCTTTGCAAAGGATTAAAAAAAAGAAAGGGGAGTGGGATCTCAAAAGCAAAGAAAGGAGGTCATGTTGTTCATTCCCCAAACAGAACAAGAGCATTTATGGCAAAAATATTTTAATAAATCATGTTTTAATAGAAGCATTATCTACATCTCATGTTATTTTGGAGTGATCATAATGCACATATTGATCTTCATGCTGTACTGCAAGTATTTAAGTTCATGTCTTTGCAAAGCACTTTTGAAAATACAAAAAATTCAAAACACACTATGCAATTGTTTGAGCCTTGTTTTTCAATAATTTTCCACAATCCACAAAAATTGGAGAACAAATTAGAACACACAATCCTCATCCTGCAGGGTATGCTTTCTCATGTCAAACAAATTTTATACATTTATATGTCTATATGCCAATAAAATAATTTGGAGTTCTGACAGAGGAAATACTAGGATCTCTGTTAATTACTCATAGCAGTCATACTAGCTACTGAGCAAAGACTTCCTCAGATACAAATCATGCCTTAAGGAATTCCCTCACCCCACAAAAAATTTAAAAAATAATAATTTAAAAAAAATAAATCTAGACTCTAAAAATTTTCTATCCTGTTTCTGACAAGGATGGAGAGATTAAATGTCATCCCATGAAGTGTTAAAGGGAAAAATGAGAGGAATGCAGTAGCCTCCCCAGTCCCAGCTCAAAACTAAGCAATAGTGCCATGGATTCCGTTGGAGAGGTAAAAGGGTTACCAAGCAAAGGCTGTTGCAAAGTATTACAAGGCAAAAGAGTTTTAAGGACTAGGGTTAAGCAGAAGATTTGAATGAGGAGTCAAGAGAAATGGAGAGACTTGCCCAAGAAAAAGCTTTTCGCTGAATGCATTTAGGGTTGGTTCAGGAAAGAAGCAACTATTAAAGGATCCAAAGAGGCTGAGTGACAGGCTGATAATATAATTTTCACATCTGGTTAGTTCATTATTGTCACTTGATCCTCCATCTCAGATGTTTTTTTGCACTTTGGCAGAATGTATCCTTGGGAACTTGTTAAGTGTTAGACTTTAATGTGTGGTTTACTAGCTTGAAATAGAAGTATACATTGTGTGGTAGTGCAAAATTCTGCCAGCAATTTCTGCAAGTCTGCAGGTTCTTCCCTCCTTTAAGTTTCATATCAATATGTAATTGTTCTTTGGTGCTAAGAATTCATTGTTCCATTGATTTTCCTGGTTTTTAGAGTCCCAAATCCTTATAAATAGATTAGAGGCCAGAAGTTTAAATTAGGAAGAGAAAATTGTAAAATGAAGGTGACAAGATACTTATTCCAATGTAACAGTGTATTTCTAATTTTCTTAATTTTAACCCTCACAGCATCTTTCCTCAGAGCAAGGACACATGATACTAACACATAAAAAGTTTAAAATGCAACTGTATTAACTTCTAATATTAATTTTAGAAGTACAGACAATATATTCCTTATCCTGAAACTGCCTTCCTTTGTATTATTTGGATTTTTAAAAACAAGAATGGTCTGCAAAAATGCTGATGATTCAGGACAAGGCTGAGAATTCAGAATGACGAGCAGCGTTATCTCATCTGTCTACGATTCCCTTCCACTAAAGACTGGTTTTGTTACATGGTTCTGAAATTACTAACCACCAATAATGTAATAGGGATAAACTATTCTACTGTACCAGTGGAACAAAACTAAATGAAGGGCAGAAAGAAATTAAAGTGCAAGTTAGGTGAATAAAAGTGGTAGATATACACACTCAGCAACACTGCCTGAAGTGCTGCACTTCACAAGCAGGGTAGCAATGTAGATGTCTTTCCAAGGTGCCCTGGTACAGCAGGTGACATTTAGAAAACTGACCAGGACTAAAGAGAAAGCAGCCAAAATGGCAGTTTTATTATTTTCTACAAGTTACAACACTTCTTGTTTACATTATGAAGTATTTTTTAGGTAGCATCATATATCTTTGTTTTCCTGTTGTTAACAAAAAATCATTGTGGCTTGACTTGTGTCTTTTGGATATTGACTAGTGAAAGACAAACAAAAGAAATTACTGACAAACGCTTGCATTGGCATCAGGCAACCACTGTGCTTTGTTGATCTTACAACACAAAACAGGCATATGGAAACAGGCTGTACTCTTCTAGCAAGAGCAACCTGATATGCAAATTAAACAGCCTATTTAGATCACTTGAGCTGTGTTTGATCAAGTAAGATACATCATTTTGATGCTATTTCTACCCACACATTTTTTTTCACATTTCTGGGATGAATTGGGCAATACAACTGGAGGTGAGACCACAGCCCTTTCAGACAAACCCAAGGCAGCAGCAGTAGAGCTACCCAAGGTGGGGATCTCACAGAAAACACAGCAGTGCAGGGTTTTACATAAGCACACAGCTCCTGTACATATTTGTGACTCCTGGAAACCCTGCCCAAGCTCTGCTGTGGGGCTTGTCCAAGCCCTGCTCAGTGAGTTTCTCAGTACCAGCTAAGCCAAGACCATCCTGGGCAAGAACACTCATGCAGACTTGCTCCTTCAGCCTCTGTGCTGCTCCCTGACCAGGCAAGCACCTGATGCTGCCATGCTGGCTGCCAGCAAAGGTGTCCCACCAGGAGCACCAACAAACAGGACAAGAGGAGAGAGAGATGATGACCCTGTGTGAGAAATAGCACATGGCTACTCCTGAACCCTTGGCAGAGCTTTGCCTTGATAAAATGCCTGCAAGGGAAGTGGCAATCTCCAGACACGTAATCAACTTAGCCTGGCCACCAGCAGGCAACAATTCAATAAAGGTCAGCGAACAGCACTGTGGGTAACTTGATTTGGAGCTATTAAAATTACTTAGAAATAAGAGGACTATGTAGTGTCTTAAATGACTATCCCACCATTATTTTCAACAGGAATTTCTATGAGCCAGTTATGAATGCAATTCCATACCTGTCAACAATCAAAACTGAAAGCATAAGCTAATGAAGAGGAAATAGTCCCTCTGTTTGAATATGAACTGAGGTCTACATGCAGCTGAGGAGCACAGAAATCCACTCAAAGATATGCAAAGCTGCATACAAGACTTGCCAAGGCGTTCAGGGTTTCATCTGTCACTCAGCAAGGTGCACTGAAAACAGCTAGAGAATTCAGCAATTACCCCAAGCCCTGCAAAGATTCAGATTTAAGCTCTGGCAGGAAGCCTTTCCTTAATTTTAAAACTGATCACATGAAAATATTTCAATATCAGTCTTTTAATGTTTTTACCCTTGTTCATAAGAAAAGTAACTCTTCCTCCCTACCACATCATGCCATTTTGTAGAAGCAGACCTGACAAACTGGGCAAGCACAGGATGGTGCTTTAAAGTTTAGCACATCTCAAAGTGGAATGGTCTCAAGAAAAACATCAAGAAACAAGTTTTAAATCACTCTGGAAATCTTTAGGCCTTGAGTGTTTGTGTAACAGTCTGTAACACAGGCTGGGAACCTTGAAATGTTTCTCAAATGAAAACTGCGGTGTAAATTTGGGATTTGAGTGCTGCAAGGTTCCAGATGACTCGGAGTTATGTGCAATCTCGTAGCTTTTAACACTTTCACCTGGCCATTTAAGACCTTGCATGACCTAAAATAGGTCTTTGCACAAAAAACCAGTCAAAGCAATATTGTTTACTGAGTGTGGACTGATCATCTAAAGAATTTGCTGATGATAAAGATGCTCTTATCCACCTTCCACAGCTAAGGAATATGGCGAGAACAAGGTGAAGTGTTTTAATATTTGAATACAGAAAGCTTATTAGCCAGGTTTTAAATGCAAAAGAAATACCGAGTTTCAGAGCAGTCCAGGCTGGAGGGAACAGCTGGAGGTCTCAAGCCCAGCATCTTGCTCAGAGCCAGGTTGTCTGTGAGATCAAGGTGCTCAGGTCTTCACCCACTTGAAAACCTATGGTGGTGGTAGGTTGGAGCCTCCAAACTTCTCTGGATACTCCTATTACTTGACTGTCCTAATGGGGGGAAAACTTTACATCCTGTCACTCTGGAATGTCTGTCATTCCAGCTGTTCTGCTTCTTACCCTACTCTTTTCCTAGAGCTATTTCTCCAGACCCCGGTGACCAAAGACCCAGTCAGCAGCACAGTACCAGGGGCAGGCAGCCAGCAGGGAGCAAGCAATGAACCCAACATCTTCAACAGCAGTCTTGCTTGCAGCATTCACAGTGGGGGTGCAAACTGCTCTGCAAAACCCCTAAACATTTAGGCCTTACTCCATGTGCCTAAAAATAATCTGCCATGTGAAAAAAATGGAAAGAAACAGAAGTAAACTTTCTGCCCTAGCCACCTGCTGACATTTCCTGAAAGAGATTTTCACAGGAAGAAAATTCAGAAACACACTTTAAAAAAAAAAACAAAACCAGAAGGAAATTCAGAGCAGTCTTGATGTTCTGTTATTCTCAAAAGCAGCGGGGACCTGCAGGTGCTGGTTTTTATGGCCCCCAAGGGCCAACTCTTGGTGTGAACAGTGGGAGATAAACAAGATGGAAATTATTTGCATCACAGACATATTTCTCTGTATTTCATATTCCGTAAAGGTTGCAAAAGCCTAACTATGGGGAGAAGGGATTTATTCCAGTAATGGAAAGGAAAGGGGAGAGTGATGAAGGTGGAACATTTTGCTAGCCTGTCACAGCTAACGTAAAATGGCATAGGAATGGGAGCACCACTTTTGAGCATTATAGAAATGGCATAATGAGATTTCCTTATCAATTGGAAGGAACATGATTGAATAGATTATGATCTCTGAAAGAAACTGATATAATTTACCTTAAATTATCAAGTGCCTATGAGAAAGAGACTTATTCAGGAAATAAGCAGAATAACCAATACGAAGGGGCTATATATACAAAGCAAAAGCCCCCTTCACTGTTCTTGCTCAACCATTCTTGACAAATAGACATCAAAAGACACATTAAAGCTAGTCAGCTGTTGCATTAGTCATTTGCATATGAAAAATTAACTGCTTGTCTGAAAGCACCAGTACACAGTTTTTGGGGACATGGCTTCTTTTTAGCACAGAAAGTATTACCCTGCAGTAGTTACTCAGCTTCAGTGTAGCAGAAGACAGACTGGGGTGTGGTAGGAATCCAAATGACAGAAAATGACTGCTAGAACTGGAAAAAAAATGCAAGGCTTTATATTCTCAGTGTTAACTCTGCTACAGAGGGAATTCCTGTGGTAGTTCTCACTTCCCTGGTTCAGTGATGATGACATAAAAACAAATGAGAAGTGTTAGGGCTGTTTGGGGCTCATTAAAATGATGTATCTACAGGATCTGCCTCCAGCTCATTTTCCAGCACAGCTCAGTGAGGCTGCACAGGGTGCAAAGACAGGCTGCTGGAAGCATAAGCCACCTGATACCACTGGCAATTCCTCAGTCACAAGGAAATCTCATAGTGGAGAGAAGCTGACCTTTGGTTCCTGTTTCGTTAGAGACAAGAGTAAATGCTCATTTAGGGCCTAGCATATCATACAGGAAACATTTGTCCAAACTAATTGGCTTTAGACAGAAGTCATGTCACTCATCTCATTGCCAGAGTTTCCAGACCTATTCAGAGGCTCACACAAGAAGACAGAGATCAAAGAGTGTGAGGTGCAAGGAGATTCTGTTTCAAGAACTCTTGAGAAGGACAGTACTTTTCACTGGCTGTTGGTTAGAGAATCATCAGTCACTGTACTCTTCTAGCAAGAGCAACCTGATAGGCAAATTAAACAGTTTGTTCTGTTCACCATAAAGTCTATTTACTTCACCATAAAGGAAAATTCAAGATGATGAGTAGAAAATCAAATGTTTTCTTACCAAAGTTCCCCAAGCTGATCTCTCTGGTGTCTACTCGCATCTCTAGGACCTTCACTTGCTGCAGATCATCTACCCCTGCCAAAATTTTCTGTGAAGATAAGCAGAAATATATGTGTACTCTCATGCAATAAACCAGGTGTCACAGCAGCAAAAAGGTGTAGAAAGATTTTCAACCAGTGTTTTGTCAACATATATTCCAGGTCTGCATGGCTAGATGTGCAATCACATTGAAATGAATGTAGTATTCAAAGACCTTTCTTCCTT